>NC_059172.1:15468671-15786920 GCF_019923935.1 Bubalus bubalis | reverse complement strand
TGATATATCTTTCCTTTTCTCCTTTGCCTTTTGCTTCTCTTCTTTTCTCAGCTATTTGAAACTCAAACATGATGGCTTTAATTATAAAAAGGAAAATTTATTGTAGTGGGGGCAAAGGACAGCTCTTAAGAGTCCAGTACTGGGTCTTGTGGCTACAGAAACTGAAGTGTTGGGATCTGAACCTACTTACCCATATTTCAATGGTTGCATATTCTACTCATGTCCATTTTTCTCATTGATATCTTCTGCTTTCCTACCATGTAAATGCTTGTTTGTTTGTTTTTACCCTCTGTGGATTTTTCTTTCAATTGGAGTATAACTGCTATACAATATTGGGCTAGTTTCTGCTGTTCAGTTCAGCTCAGTTGCTCAGTCGTGTCCAACTCTTTGAGACCCCATGAACCACAGCATGCTAGGCCTCCCTGTCCATCACCAACTCCTGGAGTTTACCCAAACTCATGTCCACTGAGTTGATGATGCCATCCAGCCATCTCATCCTCTGTCATCTGCTTCTCCTCCTGCCCTCAATCTTTCCCAGCATCAGGGTCTTTTCAAATGAGTCAGCTCTTTGCATCAGGTGGCCAAAGTACTGGAGTTTCAGCTTCAAGATCAATCCTTCCAATGAACACCCAAGACTGATTTCCTTTAGGATGGACTGGTTGAATCTCCTTGCGGTCCAAGGGACTCTCAAGAATCTTCTCCAAAACCATAATTCAAAATAATCAATTCTTCAGTGCTCAGATTTCTTTCTAGTTCAACTGTCACATCCATACATGACTACTGGAAAAACCATAGCTTTGACTAGATGTACCTTTTTTTTTTTTTTTTAATTTAATTTAATTTTTTAAACTTTACATAATTGTATTAGTTTTGTCTCTGCCTTTTCATATGCTGTTTAGGTTGGTCATAGCTTTCCTTCCAAGGAGTAAGTGCCTTTTAATTTCATGGCTGTAATCACCATCTGCAGTGATTTTGGAGCCCCCCAAAATAAAGTTAGACACTGTTTCCACTGTTTCCCCATCTATTTGCCATGAGGTGATGGGACCAGATATCATTATCTTAGTTTTCTGAATGTTGAGATTTAAGCCAACTTTTTCACTCTCCTCTTTCACTTTCATCAAGAGGCCCTTTAGTTCTTCACTTTCTGCCATAAGGGTGGTGTCATCTGCATATCTGAGGTTATTGATTTTTCTCCTGGCAATCTCGATTCCAGCTTGTGCTTCTTCCAGCCTAGCGTTTCTCATGATGTACCCTGCATGTAAGTTAAATAAGCAGGGTAACAATATACAGCCTTGAGGTACCCCTTTTCCTATTTGGAACCAGTCTCTTGTTCCATGTCCAGTTCTAACTGTTGCTTCCTGACCTGCATATAGATTTCTCAAGAGGCAGGTCAGGTGGTCTGGTAGTCCCATCTCTTTCAGAATTTTCCACAGTTTATTGTGATCCACACAGTGCAAGGCTTTGGCATAGTCAATAAAGCAGAAATAGATGTTTTCCTGGAACTCTCTTGCTCTTTTGATGATCCAGCAGATGTTGCAATTTGATCTCTGGTTCCTCTGCCTTTTCTAAAACCAGCTTGAACATCTGGAAGTTCATGGTTCACAATTTGCTGAAGCCTGGCTTGGAGAATTTTGAGCATTACGTTACTAGTGTGTGAGATGAATGCAATTGTGCAGTAGTTTGAGCATTCTTTGGCATTGCCTTTATTAGGAATTGGAATGAAAACTGACCTTTTCCAATCCTGTGGCCAATGCTGAGATTTCCAAATTTGCTGGCATATTTAGTGCAGCACTTTCACAGTGTCATCTTTGAGGATTTGAAATAGCTCTACTGGAATTCCATCACCTCCCTTAGCTTTGTTCATAGGGATGCTTCCTAAGGCCCTCTTGACTTCACATTCCAGGATGTCCGGCTCTAGGTGAGTGATCACACCATCGTGATTATCTGGGTCGTGAAGATCTTTTTTGTATAGTTCTTCTGTGTATTCTTGCCACTTCTTCTTAATATCTTCTGCGTCTGTTAGGTCCATACCATTTGTGTCCTTTATTGAGCCCATCTTTGCATGAAATATTCCCTTGGTATGTCTAATTTTCTTGAAGAGATCTCTGTACAACATCTCAAATCATCTGTAAGTGTACATTTTTACCCTTCCTTTCGAGTCTTCCTGCTAACCACCCTCCCGTACCTCTCCCCAGCAAGGTCACCACAGAGCACTGATATGAGCTCCCTGTGCTATTAATATACAGCAGCTTTCCATTAGCTATCGGTTTTACACATAGCAGTTTGTATATGTCAATGGTACTATCTCAGCTCATCCCACCCTCTCCTTCCCTTTGTTTCCAACAAGTTGCTTCTCTACATTGTGTCTCTATTCCTGTCCTGCAACTAGATTAATCAGTACCATTTTTCTAGATTCCAAATATGTGTGTTAACATATGATATTTATTTTTCTCTTTCTGACTCACTTCACTCTGTATGACAGACTCTAGTAGGTTCATCCACCAACGACCCAGTTTTATTCCTTTTTACTTCTGGGTAATATTCCATTTATATTTTTATTTTGGAAATATTTATGTATTGCTTGATCTCAATGTCTTTTAAACTTCATTTTAGAAATATTTATGTATCACTTGCTATCAATCTCTTAAACTTCATAATTAAACTGTGAGGTAGAGACTATAATCTTCATTTTATCAATGCTAATGAGGCTCAGAAAAGTTAAGTAGTTTGCCCAAGTTTGCCCAGCTAGAATGGGAGACACTATGGTTTAGATCCTGGAAGTGTAACTTCATATTCTTGGTCTGAATAACTAATCTCCACTGGCGTGCTGCGATTCATGGGGTCGCAAAGAGTTGGACACGACTGAGTGACTGAACTGAACTGAACTGAACTAAAGCATGATCATTAGGCCAATATCTACATCAAAACTTACAGGTTATGCTTGATAGGATTTATTCTCATTTTTCTAGCTCAAATATTTGAAAGTTAGGGATATATGAAAAATTACTGAGCACTTGCTGTTTGAGTTAGAAGTGGGACTCAAGTAGAAGTAATGTTTGAGGGCATGATCTTTAATTTATAATGTTCTTTGCTCTGTTTTGGGAAATGCCAAATTGTTATCTTTCATATTGACTCAACTCAGGGTCTGCTAATATTGAAGATATCTTAAAATTCTAGTTAATGGTGGATATCAAAATAAAGAGCCTAAATAAAGAGCATGAATATGTTAGAGGTAGAAACTTTTGTAAAGTCATGTTTATTCATTATTGGGAAGAACTGAGAGTCTTAAATAATCAGGAAAATAGGTAAAATAAAAGAAGCTTCAAAGTTTGCAAACAGCAGAGGTAGAGAGAGAGAGAAAGAGAGAGAGGGGGAAATAGGTAGATCGACTAAGGGGTGAAGCGAGGAGAGAGGCATGAAAGAGAGGAAGCAACACAGATAAAAACAAAAGAAAAATCAGTGTTCAATATATGGTACTGGCCAATATGCCATAAAACTTAGGTAAATGGGCTTTGATACCAGATTTTTTTAGTTTGAATTTATCATTTGCTATTTGATCTTGAAGAGTTGTTTATTCTCTACATGCCTCTGTCTGCTAATTTATATGTATTTTAAGATTAATAAAATTACTACTTCTGAGGGTTGTTGAGAGGGCCAATATGGAAAATCTGCATTAAAAATGCATTCTTTCAAGTTGCCACAATGAAAATTAAGATAGTTAAAGATATATGAAATTCTGAAGGAAAAAAAAAAAAACTATCTATTTAAGCTTAAAATTTTTTTTTTTTTGTCTGTTGTGGCAAGTGAGACTGGTAAGAGAAACTGCAAAGAAATATTGTTTTGAGGTGTGAAATTGAATTAGATAATCCCATAAAATATTAGAGCTCATTGACTATTTATATAATTTCCTAAGATAGGCTAAAAACTGACTTAGTACAAAAAATAAAAGATGAAAATATTCATATAATCAAATATTTAACTTACCTCAATTTTTCTTTGACAGAGCAAATGTCTTTTGTTATGCACTTCCTCAATTATGAACTAACACAATAAGATTTAACATAATTGTCTATTGGTTAAAAGTAATTTTTCAATTAACTCTACACAAAGAATGTGCTCCAAAATTAGTAATGTAAGTTGACTCACAATTTTCTTTTATAAAGCATTTCAGTTATAATTTGTGGTAAAATTATATTGGAAGCAACCCCAAGTACTGGAGCTACTGTTTCCACGGTTACAGGCTACAACACAGGACATTTTCTCTTTAAATTCATGCTTTCACATTTCATTTCAGCTTTCGGTCTTCCTCCTTTTTAAAGGCTCTGTGTGCTATCTTCAGGTTAGGCTACAAAATGGAAATGATGGAAGAGAAATTTCTCATTTCTAAGATACACACATAAGATAGACAAGAGTGGTCTGAAATCACTGTGGAGTCCATACCAGGTTTTGTGGATAGTTGAGATTGGACCTGATACATAATCAATCTAGAGAAAGATAGTTAACTCTGGGATTGCTGACTTATCCATCCATTATCACTAAATTCCTCTGTGTATGTATGTGTATGTCTGTGTCTGTGCACATGCACGCTCAGTTGTTCAGTTGTGTCTGACTATTTGTGACCCAAGGACTGTACCCTGCCAGGCTCCTTTATTCATGGAACTTTCCAGGCAAGAATACTGGAGTAGCTTGCCTTCTCCAGGTGATCTTCCCAACCCAGAGACTGAATCCTCTTCTTTTGGATCTCCTGCATGGGCAGGCAGATTCTTTACCAATGTGCCACCTGGGAAGCCCAAATTCCTCTGTTGCTGCTGCTAAGTCGCTTCAGTCGTGTACGACTCTGTGCAACCCCATAGACGGAAGCCCACCAGGCTCCCCCGTCCTTGGGATTCAAATTCCTCTGTATTAGTTATCAATTGCTGCATAACAGATTACCTTAAATTTAATAACTTAAAACAACACATATTTATTATCTCCAGGTTTCTGTGAGCTGGAAATGTGGGCACAGCTTTTTTGGATCTTCTGTTTTATGGTTTATTGTAAGGCTGTAATCAATGTACAGCCCAAATCAAGGTCCCATCTGAGGGCTCAGTTGAAGAAGCATAGGTTTGCAACCACACTCAGGTAGCAGTTGGCATGACTGAGCTCCTCGAGAGCTGTTGGATAGAGAACTGAAGCAGTTGGCTGGAGACCTCCTTCAGTTTCTTACCATGTGGACTTCTCCTTAATGATGTCTTGCTTTATCAAAGTGTGTAACTGAAAATTGTAATGAAGGGAGAGTTTACCATCGAGAAAGAAGTTATAACCATTTGTAACCTAATCATGCACATAACATCTCATCTGTGCTGTACTCTGTTGGTTACAAACCAGTCACTGGGTTTAGTCCACACTCAGATGGAGGTATTCCAAAAGGGGTATTATTATCACAAAGAAGGGGTCATTGAAGGCTGTCTTAGACATCTGCCTATCACAAGCTCCATCTCCCTGTTACACTGTGATTACAGTCTCTCATGAATTAAAAGAAAAACATAGTCATTTACCACTAGTTCATTCACTCCAACCTCTGTCCCCTCAAAAGCAAAATTTGAGAAGGAAACATAAACCATTAAAATGTGTATCTATGAATTTAGAACTCAGAGATTTTTAACACGTTTTATCCTAATTCTGCATGTGACTAGTCTTTGTTCTATTGATGTCTTCAGTGATATTTAACTTCGCATTGTAAAAATTTTTTTTCCTGCATTGCTCAAATGAAAGCTTATTTATGTGAAAGTGAGACTCTTTGCTTTTGAGTCATGATCCATATAGCTTTCTGCTTAGGCAGCTAATGAGGAACTGACTTCTTCTGGAACAGAGCACTTTGATAACACAGCGTTCTTAAATTACATGGAACCGGCATTTAGCAGCAGGAAACACAGCATTTCTCAGTGAGATACAGAGTTTACATATGCCATATGGCCCTCTCCAAGTTTGATTAGAAATGCAGATCACCTCTTCTAGCCAAGTAAACTCTGACCAGACTTGTGAAGTAAGATAAATCTGGATAAGATTTCTGGGTCAACTGCGTTTTAGCTTAGCGACCCTGAATGAGTGTTCTAGTTGCAAAAGTCTCCGATTTCCTAACATGCAAATAAAAATATTACCTTCCTTTGAAATAAGATTTTTTTATTAGATGCCAGATAGCATCACTGGACATGACACAATGGATATGAATTTGAGCAAACTGAACAACAACATAACTTATAAAATATGCTTAGCACTTCATGCAACAATGTAGTTTCCAAAATTAGCCTCTTGACTTGGTTGTGCCATTGATGTGATCTGCCCCCTTTATTGCTATTTTTTGGTTGTTATAATCATCTTGATGGTAATAATTATTCAAAGGTGCATTTCAGACTGACTCTTTTGTTTGTTTGTTTTCCCAATAGCTCAGGGTCAACATGTGGTCAGTTATTACATTTGGCACACCTGCGTACTATTTATTCTAGATAATTCTATTGAACATTCATTATGTACTCAGTGCTGTTCTGCTTCTTAGATACACAGTTAAATAGGAGATATAACTCCTGTGCTGACCACTACCTGAATACAGCAGTAGACGCTTATCTCTGGGGGCCAATCCTGTCATAGAAAGAAAGCATGTGGGGAGCTCTTTGAACTACTCATAAGCTCAGCATCAGGTTGACTCTCCTTCTATCCCAGGTTTGTATAATATTTGTTGGTCAAAGTTTTTATTTGTATGCACCTATCTTTTTTTTATAAGCCATTTTGATTACACTCAATTATTAAGTAAAAAGTGATCTCAAATTAAGATAATATACCAGTTGTTTAAAAAGGAGAAAACACTACACAGTGGAGATATTCACAAATGACTAAGATGTACAAACTGTGACAGAATTAACACGCAACTTGAGATGGGGTTGCTTGTTTTTACTTTTAGAAATGCAAATTTTCTTAACAAGAAAGATCAAATTAAATACAATGCTCTAAATCTGTGTAACCATGAGACGATTAAAGAAAAGCAGTCTTATAACACTTACACTATTAGCATAACAGACTCCATTGTTATATATAACACCCCCTGCAACACATGCCTACTCCCTTTCCTGACTTTAAGGAACATTTGTTTCTAAGCAATACGAGTGTGGCATAATCCTTACACATTTTATTTTTAAAGCTACAACCTATAGAAGCAAAATGATCCTTGTCTTTTCTATGCCTATATCGGGGTTATGCTAATATCCCCAACACTCAGGTTCTTAGTTTTGTAAATTTCTTCCTCACATCAGAAATTTGACTTGATTGCTATCGTTTACCTGACCTTGTTGAAACCTGCAATCCTTCTGAAGCTATTAATACTTCTTGCATGTCCTTCTGTCTCTCTTATTCTAGAAGATAACTTAGCTAATTTGCAAAATAGATCCAGAATTTTGCTTGTGGAATCCTAACAGTCTTCCAATTTATGGCTAAATTCCAGATGAATCAATTCTCATGGGTCTTGCTGCTAAGCTGCTGCTAAGTCGCTTCAGTCGTGTCCGACTCTGTGCAACCCCATAGATGGCAGCCCACCAGGCTCCCCCGTCCCTGGGATTCTCCAGGCAAGAACACTGGAGTGGGTTGCCATTTCCTTCTCCAATGCATGGGTCTTACCAAGAGGTAAATGTATCAGCAATAAATATGGTTAACAATTATATTTGATGATACTATTCCCCAGAATAAATATTAGCTGCTAGATAAATACTAGAGATATCAATCTGATTCTGAAGAGTTCTGATCCAATACATAGGGACTTTTATGGTGACAAAATGGGGGGCGGTCAGTTTATACTAAAAGGTATAATGGTATTACAGAATTTAACCTATTGAAATATTGTAAAAACAAGAAAATGCTTTTCATCGAGATTCAGTAGCCAGAGAATTACAATTCACAGTATTGAGAGGTTCTTCTTTGTGAATCTTTATGAGTGGAGAAGAATACTTGAAGTTTTATTTACTACAACCTGAGCCAGGGCTATGTCTATACTCACAGACTGATACTATGCCATGTTTCTTGAAGTTATCATGTTATTTGCTACCAATTTCAATATACAGAGATGACAACACTTGGTATATAATATGCATACCTCTACTACTAAATCATATTTGGTCATTTTCCATAGCTGCTTCTCACAGTAAAGTAACTGGGTTATTTAATTCTGGATATTTTGAACATTTACCTCTTCCTCACACACAGTATTGATTAAATCAGTACTTTCTGAAGAGGAAAGAAGGAAGACTAAATAATTTTCAGGTAAGAAGTGAGGAGAATGAAATTCATGCTCTCTTTTGCCTTCACTACTCCTCTTTTCCTACCTTTTCTTTTTCTTCTTCCTTGATTTCACTGACAGGGTACAGCCTAATTCTGCATCAGTTCAGTTCAGTTCAGTCGCTCAGTCGTGTCTGACTCTTTGCGACCCCATGAATCACAGCACGCCAGGCCTCCCTGTCCATCACCAACTCCCAGAGTGCACTAAGACTCACGTCCATCAAGTCAGTGATGCCATCCAGCCATCTCATCCTCTGTCGTCCCCTTCTCTTCTTGGCCCCAATCCCTCCCAGCATCAGAGTCTTTTCCAATGAGTGAACTAATTGCATGAGGTAACCAAAGTTATGGAGTTTCAGCTTTAGCATCATTCCTTCCAAAGAAATCTCAGGGCTGATCTCCTTAAGAATGGACTGGTTGTATCTCCTTGCAGTCCAAGGGACTTGCAAGAGTCTTCTCCAACACCACAGTTCAAAAGCATCAATTCTTTGCGGCTCAGCCTTCTTCACAGTCCAACTCTCACATCCATACATGACCACTGGAAAAACCATAGCCTTGACTAGATGGACCTTTGTTGGCAAAGTAATGTCTCTGCTTTTGAATATGCTATCTAGGTTGGTCATAACTTTTCTTCCAAGGAGTAAGTGTCTTTTAATTTCATGGCTGCAATCACCATCTGCAGTGATTTTGGAGCCCCAAAAAATAAAGTCTAACACTATTTCCCCATCTATTTCCCATGAAGTGATGGGACTAGATGCCATGATCTTCATTTTCTGAATGTTGAGCTTTAAGCCAACTTTTTCACTCTCCACTTTCACTTTCATCAAGAAGCTTTTGAGTTCCTCTTCACTATCTGCCATAAGGGTGGTGTCATCTGCATATCTGAGGTTATTGATATTTCTCCCGGCAATCTTGATTTCAGCTTATGCTTTCCCAGCCCAGCGTTTCTCATGATGTACTCTGCATATAAGTTAAATTAGCAGGGTGACAATATACAGCCTTGATGTACTCCTTTTCCTATTTGGAACCAGTCTGTTGTTCCATGTCCAGTTCTAACTGTTGCTTCCTGACCTATCAGTTCAGTTCAGTCATTCAGTCCTGTCCGACTCTTTGTGACCCCATGAATCGCAGCACGCCAGGCCTCTCTGTCCATCACCATCTCCTGGAGTTTACCCAGAATCACGTCCATCGAGTCGGTGATGCCATCCAGCCATCTCATCCTCTGTAGTCCCCTTCTCCTCCTGCCCCCAATCCCTCCCAGCATCAGAGTCTTTTCCAACGAGTCAACTCTTCACATGAGGTGGCTAAAGTACTGGAGTTTCAGCCTTAGCATGATTCCCTCCAAAGAAATCCCAGGGCTGATCTCCTTCAGAATGGACTGGTTGGATCTCCTTGCAGTCCAAGGGACTTGCAAGAGTCTTCTCCAACACCACAGTTCAAAGGCATCAATTCTTCAGCACTCAGCCTTCTTCACAGTCCAACTCTCACATTCATACATGACCACTGGAAAAACCATAGCCTTGACTAGACGAAACTTTGGTGGCAAAATAATGTCTCTGCTTTTGAATATGCTATCTAGATTGGTCATAACTTTCCTTCCAAGAAGTAAGCGTCTTTTAATTTCATGGCTGCAGTCACCATCTGAAGTGATTTTGGAGCCCAGAAAAATAAAGTCTGACACTGTTTCCACTGTTTCCCCATCTATTTCCCATGAAGTGATGGGACCGGATGCCATGATCTTCATTTTCTGAATGTTGAGCTTTAAGCCAACTTTTTCACTCTCCACTTTCACTTTCATCAAGAGGCTTTTGAGTTCCTCTTCACTTTCTGCCATAAGGGTGGTGTCATCTGCATATCTGAGGTTATTGATATTTCTCCCTGCAATCTTGATTCCAGCTTGTGTTTCTTCCAGTCCAGCATTTCTCATGATGTACTCTGCATGTAAGTTAAATAAGCAGGGTGATAATATACAGCCTTGATGTACTCCTTTTCCTATTTGGAACCAGTCTGTTGTTCCATGTCCAGTTCTAACTGTTGCTTCCTGACCTGCATACAAATTTCTCAAGAGGCAGATCAGGTGGTCTGGTATTCCGTCTCTTTCAGAATTTTCCACAGTTTATTGTGAATCACACAGTCAAAGGCTTTGGCATAGTCAATATAGCAGAAATAGATGTTTTTCTGGAACTCTCTTGCTTTTTCCATGATCCAATGGATGTTGGCTATTTGGTCTCTGGTTCTTCTGCCTTTTCTAAAACCAGCTTGAACATCTGGAAGTTCACGGTTCACGTATTGTGGAAGCCTGGCTTGGAGAATTTTGAGCATTACTGTACTAGTGTGTGAGAGGAGTGCAATTGTGCTGTAGTTTGAGCCTTCTTTGGCATTGCCTTTCTTTGATATTGGAATGAAAACTGACCTTTTCCAGTCCTGTGGCCACTGCTGAGTTTTCCAAATTTGCTGGCATATTGAGTGCAGCACTTTCACAACATCATCTTTCAGGATTTGGAATAGCTCAACTGGAATTCCATCATCTCCACTAGCTTTATTCGTAGTGATGCTTTCTAAGGCCCACTTGACTTCACATTCCAGGATATCTGGCTCTAGGTCAGTGATCACACCATCGTGATTATCTGGGTCATGAAGATCTTTTTTGTACAGTTCTTCTGTGTATTCTTTTCACCTCTTCTTAATATCTTCTGCTTCTGTTAGGTCCATACCATTTCTGTCCTTTATCGAGCCCATCTTTGCATGAAATGTTCCCTTGGTATCTCTAATTTTCTTGAAGAGATCTCTAGTCTTTCCCATTCTGTTGTTTTCCTCTATTTCTTTGCATTGATCACTGAAGAAGGTTTTCTTATCTCTTCTTGCTTTTCTTTGGAACTCTGCATTCAGATGCTTATGTCTTTCCTTTTCTACTTTGCTTTTCACTTCTCTTCTTTTCACAGCTATTTGTAAGGCCTCCCCAGACAGCATTTTGCTTTTTTGCATTTCTTTTCCATGGGGATGGTCTTGATCCCTGTGTCCTCTACAATGTCATGAACCTCATTCCATAGTTCATATGTCACTCTATCTATCAGATCTAGACCCTTAAGTCTATTTCTCACTTCCACTGTATAATCATAAGGGATTTGATTTAGGTCATACCTAAATGGTCTAGTGGTCTTCCCTACTTTCTTCAATATAATTCTGAATTTGGCAATAAGAAGAATAAGAAGTTCATGATCTGAGCCACAGTCGGCTCCTGGTCTTGTTTGTGCTGAGTGTATAGAGCTTTTCCATTTTTGGCTGCAGAGAATATAATCAATCTGACCTATACCATCTAAATATCAGAGCCACATAAGGGACTATAGCTCCCTCTTCCATTATAAAAAGTTTCTCAGTCTAACAATCTTTAGCTCATACAGACTCAGTACCATGAGATTACTTTACTGAACTCTTTCTGGTTTCTCAGTGATATAATGAGTAAAGCCACTGAGCAGGCCTTCAGATTTTGTCCTAAGCACCCACTTGCTTTTCAGTCATGCAACATAGCATTTTAAACAATGCCATGTCGGTAAGTCAGAGAAGGCAACAAAGGCAAACAAATTGGACAAACTAATGATAAGGAAAAAACAAAATCTGTCAGCCTGCTATTCAAGACTGTGGAGTTCTCGTCTTTTTCTCCCTGGGGCTATCTTCCTTGAGAATGCCACTTCCCTCCCTGAATGCCCTCATCACTAAGGGACGTGGCTTCCTAAGCTGTATGAACCTTCCCAACTCTTACATTTTACAACCTTAACATGGTTTCAATGCTATTTATAATTGGGGAGAAAAAGACAGGGGGACACAGGAAAGATCATATTCAAGGGATCAAGAATTCCAATGTATTGCAATTTATGGTTTCACTTTCTTTGGAGAATTATTTGTGCACTTGTCCATGTGTTCTGTCAGTTTTAGAAAGATTTTTGCTTTTTCATCTCTACTTCCAATGGTTTCCTGTTACTCTAGGAGAACTAATAAATGTGGTACCTGTGGTCAGCATATTAAAGTAGTCTATATATAGTTGACATGAAGAATTATAACTATCTTCCATAATGTCAAAATATATGTGTCCACTGTCTCCAAACTCAATAAAAGTTACCTCCCTCCCTCCCCATGGTAGCTATAATTCTGAGCTCTTATCCATTAGGCCTGTCAACTTTGGATAACACATATATTCGTTTTTTCCCAGACATTTTTTATCACTATTGGGCTGGCTACACTAGCAAGGTTGAAAATAGTGAGATACAATCCAACTTGGTGGTTAAGCTCATGGAAGCTAAGGAAGTTATTTGTACCCTGGCTTCACTATTTACTAGCTGTGTGAACTTGGAAAATTATCTAGTTCTTCAGTACCTCAGTTTCTCTGTTTATAAAAGGAGAATAACAATAGGACCTACTTCATGTTTAGAAAATTAAATTAATTAAACATTAAAGTCACTCAGATAAGTGCAAGGGCCTAAGTGCTCATATGCCTTCTGAAATCCTTAGTTTGACACAAAAATCTACTAGATTGGTGCAAAATAATCGCAGTATTATGGTGTTGAACACTGCCATTTGATATTGGGATACATTCTTAAATAAGTGTGGTTATGTTATACACCATTTTAATGCATAATTACTGCTTTAAGTTTTTGTCCAATGACATTACTTGCTGTGTATTTTATATTTATTTTAGACCATGGAAATGATAGACAAAAAGTAAATTCAAGCAATTTTCTTAATCGAGTTCTAAATGGGTCGTAAAGTAGCAGAGACCACTCACATCAGGAACACATTTGGCCCAGGAACTGCTAATGATTGTACTGTACAGGGGTGGTTCCAGAGGTTTTGCAAAGGAGACAAGAGCCTTGAAGAGGAGGAGTGTAGTGGCTGGCCATCAGAAGTTGACAATGAGCAATTGAGAGCCGTCATCGAAGCTGATCCTCTTACAACTACATAAGAAGTTGCCCAAGAACTCAATGTCGACCTTCTACAGTTGTTCGACATTTGAAACAAATTGGAAAGGTGAAAAAGCTCAATAAGTGGGTGCCTCATGAACTGACAGAAAATAAAAAAAAAAAAATTTGTTGCTTTGAAGTGTTGCTTTCTCTTGTTCTATATAACAACAATGAACCATTACTTGATTGGATTGTCATGTGCAACAAAAGTGGATATTATACAACTCGTGATGACCAGCTCAGTGGCTGGATTGTGAAGCTCCAAAGCACTTAACAAAGTCAAACTTACACCAAAAAAGTGTCATAGACATTGGTGGTCTACAGTTGGTCTGCTCCACCACAGCTTTTTGAATCCTGATGAAACCATTATATCTGAGAAGTATGCTCAGCAAATCAATGAGATGTACCAAAAACTGCAGTGCCTGCAGGCAGCATCGATGAGACCTATTCTCCACAACAATGCCCGATTGCATGTTGCACAACCAATGCTTCAAAAGTTGAATTAAGAGGGATGGAATGGGGAGGGAGGAGGGAGGAGGGTTCAGGATGGGGAACACATATATACCTGTGGCAGATTCATTTTGATATTTGGCAAAACTAATACAGTTAGGTAAAGTTTAAAAATAAAATAAAATTAAAAAAAAAAGTTGAATTAATTGGGCTATGAATTTTTGCCTCATCTGCCATATTTAGCTGACCTCTTGCCATCCAACTACCACTTCTTCAAGCATTTCGACAACTTTTATTTGTAGGGAATATGCTTCTACAGCCACAGGAGGCAGAAAATGCTTTCCAAGAGTTTGTTAAATCCCAAAATATGGGGTTTTAGGTTTTAGGAATAAACAAACATTGGCAAAAATGTGTGGATTACAATGGTTCCTATTTTGATTAATAAAGGTGTGTTTGATCCTAGATATAATGATTTACAATTTATGGTCTGAAACCACAATTATGTTTGCACCAACTTAATAGAATTTTAGAAAAGGCAGAGGAACCAGTGATCAAATTGTCAACATCCGCTGAATCATCAAAAAAGCAAGAGAGTTCCAAAAAAACATCTATTTCTGCTTTATTGACTATGTAAACGCCTTTGACTGTGTGGATCACAATAAACTGTGGAAAATTCTGAAAGAGATGGGAATACCAGACTACCTGACCTGCCTCTTGAGAAACCTATATGCAGGTCAGGAAGCAACAGTTAGAACTGGACATGGAAAAACAGACTGGTTCCAAATACAAAAAGGAGTATGTCAAGGCTGTATATTGTCACTCTGCTTATTTAACTTATATGCAGAGTACATCATGAGAAATGCCGGGCTGGATGAAGCACAAGCTGGAATCAAGATTGCTGGGAGAAATATCAATAACCTCAGATATGCAGATGACACCACCCTTATGGCAGAAAGTGAAGAGGAACTAAACAGCCTCTTGATGAAAGTGAAAGAGAAGAGTGTAAAAGTTGGCTTAAAGCTCAACATTCAGAAAACTAAGATCATGGCATCTGGTCACATCACTTCATGGGAAATAGATGGGGATTGGAAACAGTGTCAGACTTTATTTTGGGGGGGTCCAAAATCACTGAAGATGGTTATTGCAGCCATGAAATTAAAAGACGCTTACTCCTTGTAAGGAAAGTTATGACCAACCTAAATAGCATATTGAAAAGCAGAGACATTACTTTGCCAACAAAGGTCCATCTAGTCAAGGCTATGGTTTTTCCAGTGGTCATGTATGGATGTGAGAGTTGGACTGTGAAGAAAGCTGAGCACAGAAGAGTTGATGCTTTTGAACTGTGGTGTTGGAGAAGACTCTTGCAAGTCCCTTGGTCTGCAAAGAGATCCAACTAATCCATTCTAAAGGAGATCAGTCCTGGGTGTTCATTGCAAGGACTGATGCTGAAGCTGAAACTCCAGTACTTTGGCCACCTCATGCGAAGAGTTGACTCATTGGAAAAGACTCTGATGCTGGGAGGGATTGGGGGCAGGAGGAGAAGGGGATGACAGAGGATGAGATGGCTGGATGGCGTCACCGACTCGATGGACATGAGTTTGAGTGCACTCCGGGAGTTGGTGATGGACAGGGGGAGCCTGGCGTGCTGCCATTCATGGGGTCACAAAGAGTAGGACACGACTGAGCGACGAAACTGAACTGAGTAGAATTTTTGCATGACTGAAAGGAAAGATGTCCTCTCCACCTTTGAAATTGCACCTTGTCACACAGCTTTAAGGCATATTTTATGTTTTTAGAGAAACAATTTTCACTTAAATGTTTATACTTACCATGAAAATCTATCAAATATTTAGTCCACATAGGGCTTAAGCTCAGTAGTTAACCATCTTGGATTCAACATCCTGACTACATCAAGTCTAGGCATAAAGAAGCGGTTAAAAATACCATCTCTTCATTCACATGACCTTGGTTCAAATGCTGGTTTTATATATAGTGTGACATTAAGCAAAAAATTTTAACACCTTTAAGCCTCAGTTTCCTCATTTATATAATGGTACAGATAATAGTACCTAATTCAAAAAGATGAGGACTTTCCAGATGGTGCTAAGGGTAAAGAACTCGCCAATACAGGGGACATAAGAGATGTGGGTTTGAACCCTAATGGAATCTAAATGAATCGATATATCTAAAATGTATAGAATGATGCCAGAAGCATTATAAGCTCTCAATGCTTATATTATTTCTATTGTCCTAATTTAAAACATCTCTCATATTTATAGTAAAACTCACTTATTATAGTTTCCATGATTTTAAGTAATATGAAATTACTTTTTAAAGTAGTCTCTGTTTTAAGTGGCAGCCCTAACACTTTTTGAATGCAAAAATTTATCTTTTTTAATTATCCTTTAGTCAAAATTCTATTAGCATTCTCACACATAATGTTTGAGAAGTTGAGCCAATCACGTCTTCCTGGTTATTATTCTCTGAGACATAGTCCAGATTCTTAATGTTCTTTGCAAAAGTGTGACCCAGAATTCCTGAATACAGACATTTTGTTGCAAAAGAGAGTAGGACTTTTAATATGTCTTCTCTCTTTTCGGCTATTATGTTTCCATTTCAAAATTCACCACTGACTTCATAACCAGGGCTTAGCATACTTTTTTACTCTAAGCAAAAGTCTTTCTTACCTTTTATGTCTTTCCCCTTCTAAACTCAAAAAGCTGTATTTTTACATTACATCTAAAATTGTGGTTTACTTTCCCACCTCAATTTTTTACCTCTTAAAAAAAAAAAAAAAAAAAAAGAAAGAAAGCCCTGTTACCTAATCTTATAGGTCTCTTCTGCTCTGAAATTCCCTGATCTAGTATCTTTATATTTATCTTTATTATAATTCATGATATTTGTCCTGGTCCTTATTTCCAGCAGATGGAGATATAGAACATTAATTCTGTCCTGCAACCTAACACACTGATTCTCCTCTTTAAGTCCCTTGCTATAAGAAATTTAATGAATAAGCCATCTGCACCTTCAAGAGAGACAATGATTAGGAAAAAAATATTGTTGATACCAAGGACAGAATTCCAAAACAGTCCAATTAAACTGTTTAGTCATTAACTATCACTGTCTGCCATCTAATAACTTTAAATACTTACTACTTACCCTACTATAGTAAAGATGCCAACCATATTTTATTTAATAAAAACCAATTTTTTTTCCTGATTCAGTATTTAGATGAAACTCTAGTGAGGTTATCTCCTTAACTGTCTGTGTAACTTCATTTTTTTACCCCTGAATCAAATTTTCAGAGCTAATTGTGAGCATTTGTTGCATTTATAGGGAAAATGTGCCTCATAAATGTAATTTCAGGTAGAAAGCATGCAAAATTCAAGTTGGGCACCTAGTGTTAATCTGTTTCAGCTGGTTTTTGAAGTTATTTTTGAAGTAGCCAGAAAAAATACCTTGTCACAAATAGAGGAAAAGTAACACAATGTTTACAAAGTGAAAGTGTCTATATTGGGAGAAAGTACTTGATGAACAGAGGGTGCATCTTCCTTTATATTATATGTGTGGCTGGATGCTTCATGACACAATGAGAATCAAGACTTCACAGATGCTCTGCCACTTTGGTGGGAGGACAGGTCACCATGCTGCCTATGGAACTATCACTTGATCTCAGCTTCCTCTCTTGCACATATTCGTCTGAATTTTCTGCTGATGCTATGTTTACCTCTATAAATAAACCTTTCAAATTCAATTTAAAAGGCAGATAAAGTTCTCTACCTGGTAGAAACATTTATTGCCAGGTGACCAGACCTTCTGGTCCGAAGAGAAATTATTGGTGGTCATGTTATTATTTTCCTTCCTTTTTGGAAATATACAGGAAAGTAATAAATATCTTCTAAATTTTGAAGTAGCTCTGAGATGATAATCACAATCTTATTTATATATTTAAGGGTTATTAGGGTCAGGAGGGTGGGAGAAAGATGGGGATTGGGGAAAAGGACAATATTTTTTTGGAGGGGTTACTATGGAATAGACTGGGTACTTGGTGTACTTTATATATGTGTGTGTGTATATATATATATATATATATATATATAAACAAAAGAGTCCAAAATACAGTTCTTGGGTGCAATCTCAGAAACAACAGAATGATCTCTGTTCACTTCCAAGGCAAACCATTCAATATCACAGTAATCCAAGTCTATGCCCCGACCAGTAATGCTGAAGAAGCCAAAGTTGAACGGTTCTATGAAGACCTACAAGACCTTCTAGAACTAACCCCCCAAAAATGTCCTTTTCATTATAGGGGGCAGGAATGCAAAAGTAGGAAGTCAAGAGATAGGCGGAGTAACGGGCAAATCTGGCCTTGGAGTACAAAATGAAGTAGGTCAAAGGCTGACAGAGTTTTGCCAAGCTAACACACTGGTCATAGCAAACATCCTCTTTCAACAAGATAAGAGAAGACTCTACACATGGACATCACCAGATGGTCAATACCAAAATTAGATCGATTATGTTCTTTGCAGCTGAAGAAGGAGAAGCTCTATACAGTCAGCAAAAACAAGACCGGGAGCTGACTGTGGCTCAGATCATGAACTCCTTATTGCCAAATTCAGACTTAAATTGAAGAAAGTAGGGAAAACCATGAGACCATTCAGGTATGACCTAAATCAAATCCCTTACGACTATACAGTGGAAGTGAGAAATAGATTTAAGGGACTAGATCTGATACATAGAGTGCTTGATGAACTATGGATGGAGGTTTGTGACATTGTACAGGAAATAGGGATCAAGACCATCCCCATGGAAAAGAAATGCAAAAAAGCAAAATGACTGAGAAGGCCTTACAAATAGCTGAGAAAAGAAAAGAAGCTAAAGGCCAAGGAAAGAAGGAAAGCTATACTATTTGAATGCAAACGCAGAGTTTCAAAGAATAGGAGGAGAGACAAGAAAGCCTTCCTAAGTGATCAATGCAAACAAATAGATGAAAACAAAAGAATGGGAAAGACTAGAGATCTCTTCAAGAAAATTAGAGATACCAAGGAAACATTTCAAGCAAAGATGGGCACAATAAAGGACAGAAATGGTATGGACCTAACAGAAGCAGAAGATATTGAGAAGAGGTGGCAAGAATACATAGAAGAACTATACAAAAAAGATATTCATGATCCAGATAACCACGATAGTGTGATCACTCACCTAGAGCCAGACATCCTGGAATGTGAAGTCAAGTGGGCCTTCTGAAGCATCACTACAAACAAAGCTAGTGGAGGTGATGGAATTCAAGCTGAGCTGTTTCAAATACTAAAAGATGATTCTGTTAAAGTGTTGTACTCAATATGCCAGCAAATTTGGAAAACTCAGCAATGGCCACAGGACTGGAAAAGATCGGTTTTCATTCCAATCCCTAAGAAAGGCAATGCCAAAGAATGTTCAAATTATAAGTGCACAATTGTACTCATCTCACATGCTAGCAAAGTAATGCTCAAAAGCTCCAAGTGAGGCTTCAGCAGTACATGAACCATGAACTTCCAGATGTTCAAGCTGGATTTAGAAAAGGCAGAGGAACCAGAGATCAAATTGCCAACCTCTGTTAGATCAATGAAAAAGCAAGCGAGTTACATAGAAAACAAGAAACATCTGCTTCATTGACTACACCAAAGCCTATGTGTGCATTACAACAAACTGTGGAAAATTCTTAAAGAGATAGGAATACCAGACCATGTTAGCTGCCTCCTGAGAAATCTATATTCAGGTCAAGAAGCAACACTTAGAACTGGACATGGAACAACAGACTGGTTCCAAATTGGGAAAGGAGTTCATCAAGGCTGTATATTGTCACCCTGCTTATTTAACTTATATGCAGAGTACATCATGAGAAATGGTGGACTGGATGAAGCACAAGCTGGAATCAAGATTGCCAGGAGAAATATCAGTAACCTCAGATACACCACTCTTCTGGCAGAAAGCAAAGAAGAACTAAAGAGCCTCCTGATGAAAGTGAAAGAAGAGAGTGAAAATGTTGGCTTAAAACTCAACATTCAGAAAACTAAGATCATGGCTTCTGGTCCCATCACTTCATGGCAAATAGATGGGGAAACAGTGGAAACAGTGACAGACTTTATTTTGGGGGCTCCAAAATCATTGCAGATGGTGACTTCAGCCATTAAATTAAAAGATGCTTTCTCCTTGGAAGAAAAATTATAACTAACCTAGACAGCATATTAAAAAGCAGAGACATTACTTTGCCAACAAACGTCCATCTAAGTCAAAGCTAGGGTTTTTCCATTAGTAATGTATGGATGTGAGAGTTGGACTGTAAAGAAAACTGAGCATCAAAGAATTTTGAACTTTGTTGTTAGAATAAACTCTTGCAAATCCCTTGGACTGCAAGGAGATCAAACTAGTCAATCCTAAAGGAAATCAATTCTGAATATTCATTGGATGTTCTGATGCTAAAGCTGAAACTCCAATACTTTGGCTACCTGATACGAAGAACTGACTCATTGAAAAATATCCTGAAGTTGGGAAAGATTGAAGGCAGAAGGAGAAGGGATGGCAGGCTGAGATGGTTGGATGGCATCACTGACTCAATTGACATGAGTTTGAGCAATCTCCAAGAGTTGGTGATAGGGAAGCCTGGCGTGCTACAGTCCATGGGGTTGCAAAGAGTCGGAAATGACTGAACAACTGAACTGTACTGAACTGATATGGATAACTGAATATTAACCATCTGATACAGAACTAGGGTTTCCCTGGTGGCTCAGACTGTAAAGAATTTGCCTGTAATATAGAAGACCTAGGTTTTATCCCTGGGTCAGGAAGATCCTGTATAGAAGGGAATGAGTACCAACTTCAGTATATTTGCCTGGAAAATCCCATGGGTAGAGGAGCTTGGCAGGCTACAGTCCATGGGGTCACAAAGAGTCAGACACAACTGAGTGACTGACACTTTCACATAGAACTATAGGTAATGATTTATAGTCATGCCCATTATCTACAAAAATCTATTTCAAATTTAAAAGGAAGGAACAAAATGTTTTGGCATATGCTTTATAACTATGCACCTATACTTGCTTAAATATACATAAACTTTTAGAGTGCTAAACTGAAAAGCATTAGATGTGTTCACCTCTGAGTGGTGAGTAGGATTTTTCATGGCTTTTTAAGAAAAGAGGAAAAGGATTTTAAGTTACACGTAGTTTTCACTTTAATTTTGCTAGGTTTTTTGTCATTATTATCTGTGTTCTATAATTATAATATTGTTGAAATAAGTAAGAATCTAATGCTAAAATTTGAATTTAGAGGACAAAATATTATTCAATACCCTAAAAATAGAAATGCATGCCATATTTCTAAATAAGAAAAAGTAATGCTGAAAATGTTTTTTTCTTTATACCTTGGTTGACTTTCACCAAGGTAATTATCAAATGTACAGATTAAAATTCCCAGATTTCTTGTAGGTGGTTTAGGGAAAATTTAATTATTGAAAATTGTATCTGGAAGAATTATCACTTTTAAATAAATACATTTATTGAAAATGTTATCATATTTAGAATAAATTTGAGAAACAAGGTTAATGACATTTAACCATACAGTAATAAAGCATTATACATTTAGAATACTGAAAACATTTTGGTTCAGCTGTAGGAACAGAAGCATCATCCAAAAGAACATAAGAGGAATTTTTATGGCAGACTGAAAATATATAAGTATCTAGAATGTAGTAAAGGTGATATTTCAAAGTATGGGGAAAGAATAGCTTATTCTATAAACACTACTGAAAAAACTTAACTGTGTTTTTTACTCTACACAGTAAAACAAAAAGTCATCATTATTCACAATTTAAATGTGAAGTACAACCTATGAAAAAGAAAGTATAAATAAATAAAGAGAAATAGTTATATCTTGGAAAAGAAAAACCTGTTTAAAAAATAGGATCACAGGAAGGAGCTATAAGTAGATGATTTACAAACCCATAAAAATACCTAAAATATCTGTGCTATCACAAGTAATAATTAGAAACCATCTGCACTCTGAAGAATTTAACACATTTTAGGCAAACTATTAATAGTAATTAGCATAAAACCACAAACACATTTATTAGAGAAAGTATGACAACAACTGGAGAAGGAAATGGCAAACCACTCTGATATTCTTGCCCGGGGAAATTCCATAGACAGAGGAGCCTAGTGATCTATATAGTTCTTGGGTTCACAAGAGTTGAACACGACTGAGTGACTAAACTACCGGATAAGAAGAACAGGACTTCCCAAGTGGCACTAGGGGTAAAGAATACACTGTCAATGCAGGAGATGCAAGACACATGGGTTTGATCCCTGGATAGGGAAGATCCCCTGGAGGAGGACATGAAAACCCACTCCAGTATTCTTGCCTGGAGAATCCCATGGACAGAAGAGTCTGGCGGGCTACAGTCTGTGGGGCCGCAAAGAGTCGGCCGTGACTGAGAGACTAAGCACAGCACAGCACAGCACAGCACAGCATGTCATAAATGTAATGGGAATGATAAAGCATAGTATGGACTTTAGGACATATGGGCACGAAGGGATGTTAATTTACATGGAATGGTCAGAGAAAGCTTCACTGAAAGGAATAAGGCCATGAGCTATGTGGGAAATTGTTTCTCAGTCACAGGATATGAAGGTGTGAGAAGACAGTTATAAATCTGCTCGGACTAGTTCACTTTGCATGTTACAGTGGGACTTACAATTAGGTAAGTTGAAAAATGTTACTATGGACCTGTATGGCACGTTTTTTCATGTCATAGAACATAATGAAAATAATAATCCTTGTCACAGTTCATTAGCGTATATACATAAGGTCGCTTCAGCCTGAAGCAACAGGGCTGCCAAGAGTTTACCTGCCCTCTCCAAGGACTGAAGACAGCAATATATTTTTTCATATATTATAGCTTCACACAGATAGTATGAAGAACTGCCTCATCATACTTTCTAGAGGAATTTGCAGAAAGTAACAATGACAAATGGAGAAGGCAATGGCAACCCACTCCAGTATTCTTGCCTGAAAAATCCCATGGACGGAGGAGCCTGGTAGGCTGCAGTCCATGGGGTCACTAAGAGTCGGGCATGACTGAATGACTTCACTTTTCTCTTTCATGCATTGGAGAAGAAAACGGCAACCCACTCCAGTGTTCTTGCCTGGAGAATCCCAGGGACGGGGGAGCCCAGTGGGCTGCCGTCTATGGGGTCGCACAGAGTAGAACACGACTGGAGCGACTTAGCAGCAGCAGCAGCAGCAGCAACAATGCCAAAAGTCAAGGAAAATGCTTTTAAACTATGGTCAAATTTTTTATTAGCATAATTCAGCTTCGGAAATTCTTTGACGCTTATATGGCCCAGTATGTAAGCAGAAGCCTACAAAAGTCATCCATGAACTCAAAGACATATTGACATAACAGTTTCCAATTTCATGTAGGATTCACTTCATAGGCGATATATGTGGCTCAGTGGAATTTGGTTACCATTTATGTGTTAAATTTATAGATAAACAAGGAAAGAAAGTTCTTTCTGTCAAGTTCAGATTGAAAAATAATGAAAAAAGAATGACAATTTTTATATGGTGGGATAGAGAATGTTTGGATGAATAGGAATCAGGTTAGGTCAACGCCAGAAGTTCTCCACAGCAAGGTTTGCTATATAGTCTTTTTTTTATTTAAAAAGGAAAGAAAGGACTTCCCTGCCAGTCCAGTGGCTGGGACTCAGAGTGCCCAATGCTGGGGGCTCGGGTTTGATCACTGTGGAAACTAGTTTTCTAATCAGGAAACTAGACCCCACATGCCAACAAGAAAGATCAAAGACCCCACATGCCACTACTAAGACCCAGAGCAGCCAAATGAATAAATATTTAAAAAAGAAGAAAGGAAAAGTAACATTGGATGGCCAGTGAATTCCACCTGTTTGTGAATTTATCAGAATAAAGAAGAAAAACAAGGAGACCAACACCATAATTAATCTCAGTTCTTGGACAGGGAGATAAAAAGACAAGAATGTCTCAATTGTTTTTAAACTTGGGTTTCCCAAAGTGAGGTCCCAGCACGAAGTATAAGTTCTGAGAATGGAATTTTTACCCAGGTCTTAGATTTATAGTCTGCTTCCGGCATGAACCAAGGGAAACTAACAAGATTACTGTGACTTCTCAATTGCTCATTTTCTGCCCCATTAAAGAAACAGCAGAGGTGGGACAAATTCAATAATGAAACCCAGGCACCCCAGAATTGGGGGGATGCAAGATAATCTTATGATTTCAACTGTGGAAGTGATAGATAAATAATTAAGGGATAGCTGGCATATAACACACTATCTTTCTTCACTTGCCTTAGTCTTTGCCTGCTAAGTGAGCAGGGATTAAATTCTTTCACTGACAAGTTTCCTTTCTTCCTTTGGCAAGTCTATGAAGGATTATCTGACACTAACAGTCACTCTAAGCTTGACTATGCTCCCAGAACTGTTGAAAGGGAATTACTTCTATTCCTGTAGTACAAAACAAAAAGTAGGAAGAGAATTTGCCACTCAGTAGAGGAACCCATGAGCGTGATAGTAATCATCTCTCTCTTTTTGTGATCAGAAATGCTCACCAAGAATGTCTCAAGAGAGAAATACATTAAAGTATTTCAGCCCCAGAGGTTCTGTGCACTGTTGTTTATGAGCTACATGGAAGGACCAGGAGTGGGATAGCCCTTCTGGAGGAGCCAGGCACCATCATTAGGTAAAGGTGAGGCTACAGGTAGACAGTCTATCAGAAGGGTGGTATAGCTGTTGCATGCATGGGTGGAATAAAGGAAGAGGAAAGTCAGACAACACTGGAGATGTTTTGTTGTGAAAGAATCTCTAGAGAAGTTTGAAAAACAAGATTTTTAAGAATTCTGATTCTGGTTTGCTGGCATGCCACTTTAATACTCTTCAAAAGGCAAATAATGATCAGAAATATATTGTAATTATTTTTGTTTACCAGAATGTGAATTTTGTAATGATTCCATGCAGAAATCAAGCTCAGTGAAGCCCTAGAACATATCCAAGTTATTAAAACATCCCT
Source organism: Bubalus bubalis (assembly GCF_019923935.1). Lineage (NCBI taxonomy): Eukaryota > Metazoa > Chordata > Mammalia > Artiodactyla > Bovidae > Bubalus > Bubalus bubalis. The sequence goes on along the minus strand of NC_059172.1, from coordinate 15,762,141 downwards.
TTTAAAGACACCCAGATGCTGACCACACTCAGTCAGCAAGAAAGGGTCATTTAGAGGTTTGGTGAAAATTTCTTCCAAATCTAACCATAGCTGGAGATGTTAAGCAGGTAAAATCAGAGCCAAATGAATCCCAATTATTGTTAATGCTCAATAAATATTAAACTTGGAGAGGAAAAACATGCCTTCATAAATCTCTGCATTAGATATGGTCTGTCCAACACTTTTCATGTGCAAATGTGAAAACACAGATCCCAAGAAGTAAATGATTTGTACACATTAAATACCATCATCCCAACTTAGACATCCAGTAAAAAAGTTTTCCACTAGTCTTTTCACTTTTAGCAAAAATTTTATATAAACCTTCTCTACTTCTTCTCTGCATTTCTTTCCTTTTTTAATATCCTCTTTTCTTCTAGGAAGCTAGACGTTCTGAATTTTCCTTAGTACATGGGTGGTTCTTTAAAACATTTATTTGTATGTGCTCAGTCATGCCTGATGTTTTGAGACCCTCTAGACTGGAGCCCACCAGGCTCCTCTGTCCATGGAATTTTCCAGGCAAGATTACTGGAGTGAGTTGTCACTTTCTACTTCAAAGGATCTTCTGACCCAGGGATCAAGCCTGAATCTCTTGTATCTCCTGCACTGGCAGGCAGATTCTTTGACCACTCTGCCACTGGGGAAGCTCCCAAAAGATTATTGTCTATGAGTAAATTTCAAATTCTCAACAAAATTTTAAGTAAGTTTAAAATACAGTGAAACATGTCCTTTCATTCTTAGCATTTATCTCTGAGTTTTGTTCTTTTTAGCACTTTAAAATGAATTGTAATCCTGGTTCATGCACTTGTCTGATAGAATGGTGACTATAGTTATCCAGCTGATGAAATGATAAATCCCATGAAATTATAAAACTTATGCTGAATATCGATATGGGCCCAAGAAAACTTTCTCCATGTCAGCAATAAGGCTGTTTTGCTCTCTAATCATTTGCATGTTCAGTGGAATAGCACTTTTAATTTTCCTTAGGAACATTTTTTTTTGCAGTCACAACTTTGCTAATTGTACAAGTGGCCTTGCCTTCAGCCTATGTCAGCTTTCACCATGTATTCCTCACTAAACTTAATCATTTCTATCTTTTGAATTAGAGTGAGAAATATGTGGCTCTTTCTTTCATTTGAATACTTAGAGGCCACAGTAGGGTTATTAATTGGCCTAATCTCAATCCTTCTGTTGTGTGAGGGAATAAGGATACTCAAGGAGAGGGACAGAGATGGGGGAACAGCCAGTCAGTGGAGCAGTCAGGATACACACATTTATTGATTAAGTTTGTTATCTTCTATGGGCACGTTTCATGGCACCCCAAAACAATTGCCATAGTAACATCAAAGATCAATGATCACAAATCACCGTAACAACTACACTAATAATAATAGAAAATTGAAACATTGTGAGAATTACCAAAATGTAACATGGAACACTAAGCAAACTGTTGATAAAGTTTTGTCAATGGACTTCCTCAATGTAGAGTTGCCACAAGTCTTCAACCTAAGAAATACAGTATCTGCAAAGTAAAGTGAAGCACCCATAAAAGCACAACTTTCCAACCTCTTCCACATTTTCTGTTTTCATTTCAAAACTGCCAAACTTTGTGCAGTTCTCAGAACTCATTACACTGTTTCAATTTCCACTTCTCTGCACCACCTGTTCCCTCACCTGATGACTCTAGACTTGCAGTAGCTCCAAATACCCACTTCTGTCTAGTTTTCCTTTCCTTCTGGGCATAGGACACTTTACCACTGTGCACTCCCTTGTGATTGGATGAGGCCACGACACACTGAAACCATAATCAGTGAAAACTAGCCAATCTGATCACATGGACCACAGCCTTGTCTAACTAAGCCAAGCCACGTGGGGCCACCCAAGATGGACGGGACATGGTGGAGAGGTCTGACAGAATGTGGACCACTGGAGAAGGGAATGGCAAACCATTTCAGTATTCTTGCCTTGAGAACGCCATGAACAGTATGAAAAGGCAAAATGATAGGATACTGAAAGAGGAACTCTCCATGTCGGTAAGTGCCCAGTATGCTGCTGGAGATGAGTGGAAGTGAGAAATAGATTTATGGGTCTAGATCTGATAGACAGAGTACCTGATGAACTATGGACAGAGGTTCATGACATATACAGGAGACAGGGATCAAGACCATCCCCAAGAAAAAGAAATAATAAAATGTAAAATGGCTGTCTGGGGAGGCCTTACAAATAACTGTGAAAAGATGAGAAGCCAAAAGTAAAGGAGAAAAGGAAAGATATAAGCATCTGAATGCAGACTTCCAAAGAATAGCAAGGAGAGATAAGAAAGCCTTCCTCAGTGATCAATGCAAAGAAATAGAGGAAAAAAACTGAATGGGAAAGACTAGACATCTCTTCAAGAAAATTAGAGAAACCAAGGGAACATTTCATGCAAAGACAGGCGCCTATAAAGGACAGAAATGGTATGGACCTAACAGAAGCAGAAGATATTAAGAAGAGGTGGCAAGAATACACAGAAGAACTGTACAAAAAAGATTTTCATGACCCAGATAATCACGATGGTGTGATCACTCACCTAGAGCCAGATATCCTGGAAGGTGAAGTCAAGTGGGCCTTAGAAAGCATCACTACGAACAAAGCTAGTGGAGGTGATGGAATTCCAGTTGAGCTATTCCAAATCCTGAAAGATGATGCTGTGAGAGTGCTGCACTCAATATGCCAGCAAATTTGGAAAACTCAGCAGTGGCTACAGGGCTGGAAAGGTCAGTTTTCATTCCAATCCCAAAGAAAGGCAATGCCAAAGAATGCTCAAACTACCGCACAATTGCACTCATCTCACATGCTAGTAAAGTAATGCTCAAAATTCTCCAAGCCAGGCTTCAGCAATACATAAACCGTGAACTTCCAGATGTTCAAGCTGGTTTTAGAAAAGGCAGAAGACCCAGAGATCAAATTGCCAACATCTGCTGGATCATCAAAAAAGGAACAGAATTCCAGAAAAACATCTATTTCTGCTTTATTGACTATGCAAAGCCTTTGATTGTGTGGATCACAATAAACTGTGGAAAATTCTGAAAGAGATAGGAATACCAGACTACATGACCTGCCTCTTGAGAAACCTATATGCAGGTCAGGAAGCAACAGTTAGAACTGGACATGGAACACAGACTGGTTCCAAATAGGAAAAGGAGTACGTCAAGACTGTATATTGTCACCCTGCTTATTTAACTTCTATGCAGAGTACATCATGAGAAACGCTGGGCTGGAAGAAGCACAAGCTAGAATCAAGATTGCCGGGAGAAATATCAATAACCTCAGATATGCAGATGACACCACTCTTATGGCAGAAAGTGAAGAGGAATTAAAAAGCCTCTTGATGAAGAGGAGAGTGAAAAAGTTGGCTTAAAACTCAACATTCAGAAAACTAAGATCATGGCATCTGGTCCCATCACTTCATAGGAAATAGATGGGGAAACAGTGGAAACAGTGTCAGACTTTATTTTTTGGGGCTCCAAAATCACTGCAGATGGTGACTGCAGCCATGAAATTAAAAGACGCTTACTCCTTGGAAGGAAAGTTATGACCAACCTAGATAGCATATTGAAAAGCAGGGACATTACTTTGCCAACAAAGGTCCATTTAGTCAAGGCTATGGCTTTTCCAGTGGTCATGTATGGATGTGAGAGTTGGACTGTGAAGAAAGCTGAGTACCTAAGAATTGATGCTTTTGAATTATGATGTTGCAGATGTATGAGAGTTCCTTTGACTGCAAGGAGATCCAACCAGTCCATTCTAAAGGAGACCAGTCCTGGGTGTTCTTTGGAAGGAATGATGCTAAAGCTGAAACTCCAATACTTTGGCCACCTTGTGCAAAGAGTTGACTCATTGGAAAAGACCCTGGTGCTGGGAGGGATTGGGGCAGGAGAAGGGGACGACAAAGGATGAGATGGCTGGATGGCATCACTGACTCGATGGAAATGAGTTTGAGTGCACTCTGGGAGTTGGTGATGGACAGGGAGCCCTGGCATGCTGCGATTTTTGGGGTCACGAAGAGTCGGACATAACTGAGTGACTGAACTGAACTGATGCAAGTAGCTATGGTCAATGGATTTTCGGCAGATTCTGAAAATGTCCAGTATGGGAGGATTATACATTTCTGTGTAGCATGTGTTCAACTCTATTCAAGGTGTTGCAAGCAGTAATGACATATTGATTTGTGGTGATTAAATGGAGCTTTTAACAGTTCCACATTCTCCAGACCTCTAGTTAAAGCATATATTAAAATGGAGTTTCAATAAAATCAGTGCAGCCTAGAATCTAAGCACCCTCAGGATATGTCACTGCTATGGAGAACTTACCAAACCTATAGTAGATATTGTGTAAGCAATAAATATAGTTTTTTTTTTTTTTTTAAGCCATTTGAGATCAGGGGAGGGCATATGGTGGTGGTTTGTTCTTATAGAGTAGTCAATTCCTTCCTGTCTGAAAAAAAATATCATAGCTGTTATCCCCTGTTCCGAAACCTCACAAGCTGAGTTAGAGGCCTGTGCTGTGATCATTTTAGAATCTAACTCCAAACATCCATACTTTCCGTTTAGGAATATATGACAACACCTTTTCAGTCGAAAAGATCTGTCTGTGGACCTAGCACCAGCCTAAGGATGGGGTATATAATCCACACCAACCTCAGTCAGTGCAACAAACATCTGGAGATTGACTCGACTGTGGGTAACTGATTAAATACTCCTCCTCATAATGATGAGATAAAAATATTTTCAACTTATTGAACTGTTTGCAGCGGAAATGTAGCTGCTGAAAGCCATTTTGTTGCCACGAACAGTGTCCGTTTTAAAATCAGAAACACAGGTGAAATCACATTGCAGACAGGATTTTACATCCTAGTATATTATAGGGCCTTCTTTGAAAGCCATGCCTAAAACCAGCCCCGCTTCTGGACCTTCTGTTATGTGATTCAGTAACTTCTTCTTTTCCTAAACCAATTCGGACATAATGTCCCTGTATTTTTTACCCTAAAAATCATTAATGGCAGACATTCTTTCTTCTGTGATTAGAACATCATGTATCTTCTCCTAGTAAAGAATTTAAAGTGTAGTTTACTGTATGTTCAGATGCTTGAATCTCCCTCTAAAACATAAGCTTCTTGAGATCAAAGTTTCTGTCTTACTTATTCATTACAGCTGATGCTTGGCTTAGAGTTGATGTTTGATGTGTGTTTATTGAAATTACCTGAACTGAGCAGCTCACATAGAATGTTGAGGCAAGATCAAGGGTCTCTGGTTCCAGTGGAGTCAGCAGGCAGCCAAAGGAAGAAAGTTTCTATCAAAGTCATGAATAAGAGGGATATTCAAAGAAAGCATCACAGATTTCCCAATATTTCTTGGAAGAAACTGGCAGCATTTCACAGTTTTTACACTGTTTAAAAGTATCAGCTGTGGCCTTGCCAGAATTCCATCACTGACATTTGAAGAGGCCACCTCAGGTCTAGGAGAACCATGCTTTACCAGCTAAACATGAGAAGAAAGAAGTAAGGGTAAGAACACATTAACAGAATAAACACAAGAAAGGCCTTTCTCTGAGAGGCCAATGCAAAAATGAAGATATATTTTATGTTTAATAAGCCTGCTTCTTAAAATACGCTTCAGCAGGAAATGGTCCAATACCTTTTCTCTGCTCGGGTCTTCCTTATGGATGAAGCTAATCCACATTGAGGGGTTGGTAAGACACCGTAATTGATGCTGTCTCATTACCTGTCACCTCAGGGACAAGGCTGTTTGGAGAGCGACAGAACACATCCTCCTCTTCTCAACCCGAATCACCATCACTTTTCCGTTCTTGACCTTTTTCTGGAACTGTGAGGACATCATTCTTGACTGACACTGATAGCCAGATACCTTGCTCCCAAGGATGTCACCCTCTGGCTCTTGGGCTGTGACTAATACCAAGGACTTTCTTCAATCAGGGGAAGAATATTTTTAAAAAGTGCTGACAATCATTGTAGTGGAGTAAGTATGATGGTATAATGCCAACCAGTATACTGCTGCTGAATGGCATCCTTCCCATTTTCTACCGGGACTTTCTCTTGATTCTTTTAAATAATCATTGCACTTTAAAGTTGTTTTTTTTTTTTTTAAGACTTTTTGTATCTTCTTCAAAACACAGGAATTGTTTATCAAACATTCCCCATTTTTTAACAGTATTATAACCAAGCCTTTGCAGTTTATTATAACATTTCTCAAAGTATGGTCTATGAAGCTTGATTTTCAAAGTTACCTATATAGTGTGTTTAAAATGTAAATATAGGCATCTCACAACCCACTGAATTTCTGTGAATCTTTTTACTCAGTATAGCAGGTGAATTTTTAAGGCCCAACAAAAGTTTGAGAACTACTAATCTATTGTCTTTTTTTTTTTTTTTTTTTTTTTTTGTATTAGGCACTGTGCAGGTCACCAGGAATATCAGGTGAAGTGGGAGTCATCTTGAATGGAAACACTTTATCAAAAAAACAGGCAGAAAACCATTAAAAATCAACAATATCCTCCTTGCAAAATATTATGAAGATCAGAGCAATTAGGATTAGGTATACTAAATTTCCTCATTTGAGTATCTATAGTAGATAGATACTCAACAACTTATTTTTTTTATTATTTAGAATGTGACTATATTTTAGGATATTAGCCTACTGATTATGTACAAGTCGTATATTTAGATTTTATATAAAAATTATAGACATCCTTAATACTTTATGAACCAACTCCATGGACATGAGTTTGAGCAAACTCTGGGAGATGGTGAAGGATAGGGAAGCCTGGTCTGCTTCAGTTCATGGGCTCGCAGAGTTGGACATGATTTAGCGACTGAACAACAACAAGATAATGTTACTTTAATTAAGCCGAATTTTTGTACAAAGATAACAATGAATTAATTTCTCTTATGTTCTTATGCCATCATGCAAGCCTTTCTTCTACCAAATGTCTAAATTGTGCTAATCATCACTCAGGGAACTAGAATTACTAATACCAGTAGGTATTTAGACATTGTTCTTGCTCCTACTCAAGTTTTAAAGATGTGTTAAACCACATTAAATAATTAAAGAACCCAGTCATGCAAAAAGAATATCTATGCATAAAATCTCAGAGATTTCACAATTAATTTTTAAACCTGAGAGGTAATGGGACTAGAAGATATAACAGAATTATAGTGTATTCACAGAAGATTATAGGTATGTAGAGTGGATGGATTAAGAGGTCAAATAAATTATTTACCAAAGAAAACAAAGAAAGAAAGTCTTGAGATTGGCTTGTCTTATTCTATTTTGGAAAATCAGGCTCAGTAATGACTGATGAAATGGCAAGCTGAACAACTGTCTTGAAATTTATAAGAAGCAGTGAACTTCTCTGTGAGACACTGAAAATCAAACCAAATATCAGTTGTGAAACAATAGAGGCTAGTCAAAGTAGAAGGCATAAAGGCACATTGTCCAGCTAAAAAATGAAGTTAGCAAATTCACACCAGCAACAAGCATTACAATACCATCAATTCATGCAGAGACAATGAAGTCACGTTTAAAAATTCTCAGAAAAAGAAACTCAGAATTCCCTGGTTGTTCAGTGGTTAAGACTCTGAGCTTTCACTGTTGAGGGTACAGGTTCAATCCTTGGTCAGAAAACTAAGATCCCACAAGCCGCACTGTGTGGAAGTGAAATGAAATAAAATAAAATTCTCAGAAAGGTAAATTAGAAGGACAAAAATTTAGATAGCTTAAAAAAGTGGAAATATTTTCTAATAACTCTAAATGTTAACTGTTAAAATCACAGTACTTTTACCCTGGAGAAATTTCAAACTATATCATATTATACTGAAGAAAAAAATCTTGTCACTCTTTTTTGCCATTGGAATGATCAATATGAAAACATACATCCAATACAGTCTCTAACTCAAAAGTCACTCAGATCATCTAAGTTGCCTTGGTATACACATGATTATGCAATTTTTTGCACATGGTCATAAATGTAAAATAATCAACCACTTAAAAATATATTTATTTTTAAACTTTATTTTTCAGAGACAGACTTTTTGGAAAATATATTATATTTTGATGATGAAGAACTAGGTTTTTGGATTCAGATCTGGTTCAAGTTCTGTATTGACTACCAATGAGCTATACTACCTGAAGTTACCTGACTATTCTAAATACTAGCTCATCTGTAAAATGGAAACAAATAACACTCATAAAATTATTATGCAATTGAACTACCAACTGAGAAAGTGTGTCTCACATAGGACACCTTCGATAAATATCACCAGTCTTTAGACTCACATGCAATTAAACTGGAAGATTCTAGAGAGAAAAAAAAATTATATGCATGTGTGTGCATATAAATATATATATGTATATAAACACACACACACACATATATGCATTTATGAAAACTGTTAACAGAGTTTTTGTTTCATTAAAATAACTAAATTTGTCCCAATAACAGCTTATAAATGCTACCAGGTGCATTAGTATCCTGATTCAAACACTGGCCTAAAGTTCTTAGCATGCTAATTGATCTCAGGTTGTAATGGGTTCTTTGTGGCTTCACATCTATTAACTCCAAGACACTCTGATTGAGGATCTACAATCATTATGATTTTAGTTTCTCTTATAATATTATAGGTTTAGAGGATATTAACCCGGTTCTTGTGAGCATATACTTGAGGCAAATGGTTTTCATGCACTCACATTCTCTAGATAGTATTTAAGGTACACATGCAAAGAGCTGGAGATTTTACTTTTTGTAAGAAAATGTGCAAGAAAGAACTTTACAACAATATTTTGTGGAAAAGGAAAGTCCCTGCAATAGAAGTTAAAACAGAGTGACCCCTATGCCCAATCTTTGTAGCTATGACATCATAAAGAAACAATTTAAGCCCCAAGAGACTTTTTTAATCTAACTTATGCAAACTCAAAATTGCTGCAGTGATTTCTTAGATTTTTTTAAATGAGGAATGAATAAGACAATTCATATTTAAAACTGAATGTGTGTGTGTGTGCTAAGTCACTTAAGATATGTGCAACTCCTTGCAACACTATAGACTGTAGCCCACCAGGCTTCTCTGTCATGGGATTCTCCAGGCAAGAAAACTGGAGTTGGTTGCCATGCCCTCCTCCAGGGGATCTTGCTGACCCAGAAATATAAATTTGACTTATTATAATGAGCCTCTTTCTCATTTACTCTGGAAGCTTAACTACTTGACTTATGTAATACTTAATTATCACAACAGCCTTCTTAGGTGGCTCTTATGATCTTTTTTATAGTTTTTATTTTTTTAAGGCTTGAGAAATTGAGTCATTTGTAATAAGTGATGAAGCAAGACGTCAAAATTTGTCTTACTTGATATCTGAGTCTTTTTCTTTAAGATTGTGTCTCAATAAGAGTTTTGTTAGAAGGAAAAATATGTTCCTTTTCCCATCAGTGTAGAAACCAAAATTCAGGGCTTTGGTTGGAAATCATGATTAGATTACTATATTTTAATTGGCTTAAAAAATAGGTTAGGTTTAAAAATATAATTCTTTTAACAATAAATATATTACAACACTGTAACATACTATCCTAGCATAGGTGTTAGGAAGAAATCGGACTGTGTGATTTCACACCTAGTTTAATCCCTAACTACAGCACATTTTAGAATTAACTTTCTTGTCTTAAAATAGATGTGGGTATGAAATGATCTAGTTGATCCATATGAAGGGGCTTAGAAGACTAGGTTGATAGTAAACACACTATAAGCTCACATGTTGATACTTAGAAATAATGCCCTGTTATGTGGAGACAGATAATTTACTTACAATAATGAAAGAAAAAAGAAGTGGTAGGGATAATGATATATATTTAAAATCTTATTAACTTACTTTGGCATCCAAGAACCCTACACTTTCAGTCTTCTTTTGCAGAGTACTTGAGGACCATGTGACAAAGTCCTGGCTAATGGAATGTAGGTGGGAGTAAGATAAGCCACCATCAGATGCAGAGGTTTAAAAATTGTGCATGATTGTCCTACATTTTTAAGGTAGACAACAAAAACAAATGCAAGAATTCTATCCTGATCATGTCATTTATGCCTACATTCAGTCATTACGAGTTTTTGAAAACATGGGTATTTCTTATGTCACCATTCTAACACAGTCCCCAGAGGATTTAATGCAAAACCTTTGCTATCAAATAATCCTCAGTGTATAAACACTTTTTTCCAGTTGCTTCCAAAAGGTACTTTTATGGTGAAAGTGAAAGTCACTCAGCCATGTCAGACACTTTTCGACCCTAAGTTTACCTAATTCACTATCCAAACAGAATCCATCTACTATAACTTGGAGGTTTATCCTTTTAAATGTAGAATCTCCCCTTGCTCTTGATTTAAAATGTCCTGTAAAATGCCCTGCCTTCTGAGTTTGTCTTTTTGCCTCTTTACAGAACAACTTTGAATCTTCTAATTTCAGATTTCCTATAAGTGAAACTTAAATCAAGAAGTTTGATTGGCTCCAAACTCTGATTTTGACATGGCTACTGTAGTTGTTTCTGTGTGCTTCTTTGTGTTTCCCTTCAGGAAGCCCACAATATCTGGTAGCATGGATTTAGTGATACTACAGATGTTCAGTGGGTCAGGGAGAGACAGCTGGCCCTCTGTTGTTGGTTTCATTCACTGATGACTCTTGGCTGAAATAAACAATTCATGTTGCATCATAGGGGCTTCCCAGGAGGTTCAGTGGTAAAGAATCTGCCTGCCAATGCAAGAGCTGCAGGTTCAGTTCTTGGGTCTGTAGGATCTCTTGGAGGAGGAAATGGCAAACCACTCCAGTATTCTTGCCGGGATAATTCCATGGACAGAGAAGCCCTGTGAGCTACAGTCCATGGGTCACTAAGAGTCAGAAATGACTGAGAGACTAACACTTTCACTTTCATTTGTATAACATAAATATTAATTTATATATTCTTATATAAAGTGGAGAGTGAAAAAGTTGGCTTAAAGCTCTACATTCAGAAAATGAAGATCATGGCATCCGATCCCATCACTTCATGGGAAATAGATCGGGAAACAGTGGAAACAGTGTCAGACTTTATTTTTTGGGGCTCCAAAAGCACTGCAGATGGTGACTGCAGCCATGAAATTAAAAGACACTTACTCCTTGGAAGGAAAGTTATGACCAACCTAGATAGCATGTTCAAAAGCAGAGACATTACTTTGCCAACAAAGGTCTGTCTTGTCAAGGCTATGGTTTTTCCAGTGGTCATGTATGGATGTGAGAGTTGGACTGTGAAGAAAGCTGAGCGCCAAAGAATTGATGCTTTTGAACTGTGGTGTTGGAGAAGACTCTTGAGAATCCCTTGGACTGCAAGGAGATCCAACCAGTCCATTCTGAAGGAGATCAGCCCTGGGATTTCTTTGGAAGGAATGATGGTAAAGCTGAAACTCCAGTACTTTGGCCACCTCATGCAAACAGTTGACTCATTGGAAAAGATTCTGATGCTGGGTGGGATTGGGGGCAGGAGGAGAAGGGGACGACAGAGGATGAGATGGCTGGATGGCATCACTGACTCGATGGACGTGAGTCTGAGTGAACTCCGGGAGTTGGTGATAGACAGGGAGGCCTGGCGTGCTGCAGTTCATGGGGTCGCAAAGAGTCAGACATGACTGAGTGACTGAACGGAACTGATATACTAAATATATTACATACTAAATGCTATTCATTATCACTGCATGTTGTTCAAACACTTTTGCAAGTAGCAAAGGGTGTCTATTTGATTGATTTTATACCTACTTATATTTCCTGAAGGACCACAGTAAGAAGTTCAAAGTTAATATGATTTTCCCCAGGAAAGGCAATCACAAAAGGATGTTTATGAGATCTGGGTAAGACCAAGGTGTGGTTGTGATAAGAGAATAATAATATGTTACCATCTCACTCATGTAGTCATCAAACTAGTGTTTTTGTAGCCTATGTTGCTGGAATCATTTTTGAACTGTTGGATACTTTCATACCCAGTGTTTTCTGAGCTCATCTAACAAAAAAGCACTGATTAAAAAAGAAAATAACACTTGCTTTGCTCATGCAGGTCTAGAAAAGTTAGAATACAGTCAGCAATGACATTATTAGCAGAGTCCACTCTAAATCAGCAATAAAGCTGACAAATTTCACAGGCTGATCACAGTGGGAATATCAAGTGTCTCAGTGTGTGATGGATTAAATAGGGGGGAAATTAAAGTTGTGAAAATTATTTCTATGCAGGGATTCTAATGTCAGACACAAAAATGATTAGACATGTATGCTCAAGAATAATAATGAAACTGATGCTGATCCACGGATTGGTTCCTACTTGGTCTGGATGGCTGACATGCTTTAACATTTCAACCAGTCAGTCTTCAGTGAGAGTAAGGAGTCAAATTGATAAACACAGGAAATACTGTTCTCTAGTGGGATTTTGACCAGAATTTAACTTCTATTATTAATATTTGGCACTTCATGAATCTACATCTGCAACACAAAGATAATTAGCGCTTGTTATGGGAGGCTGAAGATACTAAGTGAAAAGGATTTAGTGTCTCAAATCTAGCTAGGCCTTATCCTAAATGGGTGACATTTGGTAAGACACATTAAGAATGAACCTCAATTTTCTCATCAGTAAAATACTACTAGTAATATACCTGTTGCCTGCCTCAAAAGGTTTTAGTCAGGCTCAAAAATTGAAATTACAGAGCAAGAAAAAGGGCCATTATTTAACAATTAAATAAATGATGATACCCTCTATTGGAAAAAGTGTCAGATGTTACAAATTATGATTTAGACATTTATTTAAAGACAGGAGAAAATTAAGATAATTACTGTAAATTGAAAAGCAGTTCAAATTATGTAAACTATGCTCACACTTCATTTTTCATAGACAAAAAATTATTACTATATACATGGTAATAAAAAAAGTATGTGTCAGATATTAGTTGTGATTATTGGTGACTTTTTTTTATCATTCATGTTTTTCTACCCTTTAAATCTTAATTAGGAGCAACTGCATTGAAATCAGAAAAAAAGGAAAAAATAGCAAAATAACACAATGGTTATATAGCATATAGAAACAAGAAGGATACCCATACATATAGATGTTTTTGATCGGCAGCATGGCAGAGCTAGTGGACAAAGAACACAGTTACCACACAATTGATATAATTAGTACCCACACCAAAAAGAAAAAGGAAATGAAAAAGAATTCCTGCTTTAAACCACACATGGCAATCAATTCCAGAAGGATTAGAGACCTATACAAAATTTTTAAACAATAAAGCTTCTGAAGCATAAGAAAATATTTTCATGTTATCATTGCAGGTAATATTTTAAAGAAATGATCATTGTGTTCAACTATATTAAAATTCATAGAGTTTATATTTCAAAATATACATTGGAAGTGAAAAATTAATACATGGATTGGGGAAATAACACATAAAACAACAAAAGTCTTTTAAACAGATGATATAAAGACTTCTCACAAATCATGATGTATAAATAGAAACCACAGCTAAAATGAAAGATAAAAATCATTGAAAGATATTTCACAAAAAAGAAAAATCAAATGGTGCCCAATCTAGTGAAGAATCAGAGAAAAGCAAATTAAAATGACTATTAATTAATTAATGTTGGATAGCATTAAAAACCTGATTATGCCAAGTGTTAGTAAGGATGGAAATTTTAACATTCTATGAGCAGACATGCAACCCTTTGACATTATTTAATGAAGCTGAAAATATCCACAGTTTATGTCCCAGAAAAATACACTCCTATAATACCATCTCAGGAAATTCACACAAGTGTACCCAAGAAATCAAAAATTAAAATATTCATATAAACATGTTCTTTTCTAATTGCCAAAAACTTAAAATAGTCCCTTGCCCATTAACTGTAGAAAATGTAAATATATTGTGGAAAACTAAAAAGCAGCATAGTATATTTATACTCACCAGAAAAAAAAATATGATTCAGAAGATTGTGCTCTACTTCCAATATTACTTACTTTTTCCATAAAAGTACAGAGGATAATAGTTTATTATTTTAAATAGTTTATCAATTAGCAAAATCAAATTTTTGATCATTATGCATAGCAGAATGTATATTTTAACTAGTGGTAAGAAAATAATATAAAATGTCAAATATGTTTATGTGATAAATAATATGTTTATATTATATATATATATGCATAAATAACATTTTACTTAAATTACATATATATATCCATAAAGGGTTTAGTTCCAGTGGGTTATATTCACTTTCAAGGATCATACTAACTTGATTTAATTTTTGCAATCAATTTATCATTTATCCCAGGATACCTGAGTTCGATCCCTGAGTTGGGAAGATCCTCTAGAGAAGGAAATGGCAACCCACTCCAGTACTCTTGCCTGGGAAATTTCATGGACAGAGGAGGAACCTGGTAGGCTACAGTCTATCGGGTAGCAAAGAATCAGACACGACTGAACGACTTTGCTTTATCCTTGATCCTATTTATGTCATTAATTCAAACCACAGTAAAGAGACTCTTTATACTGCAAAGCAAATATTCCTTCCCTTCATCATATTTTTTCATAGATGGACATTTAAACACTATCTACTACTGAATACAGTCACTCAAAAAGGTTCCTTTCTCCATCTCTGCCGGGATCTTATAGAGGAGGATACTGCAATGTAGGCAAAAGAATCTCATATCAATTGTTCATAGACAGCCAGCATAAAGAAGGAGTTAGTAGATCATCTCCTGGTAGAAACTCAATATTTTTAGAGGTTTTCTGGCTGTGAATGCACATCCTGAGGAACACAAAGCCTGATGCTAGGAGTCTAATAATAATTGAGAGATGTAGAGGAATTGATGGAGGGAGGGGGGAAAAATGCTTGAGTAAAAGTTTAGATGCTAATTTGTTTTGTTTTTAGATAATATGTGAATCTCAGGTAGGGGCATGGGAAAAAGTTAAAGAAGCTCCTGTTCTCTAGAAGTTGAGGCAATTAAATCCAAGATTTTAGAGGGCAATGATATCTAACAACCCATTCACATTCTCTTGTAACATAGTTTTGTTCTGTTTATGATGCTGAAATGCTAAGGATATTAATGAGTGGATTTCAGACTCACCAAAATTAATCTGATATTTCTCTTTTCTTCTCACTCATATTATATGTGTGTGTGTGTGTGTGTGTGTGTGTGTATACACATATTTGAGATGTTCACATATTTATCTGTGATTACATATATTGGCACACATGAAAAGAACATCATTATTTTAAATGAGGAAATTAGCTAATGTGTGCTTCTAGTCATAAAGGTTTTTATTTATTTTATCAAGCAGACTTGCTAAGGCCACAGCCTAATATTTTACAGAGTTGTCCTACCATTTAATGCAGTTTCAGAAGGAAATCCTTCTATTTTATAGACCTGCAGCTTTCTGAAACCAATGCACTTATAAAAAGTAAAAATATCACTGTAAGCAAGAGTTGCCTACTGTTGTGCGTTTACGTGTACTGAGCACAAAAGCACAGACCTGGCTAAATCTCTGTAATGCCCAATGGCATATTCTCAAGTTAAGAGCCTTATTCAGTGGACTCACACGTATCCAAAAAGACAACATATTACCTAAAACTCACTGTTTGGCACCCAGACTACATCAAGGTAAACACCTGTTCTGCTGTGGGTTGCGGTTGTGGTGGTGTTTGTTTTTCATTCCTAATACACTTCAGGCCACTGACTCTTCAAAAAGATTTACTTCTCAACATCAGTATCTGTCATTCCTTAGTGTTCATCTCGGTGTGTTCTTAGGATTTCTATTTTACAGTCATGCCTTCACTTTCACCAGACCATTACTAAAACCACTGTAAGATATCAAATCCTTCGAGCTGTTCTTAAATAAAGCAGATACAGCAAGCTATCTCTGCAGTTTTCTTTTCTTTCTTTCTTTCTTTCTTTTCCCTCATGGTGCCTCTGGCTCTTTAGTTATCTTAGTTTTGCAATAACTTTCCTATTTATCTGTCTCAGAAATACAAGGAAATTTACAAATTTCTGAAAAGATGTAGGTTTGAATCAGCTTTTGCTAAAGGTTCAAATGTAGGCAGAGCACTGAAGAATTGATGTTTTTGAATTGTGGTGCTAGAGAATTGAACTGCAAGGAGATCAAACCAGTCTATCCTAAAGGAAATCAATGCTAAATATCACTGGAAGGATTGATGCTGAAGTTGAAGCTTCCATACTTTGGCTACCTGCAAGAAGTCGATTCATTGGATAAGGCCCTGATGCTGGGAAAGATTGAAGGCAAAAGGAGAATAAGGCAGCAGGAGATGAGATGGTTTGGTTGGATGCCATCACTGACTCAATGGACATGAATCTGAGCAAACTCTGGGAGGTGGTGACGGACAGGGAAGCCTGGCATACTGCAATCCATGGGATCACAAACCAGTCAGACAGGACTTAGTGGCTGAACAACAACAGCAGATGTACCACTAATGAAATTTTGAAGTTTAAAGAACTAGCCCTAGTTTAACATTATTTACTTCTCTAAAATAAAGCTACTTTACATAAATGGTATGTTTTCTATTGTAACTTATGTATGGAATATTTTATTTGCAATATCGCTTTATCTTCAGTTTTTTTTTTCATTTAATAACATCATATTATATAATTTTGTTAATTTTTTGGAATAGTTCTCATAACTGCAAATTAAATGGCTAAATATAATCTATCAGAATTTCCTTAATTCAAATACTTTATTACTATTAGGCATTTGGATTATTCTAGGTTTTTTGCAATTATATATATATCTCAATGTTTATCTATCTGCATATAAAGTTTTATCCTCTCAAATAATTTCCTGTCATAAATTCTCAAAATGTGGTTGCTAGATGAAAGCATGTGAACTTTATACTTATCATTTATGAATCTATGTTAGTAACTAGCTAAGGGAAGCTCCTCTCTACGTCCTTCAAATTTTGTTACAGTTCTGACAGCTGCAAATATGAGTCAGGGATAAATTGGCTCCCAAGAGATGTTATTGGGTGATGGTGGTAAAGGCTGACACAATCAGGCTGAAGAGAAAGATCTTAAACCATACAGTTTCCTTAAATTTCACCCCTTTGGATTCCTGAACTGCTCAGATTTCTCTCATTTGGAAGTCACTTCCTGCGGAGTCTTAATTCTCCCTTGAGCTTTGTAGTTCCAATGCTTCTTTTCTTTGGAAGAAGTCAATCACTATCATCCTATACTTGGAAGTTGAGAGAAGTAGTGACCTTTTGATAAAATTTGATACAATTTGATGTCAGAAGAAAATAATAAGTGAAGTAAAGAAATTTGACTCATTGCCCTAGTCTAAGAGAAGGCAGTATTTTTGTGTGTGTGTGAAGGGAAGTGAAGTGAAAGTCTCTCAGTCGTGCCTGACTCTTTGCGACCCCATGGAATTCTCCAGGTCAGAATACTGGAGTGGGTAGCTGTTCCCTTCTCCAGGGGATCTCCCCCACCCAAGAATCAAACCAGGGTCTCCGGCAGTGCAGATGGTTTCTTTACCAACTGAGCTATCAGGGAAGCTGTTTTCTGTGTTCAGACACAGTAAACATTATAGGCTTTGTGAGCCAGGATGCAAAATAAAAGATACTATGTGGGTATTTATATGACAAGAGAGAAAACAAATTTCTACAATATTTATAATTGATGGAATTCAAAGTATTTATAATTGTACACATTTTTGTTGTAAAAAAAAGTTCACAGGTGAGAAGAATTGAACATTTTTGAATAACATTTTGCTTAATTGCTCTTTAAAGTATTCTTTGTGATCAAATTGATTTTAAATATTCACCTGTTTAAAAAATCCTTAATAAAAAAATTAAAAAAAAATTTTAATAAATAAAAAATTAAAAAAAAATCCTTACTTCACAGGCCATACAAACACAGGTAGAAGCTTGTACTTGGCTGGCAGGCCACAGTATGAAGACCTCCAGAAAAATTACTTTCTGTTTCCTTGCCTTGTTTCCCTTTGAGATCATTGGTCTGTAAAAGAGGTGTGGGCCTAAAAGAAAGGAATAAAAGCTAGGTTTTAGTCTTTACCTAAAGACCTTCTTCTAAAGAGAAAAGGATTTTTTCACTCTCTTGTAGGGATAAGACTGATTGGGTTTTTATTTAAAAGACTATTGCTTTTAATTTTACTTATATTCATTAACATTTAAGTTTAAGTGAAGTGGGATTAGAAGCTACCTACACACAAGACTGATAGAAAATTCCATAAATTATCACATCATAAATTCTCATGCATCTAAACTATTTAACCTAACAATTTTGTGAAATTGGCAAGGAATTTCAATATACATTTCAGAGATGAGATTTATCCTAAGAGAATATTGACTCTCAGATAACAAAGTTAAAAATAGTAGAAGCTAGACATCAAATTGAGTCTTCATGCTCCCACATTCTGTATATTAAAGAATTTTTTTTCTTCTCAAGTTCTGTGCTGTGCTGTCCTTAGTCTCTCGGTTGTGTCCGACTCTTTTCAACACCATGAACTGTCCCTCTGTCCATGGGGATTCTCCAAGCAAGAACACTGGAGTGGACTGCCATGCCCTCCTCCAAGGGATCGTCCCAACCCAGGGATCGAACCCAGGTCTTCCTCATTGCAGGCAGATTCTTTACCATCTGAGTCACCAAGGAAGTCCTTCTCAATTCCTAGTCAATAAATTAAATTATTTGAAACATTTGGTATTTTAGTCAAGGTTCTCCAAAGAAACAGAAAACAGAATCAATAGGATGTATCTATCTATTCATCTATCTGTAAGAGATTTATTATAAGGAATTGACTGATGTTATTATGGAGGCTAAATAGTCCTAAGATCTGCAGTTTGCAAGATGGAGGTTCAGATGAGCTGAGAGTATAGTTGCAGCCAGAGTCCAGAGTCTTGAGAACCAGGAGTTCCAAGAATGTTGGAACTCTAATCTGAAAGCTCACAGTCAGGAAGAACTGATGATTTAGTCCAAGTTCAAAAGCCAGAAAAAGACCTGTTTCCCAGCTCTTGAAGTCAGACAGCAGAAGCTCCCTCTAACTCAAACTTTTTATTCTATTCAGGTCTCTGACTGATTAGATGAGGCACACCCTCTTTAGGAAAGATAATGCTTTATTCAGTCTACTATTTTAAATGTAAATCACGTGTAAAAATACCATTACAGTAATACTCAGCATATGATTTGGTCAAATATTTGGGTACCCCATAGCCCAGTAAGATTGATATATAAAATAAGACACAATAGTCAATTAAACTTCTGATAAAAATTTGATTATTTCATCCCATCAATTAGGAAGAGGTGGAATTCAGCTGGGTAAAGACCATAGTGACTGCATGAAACATGCTAGGAAAACACTGAGCAGAGCGTGGAAGAATGAAAGGGATCTGTATTGGCAAAAGAGAGGGGGAAGAGAGAAATTATATCAAAATATGTCAGGAAAATAGAAAGTCAGCCTCACCTCTGTAATTTCAACCTTTACTTTTCTCCCTGATCCACTTCTTTACCTTATATCTGAAACAAGAGATGCTAATCTCTTTTTGCTCATTTTTCAACTGTCTAGAAACACTGGACGAAGGATAAAGCAGTAATCTGGTCTTTAATTACCTGTTCAGTCATTTCCCCTGTATTCTCCTTTTCACTGTTCTATTTGTTTATTTCATTCATTCATCGAGTTAATGAATCAGCCAATGTCTATTCATTTAATGCTTACTGAACATAAGGTATCCTTGGAGCGCTGGTGATACTACAGCAAAGAAGATAGATGTAGGTGTGTCCTTGTGAAGTTACAATCAATGAGAAGACAAACATAAAGCAAATTACTTCAAATAATCAATAATTACTGTGCTATCTAGGAAAAATGAAATGAGAAGTTAGGTTTGGGATGCAGAAGGTGGCTCAGTTTAGCTGTACACAGTGTTATCTATTTAGTTTTTATTCATAAAATATTTTTTTTGGTTTTATTTTTTTTTAATTTTAAATTTTATTTTATTTTTAAACTTTACAAATTGTATTAGTTTTGCCAAATATCAATTCATTTTGATATTCATAAAATATTATGTTCCTTCACAAAATGTGCCAAACACTTTGCTACGCTCTCAGAGTAATTGGGTATGACTTCAGAAAAACCAAAATTTCTTAAAAAGTAAGAATTTTAAAGAGAACTGAATGCCACGTGTCTGGATATCAGATTTATACCCCAAAAGATTACCTTGTATTTAGATAGAAGTTTCTATTAGTTATATCAATATTTCTGGATAGAAGAGAAGATAGTGTATTATCTGTTAGGGATAATGCCCTTATTTTTACTGATCAGGAAAATATCCTATGCTTTGTACCATAAGAAAAAATACCTAACTGTCACTTAAAAATACCAAAGAGGTTGAGCATATTTTCCTTTTATCTTTTCAGCCGTTTCCAAACTAAGATTGTAAAGAGTCATGTGGTTACTATGAACTGTACAGCATAGCCCTGAGATGGAGGAAACTTGTCTTCCAACACAGATTCCTGGGGAGCCCCATTCTCCTTAAGATTTATTTGTGTTTTTTAAAAAGGATAGAAACTTGAATTTAGGTGAAGAATAAAGGCCTCTAGCTATGAGTTATTGTGGAAAAACTGCCCAGTTAGTGAACATCTCCCTCATGTTCTTTCAAAAAAGAAACTCTTCTATTAGAAAGTTATTTGATATGGGAAGAAGCTTTGATCTTAGAAGAGGGAGATAGAAGACCCTGAATAGAATCACTTAGTATTTATCTCTTCCTTCCTTTATTCTTTCTTTTCTTTTATTTCTTTCTTTCCTCTCTTTTCCTCCCTTGCCTTATGCTGCAGTACGTGCACACACACACACGTGTAACTGGTTAATGGATTTATTAATATATATTATTTTGCACTGCTATAGAATAGAAAATGAGTTTTATATTTCCCTTCCTCACCACCCACATCCATGTCTTATTAGCTCACCCAACCAAGAAGCAAGAATCTAAGAATTTCTCTGTTTGGAAAATGAACATGCTGATATTTAGAACTATAGCATTTAAAATGTACATTTCACATCTATTAAGCATGCAAACTAAAATTGCCACAGTATGGAGATGGCTTCCCTATGATAGTAGTAGAAGAAATTATGGTGTTGAGGGTGGTATCAGCAACTGAAAATAAATTGTAACCCCTTTCCAGAGTGTACCCAAAGAGGCACAGGATGTCTGCTGTAGAGAAATAAAGATGCTGAGAATTTGAACTGGAGGCTTGTTCCCTGGAACCACAGGAAAGAAGCCTAGATGAAGACTTGAACACAGAGCTGCAGAAGGCTGACTTTGACTGGAGGCTTGTGCTATGCTTAGTTGCTCAGTCAGTCCAACTCTTTGTCACACCATGGACTCTAGCCCGCCAGGCTCCTCTGTCCAGGGGGATTCTCCAGGCAAGAAGACTGAGTTGTCATACTCTCCTCCAGGGTATCGTCCTAACCCAGGGATCAAACCCAGGCCCTCCGCATTGCAGGCGGATTCTTTACCATCTGAGCCACCAGGGAAGCTCCTGCCTGGAAACTTGGATTGGTCTAATAAGTATCCAGTTGAGAACATGACACGGATGTTTAGAGTTTCTAATTCTGTTTTTGCTCAGTCAGTATGAAAGCTCTCCATGTGTTTGTGGCTACACACAGCAAGCATAAGATTGAATTTCTCAGAATCATCTACAGTAAGAATTTAGAGTCACTTTTCACTTGATTCAGAACACTTAAAAATATGAGTTTTTTACACCCAGAGGTGTGGAGTGAAATTTTCCTGAGGCTATATAATCCACTAGGTTTCACAAATCCTGAGGCTGCGGAAATTTTGAGATAAAAAAAAAAAAAAAAAAAGTCCTTACTGAACCGAACTTGGTAAATAGAACCAACAAAGTAAAGCAGGCTAAAAAATTAAATTTGATCTAGTCACATATTTGCATAAATCCTCAGTCACTCAGTTGTATCTGAGTGAACTCTTTGCAACCCCATGGACTTTAGCCCACCAGGCCCCTCTGTCCATTTAATTTTCCAGGCAAGAATAATGGAGGGGGTGGCCATTTCCTTCTCCAAGGGATCTTCCCTACCTAGAGATCTAATCCAGGTCTTCTGCATTGACAGGTAGATTCTTTTACCACTGTACCCCTGGTGGCTCAGAGGGTAAAGAGTCTGCCTGCAATGTGGGAGACCCAGGTTCGATCCCTGGGTCGGGAAGATCCCCTGGTGAAGGAAATGGCAACCCACCCCAGTATTCTTGCCTGGAGAATCCCCATGGACAGATGAGCCTGGTAGGCTACAGTCCATAGGGTCCCAAAGAGCTGGACATGAATGATAGACTTTAGTCACCACTGTAGACTTAATTATAAATAAACACAGAAAGTATATGTTATTTGATTTATCTTTGGGTGAAATTATTGGAAAATAGAAACCACAAGTCACAATGATATTTAATTTTGAAAATGCAATGGTCTTATTGATGAAAAGACTTGAAAAATTTATACCACTAAAATGGAGATGAGATCATTGGATAATATTTACATTCCAATTGCCTCAGAGGCTCAAGAAATAAAGACTATTAATTAGATTGGCCAAAGGCTTTATTTGAGTTAAAATTTATATCCCCACTATGTAATCATGTTCACAATTCTTTCAGTGTTTCTTAAGTAATGGAATGTAACTCTTTGAGATAGTGAAAAATTTACAGAGATTGCAAATTGAACCCTCAAGAGTTTGGTTGTTTTAATCTTTTATCCACAGAATCGGTAAAAAGACATTTATTTTAGAAATCACATTTTTTACAATATGTTTAATATGGAAAGTCCTATTTGCATAAGTGTTATAAGAATTTGGATATACTCAAACTATAAATTGAACCCATTATGCTTATGGAAATTTAAGACCTCTATAGCTTTATGTTTATTAATTCTACCTCTATAAATATAGTGTTAATTCTCTTTAGTAAGAAAGTAGTCTTAGTTTTCTCCTCAAAAGCCAATTTATTCCAAATATTAACCTTTGAAAATTTGATTTTCCACACAAGGTAAAATCCTGTTTCTCTCTCATTGTCAAGCCAAATAAATTGATCTCATCCTTAGGGCCTGTGCTTTATTTGATCCGATCCTAAATTGACTTAATCTACTTGATTGATTATGAATGGTGGACTTCCAAAGCAGACAAGACTACATTGTACAATAAATGGTCTCCTCTAAAGGTTCTAAAAGTTTGGTTTCCAGACCAGCAACATCATTATCACAAGCATTTCCTGTTGATATGTTATGAATGCGGTTTGGAACTCCACTCTGAACCTACTGAATTTGAAGATAAATCTGATCCACAGTGGAGTTTAACAAACACTGCTCTAGTTTACTTAGCAAATAGCACCATTCCCCATTATGGATAAATGTACCTCCATAGCTGTTTTCTAATTTTTTTCTAGTATTGTCTTTAAAACATTCATACCCCCTCAATTAACTCATGCTGTGATTTTTCTCAGGTTTGTGGGAATAAAAGTAGCTTCCCCACAAAAAAGTCTTTGATTCCACATTCTATAAAGACAAGGTAGCTTCATCAAACACATATACCTCAAATTACAAGGATGAATAATCCATATAGAGACATTTTTAGTCTGCCTAGTTTACAACCATGATATCAGCATCTTATGAGTCTTGTATGTTAAAAGATCTGGCAAAGGAACAAATTCATTTCCCTGAGTGTTTGTTCCCCTTTGATTCACTTTAAAAGCAATACAGGTAAAGAACAGAAGTGTCTATGAGAGCATATTTTCTCAGCAGCTGATGTTAGCTTTTAATTCACTTCTAGGGAAGAATGATGGCAAATATGGAGCTCTAACTGAACAGACACACAGCTGCTTTTAATACTTTACAGTTAAAATCCTGTCAACAAAAAAATGTCTATTCTATTTTTTCTAAGAAAAATTATAGAAAGCAATAAAAGTATCTGAGGCATGACATAGTGAGGTGTGTTTGAAAAGATGAAACTACCTTACATTCCATTATGTATTTATTTGTGTGAAAAGAATGTGAGTTTCAGGATAGTAGAGACTTTTTCTTGCTTATTCAGCCTGGAGTGGGCATGTGTTCTAAGTCTCTTCAGTCGTGTCTGACTCTGTGAGACTCTATGGACTGTAGCCTGCCAGGCTCCTCAGTCCGTGGGATTCTCCAGGCAAGTATACTGGAATGGGTTGCCATGCCCTCCTCCAGGGGATCTTCCTGACCCAGGGATCGAACCCATGTCTCTCACATCTCCTGCATTGGCAGGTGGGTTCTTTAATACTGGTGCCACCTGCGTAGCCCGCCAGGCTCCTCTGTCCATGGAGATTCTCCAGGCAAGTATGCTGGTGTGAATTGCCACGCCCTCCTCCAAAGGATCTTCCTGACCCAGGAATCGAACTGGTCTCCAGCATTGCAGGTGAATTCTTTACCAGCTGAGGTGCCAGGGAAGGATGTACTTAATTTTAGAACTGGATAAATATATTTAAGTGATAAATAAAGCAAACACCCAAATTAAGAAAAAAGGATCTCTATCAGTCTTAGGTAACATTTCTTCTGAGAGTCTCAATTCTTCATCTGCAGAAAAAGACAAAGACTAGGGAGAGACTGATGTACAAATGGATAACAGCCAGATGGTATATAAAACTAGAACTCTGGCCCACAGTCTGCAACAACTAGAAGGGTGACAAGCCACCATTTGAATAACAATTGACTCCAAACTGTCAAGATTTGGCCAACTACCAGTTTCCCTAATTTCTACCTCCTCTTCCAACTAAGGGCCAACCAGAGAAACTCAAATATGCTTCTTTAACAAATCTCATAGGACATCTTCCCTCTAGTTATCCCATCTTCCAGCTTTCTCATTAGGGTATACCTTGAGCCTTCTCTTTCTTCTACTATAAAACTTCTATAATCTCCTGTCTGCCTGTAAGTCTGTCCAACACAGGTGATGGTGGCTGACTTCCTTGCTAGCAAACTGAATAAATAGCATTTGCTTGCTCTAATTTGAGTAATTTTCATTCATTTCCAAAGAAGCAAGCCTATAATATTTAAAATGCTCTCAGCACTACAATTTCATGAATTTCTAGAGACTGTGACCTCAAAGGAAGAATTTACATCAATCTAAATGCACTTTTCCAACTCAAGATGATAAAAACCTAAATATTCATAATGAAGATGCTATGGGAAAACATTAAAAGAGTGCTAAGATTTTAATTAAAGATTTAAAGGAGAGGTTAGGTTAGCCATGGAATAAAAAAATCACACATTCCAAGCGGACTTCTTAAACAGGATTCTGTCACGTCCCTCATATTGTTTTTAAATTACAATTTGTACCAAGGTGAACCAAACAGAGTTCCAAACCCCTCATTACTCATTCCAGAACAGGGAAGCTTCAAAAAACAGTACCAAAGCTGAGGATACTATTTAATAGATCCATTCTTCCACAGATGGATTTCAAAATGATGCAAGTTTAAGGTCTTTATCAGTGATCTTCCAAAGTTAGGGAGGTGGGGAGGTCAAGTGTGAATGTGTACTTTGAGTAGAATGACTAAAGTGTCCTTTATCTATATAGTACTTAAAAGCAACAATAAAACTGAGTAAAAGTTCTTTGATTTGGATTATCCCCTGGTAACAATCTAAACAATGGTTTATCAATCTATACAATTTAGTGGTGATCTAAACAATGCCAGCAGAGAAGGCACTGGCGACCCACTCCAGTACTCTTGCCTGGAAAATCCCATGGATGGAGGAGCCTGGTCGGCTGCAGTCCATGGGGTCGCTAAGAGTTGGACACGACTTTCACTTTTCACTTTCATGCATTGGAGAAGGAAGTGGCAACCCACTCCAGTGTTCTTGCCTGGAGAATCCCAGGGACGAGGGAGCCTGGTGGGCTGCCGTCTATAGGGTCACACAGAGTTGGACACTACTGAAGCGACTTAGCAGCAGCAGCAGCAAACAATGCCAGTGTCAAAAAAAAAAAAAAGAACAACACTGGCAGGATAATGGCAGCATGGTCTTCTCTAAGTTCAAAACAACAGCTGTGGTTTAGAAAGAATCCATTCTGAGCAGACTGTGTACTGTGTGATTCCAACTATATTGCCTATAATGCATTCTAGGAAATATATAACTGTAGCGACAGTAAAAAGATTGCTGTTGCAATGAGTTAGTGTGGAGGGGCGATGGACAGGCTAGGGCAGCGACACTATCCTCTGTGACACTATAATGGTGGAAATATGTCATGCCTTTGTCAAAGCTTATAGAATACACAGCACCAAACTTAAATGCTAATGTGAGCTACAGAAGCTGGATGGTGATGTAACAGTGGAGGTTCACGGCATATAACAGATGCACCCCTGTGGTGTGGGAGACCCAATAGCAGGGTGGTTTCACCTGTGCAGGAATAGGAGGTGTATGAGAGCTCTCTGTACTTCCTACTCAATTTTGCTGTAAAACTAAAGCTGCTCTAAAAAATAAAGTTTATAAATTTAAAATATAAAAAGTTAAAGAATGATGCTTTTTTTTGTCTCTTTTGTACTGTTCATTTGATTTCATTTCTTTCTTTGTTTTAACAAGCACACTTATATGTATGAAGCCCAATAAAGAGATTTTCACTTTCTCAGCTTCTATTGTGTTTATTACTAGTCATTACACTTAATTTTTATTGCAGAAAATGATTCTTATGTAGAAAAACAGGTATTTAAAGTGTCTGATTTAGATGCCAAAAACACTGAGTTCTCCACTGGCGTTTACAATTTTCTTTTTTTTTTTTTTTTTAATTTTATTTTATTTTTAAACTTTCCATAACTGTATTAGTTTTGCCAAATATCAAAATGAATCCGCCACAGGTATACATGTGTTCCCCATCCTGAACGCTCCTCCCTCCTCCCTCCCCATACCATCCCTCTGGGTCGTCCCAGTGCACCAGCCCCAAGCATCCAGTATCGTGCATCAAACCTGGACTGGCAACTCGTTTCATACATGATATTTTACATGTTTCAATGCCATTCTCCCAAATCTTCCCACCCTCTCCCTCTCCAACAGAGTCCATAAGACTGTTCTATACATCAGTGTCTCTTTTGCTGTCTCGTACACAGAGTTATTGTTACCATCTTTCTAAATTCCATATATATGCGTTAATATACTGTATTGGTGTTTTTCTTTCTGGCTTACTTCACTCTGTATAATAGGCTCCAGTTTCATCCACCTCATTAGAACTGATTCAAATGTACAATTTTCTTAATACTAAAGGCTACATAATAAGTTTCCTTTACCTGCAACTGAATTCTTACATCATATACCAGGGACAAAGGTGAAAGTCATAAATTGACATTTATAGCTCAATTTAGTTATCTGCTGCTTCTTTTTTTGATAACTTTTTTTGAGATGAAAATTATATGGTGTAAAAAAAAATATCTCTTAGGAGTAATTCCTAACAACATTTTTTTTTTCTTCTGAATGGGGGTTTCTTTGAAATATTTTTTGGAAAAAGTCTGTCCTTGATGTTTGCTGACCCCACAGCAAGTTTTCTCCCAAGAGATTTGAGACGAACAAACACTAAATTAAGATGTTTTAAAATTAATTTAAAATTAATTTAAACACTAAATTAATTACGTTTTCCTAACAAGAAACCAGAGGAACACTATACTTACCTTTTGGATAAAGAAAAGGAACACATTTTGAAAAGAAAATGTCTACATTCTCCAGCTCTCTAATTCCAGATTACTTTTTCCCAAAACGTTTCCCATCCTTTAGAAATCAATCATTCATCCTGTCCACAGGCTTTGTGTATGTCTCTTGTTGGTATTTAGAGTATGCAACAAGTATGTATTTATATCTCTGTCTCTGTCTCGTCAAGAAGACTGACCACACTGTGAAGTAATGGATATGTATATGTATTTGAATATGCCTAGGCAAAGTGGGCCTTAGAAATATCACTACAAACAAAGCTAGTTGAGGTGATGGAATTCCAGTTGAGCTATTTCAACTCCTGAAAGATGATGCTGTGAAAGTGTTGCACTCAATATGCCAGAAAATTTGGAAAACTAAGCAGTGGCCACAGGACTGGAAAAGGTCAGTTTTCATTCCAATCCCAAAGAAAGACAATGCCAAAGAATGCTCAAACTACCACACAATTGCACTCATCTCACACGCTAGTAAGGTAATGCTCAAAAGTCTCCAAGCCAGGCTTCAGCAATATATGAACCGTGAACTTCCTGATATTCAAGCTGGTATTAGAAAAGGCAGAAGAACCAGAGATCAAATTGCTAACATCCTCTGGGTCATGAAAAAAGCAAGAGAGTTCCAGAGAAACACCTATTTCTGCTTTATTGACTATGCCAAAGCCTTTGACTGTGTGGATCACAATAAACTGTGGAAAATTCTGAAAGAGATGGGAATACCAGACCACCTGATCTGCCTCTTGAGAAATTTCTATGCAGGTCAGCAAGCAACAGTTAGAACTGGACATGGAACAGCAGACTGGTTCCAAATAGGAAAAGGTGTACGTCAAGGCTGTATATTGTCACCCTGCTTATTTAACTTCTATGCAGAGTACATCATGAGAAACGCTGGACTGGAAGAAACACAAGCTGGAATCAAGAAATATCAATAACTTCAGATATGCAGATGACACCACCCTTATGGCAGAAAGTGAAGAGGAACTAAAAAGCCTCTTGATGAAAGTGAAAGAGGAGAGTGAAAAAGTTGGCTTAAAGCTCAACATTCAGAAAATGAAGATCATGGCATCTGGTCCCATCACTTCATGGGAAATAGATGGGGAAACAGTGGAAACAGTGTCAGACTTTATTTTTTGGGGCTCCAAAATCACTGCAGATGGTGACTGCAGCCATGAAATTAAAAGACGCTTACTTCTTGGAAGGAAAGTTATGACCAACCTAGATAGCATATTCAAGAGCAGAGACATTACTTTGCCAACAAAGGTTCGTCTAGTCAAGGCTATGGTTTTTCCTGTGGTCATGTATGGATGTGAGAGTTGGACTGTGAAGAAGGCTGAGCACCGAAGAATTGATGCTTTTGAACTGTGGTGTTGGAGAAGACTCTTAAGAGTCCCTTGGACTGCAAGGAGATCCAACCAGTCCATTCTGAAGGAGATCAGTCCTGGGTGTTCATTGGAAGGAATGTTGCTAAAGCTGAAACTCTTGGACTTTGTGCACCTCATGCGAAGAGTTGACGCATTGGAAAAGACTCTGATGCTGGGAGGGATTGGGGGCAGGAGGAGAAGGGGACGACAGAGGATGAGATGGCTGGATGGCATCACTGACTCAATGGACATGAGTCTGAGTGAACTCCGGGAGTTGGTGATGGACAGGGAGGCCTGGCATGCTGTGATTCAAGGGGTCACAAAGAGTCGGACAGGACTGAGCAACTAAACTGAACTGAGGCAAGATTTGCAGCAAATACTCATACTGCTACTGCTAAGTCACTTCAGTCGTGTCCGACTCTGTGTGACCCCATAGACAGCACCCCACCAGGCTCCCCCATCCCTGGGATTCTCCAGGCAAGAACACTGGAGTGGGTTGCCATTTCCTTCTCCAATGCATAAAAGTGAAAAGTGAAAATGAAGTCTCTCAGTCGTGTCCGACACTCAGTGACCCCATGGACTGCAGCCTACCAGGGTCCTCTGTCCATGGGATTTTCCAAGCAAGAGTACTGGAGTGGAGTACCATTTCCTTCTCCGAAATACTCATAGAATATATGTATTTTTAAGATATGAACTAATTTTATTTGACAGTATATTAGTTTCAGGTATACAACATAATGATTTGATATATGTGTTCATAGTGAAATGATCACCTCAATAAGTTAAGATTTGTATGCACACAATTGCAGGTTTTTTTTTTTCCTAGTGATCAGAATTTTTAAGAACTACTCTCTTAGCAACTTCTAAATAAAAAAATACAATATGGCTAATTATAGTCACCATGCTATATACATCTCCAGCACTTATTTATATTATAACTGGAAGTCCACACCTTTTGACCTCCTTCACCCATTTTTATCTATTCCTTAAATCACCCACCTCTGGTAACAACCAACCTGTTCTCTCTCAGATTTTTTTTACATTCTACATATAAATGAGATCATATCGTATTTATCCTCTATATACTTATTTCTCTTAGCATAGTGTAAGGTCCATGTAACCTTACATGGTCCATCCATGTAAATAGTTGGAAACAGCAAAATGTCTTTCTTTTTATGGCTGAATAACATTCCATTGTGTGTGAGTATTCATCCATTGGTGGACACAGGCTGTGTACATATCTTGGCTATTGCAAATCAGCTGCAATGCATATATCTTTTAGTGTTTTAATTTCCTTTTGATAAATACTCAGAAGTGGAGTGGCTGGGTCATATGGTAGTTTTATTTTTAATTTTTTAAATAATCTCCATAAAGTTTTCCATAGAGGTTATGCTTGGAAACTCCCATGGACGGAGGAGCCTGGTGGGCTGCTGTCTATGGGGTCGCACAGAGTTGGACACGACTGAATCAACGCAGCAGCAGCAGCAGCAGCATACCCAACTTATATTCCGGTCAAGAGTGCACAAGGATTCCTTTTTATCCACATCCTTGCCAACACTTGTTATCTCTTTTATTTTTTATAATAACCATTCTAAGAGATATTAGGTAATATCTAACTGCAGTTTTGATTTGCATTTCTTTGATTATTGGTATTGTTGAGCATTTTTTCATGTGCCTGTTAAATAGCCATATGTCTTCCTTGGAAAAAAATTTTTTAGACTCACTCCCCTTTTTAAAAATTAATTGTTTGCTTTCATTTTTTGCATTTTGTTATTGAGTTGTAAGAATTCATTGTAAATTTTGGATATTAACTCATGAGATATATAATTTGCAAAATTTTTTCTCCCATACCATAGATTGCCTTTCATTTTATTGATGATTTTCTTTTAGTTTGGTGTATTCTCATTATTTGGGGCCTCCCAGGTGTCTCAGTGGTAAAGAATCTGCCAAGCAGGATACATAGGAGATGCAGGTTCAATCCCTGAGTCAGGAAGATCCCCTGGAGAAGAAAACGGCAACTCACGCCCGTATTCTTGACTGGGAAGTCCCATGGACAGAGGAGCCTGGAAGGCTACAATACATGGGGCACAAAGAGCTGGCCATGACTTAGGGCCTGAGCATGCACACATTTCCAGTTACTGATTTATGCACTTGCTGATATGTGTCTTTGATATTCTTGATTTTCTAGATAAATATCTAGCTAATTCTAGCATTTTATATTAACAACTAGATAAAGAATCAGGTTAAATTTGAATTAATGATTCACAACCAGGACTTAGCTCCTCAGGAAAGGTTGTAGCGGAACAGACTACCCTATTGGTTATAGCCCATGTTGAAGGGCTAGTTTTCCCACCTCTGTGCTCATGTTTTTTGTTTTTTTTTTTTCTGACATGTTAGACATTTTGCAATCTAATCAGAACATATCTTTTGCACTTATATTCTAAAAGTGTTTTCATGTGCTCCAAGGCTCTTCCAGCTCTATGGCTACTTATGCTTAATATCTTCTAGTCTATGTTAATCTGGCATATTCAATGTATACATGATTTTTGTAAAAACTAAAAAAAAAGATTGAAAATAATCATTTCTATTCAGAAATATTTTATGTAGTATTATTTCACTACAAAAAATAAAATGGAATATGACTCATACTTTCCAGGACATTTTTATTTAGCGTAAGAATTATGTGTCTATGTTTGTGAACTGAGGCTGAGGAGAGATTTAGAAAAGGCTCAAATTGTTGGTGGCTTTGGCCTCTGAACTAAAGTTAATTGTCTGGCATTAAAGTTGGCCATTTGCTATAAAAGGAAATAAAGAACACTAACTCTTGGGTGACAAGTGACTGTGCTAAGTCCTGCATGCTGCTGCTGCTGCTAAGTCGCTTCAGTCGTGTCTGACTCTGTGCGACCCCATAGACGGCAGCCCACCAGGCTCCCCCGTCCCTGGGATTCTCCAGGCAAGAACACTGGAGTGGGTTGCCATTTCCTTCTCCAATGCATGAAAGTGAAAAGTGAAAGTGAAGTCTCTCAGTCGTGTCCGACTCTAAGCGACCCCATGGACTGCAGGCCTGCATACACCTCATTTAAAGCTCTTTTCAACTCTGTGAGGGTGATATTTTTATATCCATTTTATGGACTAGAAACCTGGGCTTAAAGGTTAATTAATTACACCTTAGCATAGTCAGTGACTAAAGAGGGATTCAAACTATTAAGGGAAAATTTATTTTAAAAAGCAAAATTATGACTCATATAAATATAAAATGGACATATGGTAAAGATTTTATGTATTCCTTTAAGTAAAATGAGATTCAGTAAGATGCTACCATGGGTCAAATAAGAATTTAAAGAACCACATATATATATATATATATATATATACACACATATATATATATACACACATATATATAGGCAATATAGAATTCTGAAATGAATTTACAAAGAGTGCAAAACTAGCCAATATCCATCAGACAGTGAACAATGGCAATCCACCAGACACACTTTTTTTTGCATTTATATGGATAAGAAAATTTTGCATCTCTATATATTTCTGCAACTTACTAAGTTTTGAATAGCCCAAAGACAATGAAAGTTTCAGGTCATTTTAATATCAGGAACCATGGAAAGACAGTCTATGACTAGTCTTTCATTGAAAAGATACCTAGGACTTTTTTACAGATTTCAAAAGTTTCACAATTTTAGTGACACCACTCAGGATCTATTGACAAAGTTCATGCTCCATATATTTGAGATACATATATGGTCTTTAAGAAGTTAATGAAATTGATGACATTTGGTTTTCTTCTTGTGACTTATGTCTCTCCAAAATTAGAGTGCAAAAATATCTGCGGGTATTTTAGTTAATTGTCTAGTTAGTTTAAGACATAAATGATCACCATGGTATGAAAGTTTCCATGTCACTTTTGGCCTAAAAATTGATCAGTATGTTGACATTTATATCCTTATACATTTGTTTTCCCACAACACAGAAGGTCAGTATTAACCCCATAACACTCTGAAAGAAAATAGCTTTTGCCTCAGCTGGCAGAGGTAAAAGTTCATACTTTGTAGTAAGCCAGTCACAAAAACTATATAAAGTTCATGACAGTTTTTGATCAAGTGGCTTATGATATTTTAAAGGAAATGTAACATGATATTCATTCAAGCAACATTATTAATTTTTACTGAGTTCAAATAATGAGTACTTTAAATGTATACATTCCTGAATAAGAATAATGCTATTTTGGTTCTCATTTTGGTTTCACTGTTATCAAACAAAGAAATAACATGCAAAGATTTATAAACCTATTTATTGCATATGAACAATTTAAATTTGCAAATTTAAAAGCACCTTGATCTTGGACTTTAAGCCTCTGAATTATGAGAAGATACATTTCTGTTATTTAAGACACCATGTCTGTGATACTTTGTTATGGCAGCCCTAGTAAACTAATACACTTACCTTCCCTCACCTTAGGGTTTTTTCCCAGGTGGCTCAGCGATAAAGAATCTGCCTGCCAAGGCATTAGATGCGGGAGACACAGGTTCCATCCCTGAGTCCAGAAGATTACCTAGAGCAGGATATGACAACCTGCTCCAGTGTTCTTGCCTGGAAAATTTCATGGATGGGGAGCCTGGAGGGCTTATAGTCCATGGGGTCACAAAGAGCTAAACATGACTAGGCACACACATCATGATCCTTTACCTTATGTTAGTCAAATTGTAACATATTGGCACATTAAATATTATAATTGTGTTTTATGTCCATACTTAAAATTCTTGAGCCTCCCAAATAGACCTAGGGCTTTCTCTTATATTATTTGGAATCTTAAATATATTTATTTTACATAAAATTATTCATTTTAGTTTATGAGTGTGTTTGCTAAGTAGCTAATATATATATTTTTTAAATTTTATTTTATTTTTAAACTTTACATAATTGTATTAGTTTTGCCAAATATCAAAATGAATCCGCCACAGGTATACATGTGTTCCCCATCCTGAACGCTCCTCCCTCCTCCCTCCCCATACCATCCCTCTGGGTCGTCCCAGTGCACCAGCCCCAAGCATCCAGTATCGTGCATCAAACCTGGACTGGCAACTCGTTTCATACATGATAGTTTACATGTTTCAATGCCATTCTCCCAAATCTTCCCACCCTCTCCCTCTCCCACAGAGTCCATAAGACTGTTCTCTCTATATATTTTTTATTTTTTAATGTCTTCTTGTTATATTCCTACTCTTCTCCTGCTGAGGTCCTTGATTCTTTTTGGCTGAATTATGAGTATAGAAGATAGAAACAGATCAACTTAAGTATGACTGGCACCTTTGTGAACTGAGAGTTCTCTAAGCCTAAATTTTCTCATCCATGGAAAGAAGAAATACCTATTTAATAGATTTTTGTGTGACTGATACCTAGTATAGCAAGTGCCCAGTGTTCTGCTATATTATCACTTCCTTTTAGATAGCTGTTGTTATATAATTACCTTCAGACTTGGATAAGAATGTCCCACATATTATATTCACATATGTTTCTATTAGAATGCCCAGTTTTTTTATTAGACATATAAACATGTAGAAGTTGTATTTTAGTCTCTTGCTTAAGACTGGAAGTTTGATTAGTGACCATTCTTCATTTATGTTTTTATTCCAACATATGGTAGAAGTAATATTTAAACTGTAGAATATTTTTCTTACAATATTTATTTTCATCATTACAATATCCCTTTGAAAGAAGAAGTGTAGCATTATTATTATTCTGTATTTATAGGTGAAGACTTTGAGAATATTTTGGTTTGCATTTAATATGATCTATTTCAGAGACTCCCAGTGACCTACCTTTCTTCCTTCCTTTCTTTTTTCCTTTCTCTCTCTTTCATTTAAATATTACAGTCAAAGCTCTCATCATTTTTGTAGTGTTTTAGTCAGCTTGGGCTGCCATAACAAAATGTCAGACTGGTGGCTTAAAAAGCAGAAATTTACTTCTCACTGTTCTGAAGATTGGAAAGTCCAGGGTCAAGGCGCCAGCCAGTGCTGGTTTCTGGTGAGAGCCATTTCCTTTCTTGTAGATGGCCGCCTTCCGATTTTATTCTCACATGGTAGAGAGAAATGAAGCAAGCACTGTGATGTTGTTTCTTAAAGGACTCAATCTTAATGAGTCAGGGCTCAACTCTTAATATTTCATTTAAACTTAATTACTTCCTTAGAGTCCCCACCTCCAAACACAGTTCCACTGTGGGGAGGGCAGATTAGGGCTTCCAAAGAAAAATTTAAAGGGGGTCCAAACATTCAGCCCATAATGTTAATTGGACTCAAATTTGGATTGAAAATACTGGGCATCTTAAAAGAGAATACTGAAAATTGCTTATTTCTGTTATGCACATTTTTCTCTATTAAGACCTAGAAACTCCATTGGTCATAACTATAGCAAGTGCATTATGTGATTTTTGTCTTTTCTGCAAAACTGACAAGAGATTAAAAAAAAAAAAAAACAGCTACTGTGGGGCTGGAAACAGTCTCTCCCATGTACTTTTTAAAAAGCTTAATTGTACACAGGGTACTTGGTATTCATGTCATGCCAAGCAAAGGCATCCTTGTCTCCAAAGAACTTGTGACATAGTCTTTTGAATTTAGAAGGCACTAGGTACAAATTTGCCTGGAAAAATAAACTGAAAGAGACTTAAGTGTGTGAGAGATGAATGTCTTCTGGACCTAGATGTTTTCTCCAGAATAAAAATAAATTGATTAAACATGTTCTAAAAAAACTTTAGACTGTGAGTGAATGCTTCATATTCTTAAATTTAAAAAATAAGAATTGATATTTATTGAGTATGCTTACTCTTTTTCAAATTCTAATAAAGTAAAACATATGTGCAGAAAAGTACACTGATAGACAACTCTCTAAGTTTTCATAAACATGAACATATTTCTATAAAATGTGACCTACATAAAAATTTTTTCTAGAACCCTAATGCCCTCTTCATGTTTCCTTCCAATCACTATACTATCAGCACCTATTAAGGGTAATAGGCAGAGT
The DNA here is from genome assembly GCF_019923935.1 of Bubalus bubalis. NCBI lineage: Eukaryota > Metazoa > Chordata > Mammalia > Artiodactyla > Bovidae > Bubalus > Bubalus bubalis. The sequence goes on along the minus strand of NC_059172.1, from coordinate 15,725,960 downwards.
TTCAATCTCTGAAACAGTCATTCAATGTATTTTTGTAGATTATTTTAATGGCATTCTAGAGTATCTTTTAAGTCTGGCTTCTTTCACTCAACATTTCTGACATTCATTGATATTATAGTTGAATTTCATTCAACTGTGTGAATAACTAATCAACCAATGATGGTAATTAGGCACTTCCCAGGTTTGGTCTATTATGACTAGTGCTAACAGAATCATTCTGGGACATAGCTTCTGGTGAGTATTTGTACAGTAGAATTTCTATGCCATGAGAAATGCGTATATCCATCTTTAAAAGATTCTGCCACTCTTCCAAAATAGTTATATTCTGATTAGTAGAATAAGAGAAATCTGGTTGCTCGATGGAATAGTAACTTCTTACAATTTTTGAGCACTTATAATTGTTACTCTTCAGTGAGAAGGCAACTTGCATAGATTATCAATAATCCTCATAACAACCTTGTGAAATAGAATGTAATTTTCCCTTGGCAGGTGAAGAAATTTTGTCAATAAGGTTAATATATTTCTCAAGGTCAAATAGATAATAATATTAATAGAAGGACTCCAACTCTGGTTTGCCTGATCATATTATTTCATTATTTCATAATCTTGATATTACCATGATTATATTAGTCAAAAATTTAACAAGATAATGTCAGCAACCATCTGTAAACTTTAAAAATTCAATTGTCATTGTTGTTTCAATTTATATAGATTCTTACACATTTTATATATTATCTGCATAGCAACCCTGTGAGAAGTTATTATCACCTCTGTTCATAAGTGAAGAAAATGAAGTTCTGATAATTAGCATTTATGAATTTATACTAAATGACATCTCTATGAGGTCAGAATACATAGAATATGGAACATGAGTCATTTGAGGACAGGGACTCTTATTTATCACTGCTTCCCTAGTGCCAGGAAGAGGGTCTGGCACATTTGGGAAGCCCTTGATAAATCATTGATGAATAGTATCTAAATAAAAGAAAAGCCAAAAAAAGATTATATGAATATGTTTCTCTAACTAGTAAATAGGTAGACAGGAGCCTGACCATTCTGTCTCAAACCCTTGGTAGAAAGAAACTTTCCTCCTAGAGAATGTATATATTAATTTTATCAAGTTTCTCTCTAAATAGAGTTGTTTTCACAAACGAAGAAAGACACATATTTCATTCTAATATTAGCATCTGGGAAAGTTTTTTTCTTTTTATCCACTCATTTAATAAATATCTTCTAAATGCCTTTCAGGGACTAAAAAACACACTACGTGCTGGGGATGATTGATGGAAATGGAAAACATACTCCTTGTCTGTATAAACTTAATAGTTATAGTGACATATATTCCTTAGAACTCAGTTTCCTAATCTAAAAACTGAAATAATATTAATATTATCTAATATTAGAATATCAATATTAGAATAATTTGATGATTGAGATAGTGCATCTATGAAATAACACTTGACTGCTTATAAAATATAATGGCCAATATTGTGAATATTCTTGATTTATCATAGCATAGTGACCACCAATTTATGGAATCACAGAAGACTGTTTTAGGTACAGTATTCCACTATTGTTTTGTTTCATGGCCCTAGCATCTTTAAAGAGGGCTACTCATCGAACCCTCTCTCTATCATGTATTAAACAACTTTTTTTGTTTTTACTAAGTAAAACCCCAAGTCTTTTCTTGGCTGTTTTTCTTATTACTTTTATATTCTATTTTACAACATAGCCAGGGAACGAGCATGGCGGCGACAGCGTATGAGCACGGCTGAGAGGAGCTACCCCATGCCCGAGGGCAGGGGCATGGGAAGAGGAGCTAACCCGCATCAGAGGTAAGGAGCAGCGGCTGCGCTTTGCTGAAGCAGCCGTGAAGAGAGACCCCACGTCCAATGTAAGAGAAACCCAAGTAAGAAGGTAGGCACTGAGAGAGGGGATCAGAGGGCAGACAGACTGAAACTACAGTCACAGATGACTAGCCAATAGATCACAAGGAAACAGCCTTGTCTAACTCAGTGAAACTAAGCCATGACGTCTGGAGCCACTCAAGATGGCCAGGTCGTGGTGGAGAGGTCTGACAGAATGTGGTTCACTGGAGAAGGGAATGTCAAACCACTTCAGTATTCTTTCCTTGAGAACCCCGTGAACAGTATGAAAAGGCAAAAGATAGGATACTGAAAGAGAAACTCCCCAGATTGGCAGGTGCGCAATATGCTACTGGAGATCAATGGAGAAATAACTCCAGAAAGAAGGAAGAGATGGAGCCAAAGGAAAAAAACAATACCCAGCTGTGGATGGGACTGGTGATGGAAGCAGGGTTTGATTCTGTAAAGAGCAATATTGCATAGGAACCTGGAATGTTAGGTCCATGAATCAAGGCAAATTAGAAGTGGTTAAACAGGAGATGACAAGAGTGAACAACATTCTAGGAATCAGTGAACTAAGATGGACTGGAATGGGTGAATTTAACTTAGATGACAATTATATCTACTACTGTGGGCAGGAATCCCTTAGAAGAAATGGAGTAGCCATCATAGTCAACAAAAGAGTCTGAGATGCAGTACTTGGATGCACTACAAAAACGACAGAATGATCTCTGTTCGTTTCCAAGGCAAACCATTCAATATCACGGTAATCCAAGTCTATGCCCCAACGGTAACGCTGAAGAAGCTGAACAGTTTTATGAAGAACTACAAGACCTTCTAGAACTAATACCCAAAAAAGACATACTTTTCATTATAGGGGACTGGAATGCAAAAGAAAGAAGTCAAGAAACACCTGGAGTAACAGGTAAATTTGGCGTTTGAGTACAGAATGAAGCAAGGCAAAGGCTAATAGAGTTCTGCCAAGAGAACGCACTGGTCATAACAAACACCCTCTTCCAACAACACAAGAGAAGACTCTACACGTGGACATCACCAGATGGTCAACACTGAAATCAGATTGATTATATCATTGCAGCCGAAGATAGAGAAGCTCTATACAGTCAGCAAAAACAAGAGAGGGAGCTGACTGTGGCTCAGATCATGAACTCCTTATTGCCAAATTCAGACTGAAATTGAAGAAAGTGGAGAAAACCACTAGACCATTCAGGTATCACCTAAATCAAATCCCTTATGATTATACAGTGGACGTGAGAAATAGATTTAAGGGACTAGATCTGATAGATAGAGTGCCTGATGAACTATGGATGGAGGTATGCAGCATTGTATAGGAGATAGGAATCAAGGCCATCAAGAAAAAGAAATGAAAAAAAGCAAAATGGCTGTCTGAGGAGGCCTTACAAATAGCTGTGAAAAGATGAGAAGCCAAAAGCAAAGGAGAAAAGGAAAGATATACCCATTTGAATGCGGAGTTCCAAAGAAGAGATAAGAAAGCCTTCCTCAGCGATCAATGCAAAGAAATAGAGGAAAACAATAGAATGGGAAAGACTAGAGATCATTTCAAGAAAACTAGAGATACCAAGGGAACATTTCATGCAAAGATGGGCTTGATAAAGGACACAAATGGTAGGGACCTAACAGAAGCAGAAGATATTAAGAAGAGGTGGCAAAAATACACAGAAGAACTGTACGAAAAAGATCTTCATGACACAGATAATCACGATGGTGTGATCACTCACCTAGAGCCAGATATCCTGGAAGGTGAAGTCAAGTGGGCCTTAGAAAGCATCACTACGAACAAAGCTACTGGAGGTGATGGAGTTCCAGTTGAGCTATTTCAAATCCTGAAAGATGACACTGTGAAAGTGCTACACTCAATACACCAGCAAATTTGGAAAACTCAACAGTGGCCACTGGACTGGAAAAGTTCAGTTTTCATTCCAATCCCAAAGAAAGGCAATGCCAAAGAATGCTCAAACTACCACACAATTTCACTCATCTCACACGCTAATAAAGTAATGCTTAAAATTCTCCAAGCCAGGCCTCAGCAACACATGAACCATGAACTTCCAGATGTTCAAGCTGGAAATGACTATTTCCTAGGATGTCACCTTTTTTTTTTTTTTTTTTAGGATGTCACAGTTTTTTGTTCATTTGATAGTTTCCAATTCTAACTTGTTTTGTGATTTTGCTTCTCTTTCACCTAAGAAAGTTTCCAAACCTCCAGTTTCCCAAACAGAACTTTCAGGCCACTGGAAAAATCATGTTTTCCCACCTGTATTGTAAAAATAGTGTTTTTCTTTCCAGAGAGTGCAGGTGTTCAGGCATTGAATAGTGGCAGACAAATAATTCTACACGGCCTCACTGGGAGACCCTATAGCATTCTGTCTTCCCATTGAGCTCCTAGGTCCAGGAAATATCTAACTTAGACTTTCCTTTTTTTCCTGCTATTTGGAAACTCAAATAGAAGGAGCTTTTTGAGTTTGCTCAGAGCACATCAATGATTTCTAGGTCACAGTATAACTATATTCCACTAGCAAGAATTCTAATACATTCAACATGAATGAATAATGCTCTATTCATTCATCATCAATCATTCAGTGAAGGTATTGTTTGTGCCAGACTTTGAGCTAAACATTGATGTTACAAAAATAAATATGATATAGTCCATTGCCTCTAAGACTACAAAATATTCTCCTTCTTGGTGATGTTATTAAGAGACACTCGTGTCATTTTATTGATGAGTTCTGAAAGGTCATCTTATGTTAGTCTTGGAATTCTTAACCTTTCAAAGTCAGTAATCAGAGCTTTCTCTTTCTAAAGGAAAATGTTTTAAAACTTGTTCTCCGTTTCCTTGACTTCCTGTCCTGGCTACAAGTCCAGTATTGCCTCTCCATCATGCTTACTCTTTCACTTATAATATGGTTAAGACATAACTTAGACAAAAGTAAAGAATAAAAACAACTTACTTCAGTGGAGAAATTAAGTGATTCTCTACCATCATTGTGGTCATTTCTATATTCCTTATTATTTTATGCACAGTGTCAAATATCTAGCTAGAAATTAGGATATAAAAATCCCTGTTAATATACCTAAAGTCCAACCACAAAAATCGCAGTTAAATCTCCTGAATCTACTCATGGTATAGGATTACTAGATCCAGCACAGTGATAACTCAGGAGGTTGAATAGCAATGGTTTTACTCACACTTTGTTAAAGACACATACAGTTACCCATTCAGTTTAGTCTGGGATATTCAATGTTTTTATGTAATGAAGAGCTAAGTTTTTCCAACTTAATGTCTAAACATTTTTGATACAGGTTTTTAATAACTGATCTTCATGGTGCTAGCATTGTAATGTCCCAAAATGTGAAACACAGGCTTATTTTCTGTGATAAATAATATACCAAAACGTATGACATAGTTTTGAGTGATTTTTTTTCACTTATAATAATTAAAATTTAAAAGATACTTAAAATATTTCTTCCCCCAAATGGATATATTTTTCTTGTTATATAGAAAAGTAATTTTTTTGAAAATGTATTTCTTTTAAAAAAATTTTTTTTAATTTATTTTATTTTTAAACTTTACAATATTGTATTAGTTTTGCCAAATATCGAAATGAATCCGCCACAGGTATACATGTGTTTCCCATCCTGAACCCTCCTCCCTCCTCCCTCCCCATACTATCCCTCTGGGTCATCCCAGTGCACCAGCCCCAAATGTATTTCAAAGGAAAGTTATATATGTGTGCAAACTACTTCATCTGTAGGTGTGATATTTTCATTCACCTTAGTGGCAGGATCTCTTTTGAAAGACTCTCTTAACAATTCCATTGGAACAAAATTAACAAGCAACTAAACTGAGATTAATTGGTGAAACTCAGATAGCTCTTGAACTCTATATAGTTGTTTACTATAAAAGACACTGCAAACAAATTATCGAAAGAAAAAATAGTAAAAGGAATGAGAAAATATCTCAGATTCATTTTTAATACTGGTCATATGATTTTCATCAGCAAGTTCAACTAGTTGTCATAAAAAGTGACAAAGAAGGTGATATAGCCAGAGAACAAATTTAACCTTGCTTACATAGCTTAAGATTTGGCCAGAATTTCTAAAATGGTAGCCAAGAAATTTTCTAGTGAATGTGGGAAGAATCTGACTTCCAACTAAACTAGCTCATGATTGAAATTGGAATGTTTGAGAAAATTCAAGGAGTCTGGCTGTGATTCCCTTTGAATCTGGAAAACCATTTAGAACATAGCTCCTATGCTCATGTAGAGTTTAGCCATCTAGTCTATGCACCAGGCTCACTCGGTGGTTGTATATGAGACTCCATATAACATTCCACAAATAACATTTGGATTTTATTTCTAATCTTTTTTTTTTTTTTTTGGTCATTTGCATTCCTCTGCTTTTGACCAGACAATTCTATACAGGAGATCAGCTAACACAAGGCACCAACATCATGCTTGGAGATGTTGAGGCCACTCTAGTGCAGTAAGAAGAGCAAGTTTGCTTCCAGACCCCTTGGCAGGAGAATGACTTGAAGGCATATGCTGCGTCAGAAGAAGTTGCTACTTCTGCCATTTTCATTCTCTCCTTCACAAACTTCCTGGCAAGGGAAAAATTACAAGCAAGGAGGAAGAATAGTACAAAGGAATTTTACTTCTGCTCAGTCTCACAAGGAGCAACAAAATATATGTGCATAATTTTCCATTATACTTGTAGAAAGAAAAGTTCTCTAGGTGAGAAATATGTGGAAAATTTCTTGGCAACTCTTAGGCAGGTGAGACAAAAGGAATAAAAATAAAAAAGGTAAAAAACTGAACAAGGTAGTAAGGGCTGCTATATAAAATTAGTATCTAAGTCAGATCTGTGAAAAATTACCTCTCCCTCTCAATCATTGAACTGGCATTGACAGAAGGGCTCAGAATTGTCAAAGAAAATCATTAAATGTAAAACCCTAGTTAGATTGAAGAGAAACTATTTTCAAACTAATGCTTTTATGTAGGCCCAAATCTTATTGAAATTAAGCAATAATAAAAGTTATAAGTACTATATGACTTAGAGGAAATGGCGATTCACTCCAATATTCTTGCTTGGATAATACCATGGATAGAGAAGCCTGGTGGGCTAGAGTCCATGGGGTCACACAGAGTCAGACACAACTGAGAACACACACACATACACACACACACGCACATGCACACACACACACACACACACACACACACACAGACTTAGACGGTGGTTTAAAAATACTAGACCAGTGTTAAGGTCAATGTCCAAGTTTGTTGGAGAAGGGCTAGGCTTATAGTTACACCTTGGGAAAATATCATAGTCTTATGAGAAGCACCTTCGCAGTTTATTTTTCTTTCTTTTCATAGCTTTCAGTTATTCAGACATTTTTGTCTTTCTTTTTTTCAGTAACCAGAATATTCCTGTGCTCACCTTGGCCATTCACTTTCAGACCCCATGATCTGATAGATATTATTCTTCAGAATTTTTAACTTTCTTACTTTCTCTGAAAGCAATCACATAGCATCCTCCTAAATTTTCTACACTTTAAAAAAATGCATGAGGTTTTCAGACTTGGGATGAGGGCAAAAGTATAATTTTTGATTAGTCACACAATTTTCCAGAAAACGTAACAGACCAATCAGGATAGCAAAAGAAACAACCTGTAAATTGTATTCTCAAAACTTGATGGTGGGAAAGCCTGACAAACTTCAGAACATTGGCAAATGATCAGCAGTTATCAGCTGGGGATAACAGAGAAGTGAAAGGAGGTCCTTGAATGGACCCTACAAACCAAGGAAATACAGCATATACTCACATCCCAAAGTAAAGGAATGTTTCTGCCCATAGAGACTAGAAACTGTAAAAGGTACTAAAGTAAAACAGGGAAATTGAGAAAATTTCTTACACATTCTAAATTTCTGGTGAAAACAAATAAATAAATAAACATCACATCTATGGACGTAGGAGAATACATATGAAAATTTATAGAACTGTGTCAGAGTTCTTATGACCTTCAGGAATATCCATTATGTATTCCTTTAAAATGGCAGAGCCTACTCATGAGGAAATATACTGAAAATAAAAAACAAATTGAGCATGGCAAATGAAAAAATGACCTACTGAATTGGAGAAAACACTTGAAAATGATATGATAAGGGATTAATATCCAAAATATATAAACGACTCATACAGCTCAATACTACAAAAAAAGCAACTTGATTAAAAAAATAGGCAAAAGATCTGACAGACGTTTTCTCCAAAGAGATATACAAATGATCAACAGGCATATGAAAAGATGCTTAACATCGCTAATTATCAGAGAAATGCAAATCCGAACACCATACCTGTTAGAATGGCAATCATCCAAAAGTTTACAAGTAACAAGTGTTGGTGAGGATGTGAAGAAATGGAAGACACTGTGTCCTGTTGGTGGGAATGTAAGTTGGTGCAGTCACTATGGAAAAAAGTATGCCAATTCCTCAAAAAACTAAAAATAGAACCACCAATTGCACTCATAGATATATAGCCAAAGAAAACAAAAGCACTAATTCAAAAGTTATATTGAACTCTAATGTTCACAGTAACATTATATACAGTAATCAAGTATGGAAGAAATCTAACTGTCCATCAAAAGATGAATAGGTAAAGAAGATGCAGTGGTATATGTATGTATGTATACACACACACAATGGAATACCATACTCAGCAAAAAAAATAATGAAAATTTGCAGCAACATGGATGGACTTAGAGGGCATCTTGCTAAGTGAAATAAGTTAGAGAAAGACAAATACTTTGTGTTATTAGTTATATGTGGAATTTAAAATATAAAACAAATTAATGAATACAACCAAGCAGAAACAGACTCACAGATATAGAGAACAAACCAGTGGTTACCAAAGGGGAGAGGGAAGCAAGGAAGGGAAAGATAAGGGCAGGGGATTAAAACTTACGAACTACTGTGTGTAAAATAAATAAGACTCAAACAGATATGCATAAAACAAAAGGGAAATATAGCCATTATTTTCTAATAACTTTAAATGAAGTATAATCTATGATGTTGTTAATCTATAAAATGTTGCTTCAGTTCAGTTCAGTTCAGTCACTGAGTAGTATCTGAATCTTTGCGACCCTGAGGAATGCAGCACGCCAGGGATTTGGTTATTTGGTCCATAACCAAATCACGGAGTTCACTCAAACTCATGCCCATTGAGTCGGTGATACCATCTGACCATCTCATCCTCTGTCGTCCCCTTCTCCTCCTTCCTTCAATCTTTCCCAGCATTAGGGTCTTTTCAAATGAGTCAGTTCGCATCAGATGGCCACAGTATTGGAGTTTCAGCTTCAACATCAGTCCTTCCAATGAACATTCAGGACTGATTTCCTTTAAGATGGACTGGTTGGACCTACTTGCAATCCAAAGAACTCTCAACAGTCTTCTCCAACACCACAGTTCAAAATCAACACTTCTTCAGTGCTCAGCTTTCTTTATACTCCAACTCTCTCATCCATACATGACACGGGAAAAACCATAGCCTTGACTAGACGGACCTTTGTTGACAAAGTAATGTCTCTGATTTTTAATATGCTGTCTAGGTTGGTCATAACTTTTCTTTCAAGGAGCAAGCGCCTTTTTATTTCATGGCTTCAACACCATTTGCAGTGATTCTGGAGCCCAAAAATATAAACTCTGCCACTGTTTCCACTATTTCTCCATCTATTTGTCATGAAGTGATGGAACCAGATACCGTGATCTTAGTTTTCTGAATGTCGAGCTTTACGCCAACATTTTCACTCTCCTCTTTCACTTTCATCAAGAGGCTCTTTAGTTCTTCTTCACTTTCTGCCATAAGGGTGGTGTCATCTGCATATCTGAGGTTAATGATATTTTTCTCAGCAATCTTGATTCCAGTTTTTGCTTCATGAAGCCCAGTGTTCCTCATGATGTACTTTGCGTATAAGTTAAATAAGCAGGGTGACAATATACAACCTTGACATACTCCTTTTCCTATTTGGAACCAGTCTGTTGCTCCATGTCCAGTTCTAACTGTTGCTTCCTGACCTGCATATAGGTTTCTCAAGAGGCAGGTCAGGTGGTCTGGTATTCCCATCTTTATTAGTATTTTCCATAGTTTATTGTGATCCACACAGTCGAAGGCTTTGGCATAGTCAATAAAGGAGAAATAGATGTTTTCTGAAATTCTCTTGCTTTTTTGATGATCCAGCAGATGTTGGCAATTTGATCTCTGGTTCTTCTGCCTTTTTTTTTTTTAATTTAATTTATTTTTTTAACTTTAAAATATTGTATTGGTTTTGCCATATATCAACATGCATCCACCACAGGTATACACGTGTTCCCCATCCTGAACCCTCCTCCCTCCTCCCTCCCCATACCATCCCTCTGGGTCGTCCCAGTGCACTAGCCCCAAGCATCCAGTATCGTGCATCGAACCTGAACTGGTGACTCGTTTCATATATGATATTATACATGTTTCAATGCCATTCTCCCAAATCATCCCACCCTCTCCCTCTCCCACAGAGTCCAAAAGACTGTTCTATACATCAGTGTCTCTTTTGCTGTCTCGTATACAGGGTCATTGTTACCATCTTTCTAAATTCCATATATATGCGTTAGTATACTGTATGGGTGTTTTTCTTTCTGGGTTACTTCACTCTGTATAATAGGCTCCAGTTTCATCCACCTCATTAGAACTGATTCAAATGTATTCTTTTTAATGGCTTAGTAATACTCCATTGTATATATGTACCACAGCTTTCTTATCCATTCATCTGCTGATGGACATCTAGGTTGCTTCCATGTCCTGGCTATTATAAACAATGCTGCGATGAGCATTGGGGTACACGTGTCTCTTTCAATTCTGGTTTCCTCAGTGTGTATGCCCAGCAGTGGGATTGCTGGGTCATAAGGCAGTTCTATTTCCAGTTTTTTAGTTCACGGTTCACATATTGCTGAAGCCTGGCTTGGAGAATTTTGAGCATTACTTTACTAGCGTGTGAGATCAGTGCAATTGTCTGTTAGTTAGAGCATTCTTAGGCATTGAATTTCTTTGGGATTGGAATGAAAAGTGACCTTTTCCAGTCCTGTGGCCACTGATGAGTTTTCCAAATTTGCTGACATATTGAGTGCAACACTTTCACAGCATCATCTTTTAGGATTTGAAAGAGCTCAACTGGAATTCCATCACCTCCACTAGCTTTGTTAGTAGTGATGCTTCCTAAGGCCCACTTAACTTCTCATTCCAGGATGTCTGGCTCTAGGTTGGTGATCACACCTTCGTGATTATCTGGGTCATGAAGATCTTTTTTGTATAGTTCTTCTGTGTATTTTTGCCACCTCTTCTTAATATTTTCTGCTTCTGTTAGGTCCATACCATTTGTGTCCTTTATTGAGACCATCTTTGCATGAAATGTTCCCTTGGTATCTCTAATTTTCTTGAGGAGATCTCTAGTTTTTACCTTTCTATTTTTCCCCTGTATTTCTTTGCACTAATCAGTGAGGAAGGCTTTCTTATCTCTCCTTGCTATTCTTTGGAACTCTGCATTCAAATGGGTATATCTTTCCTTTTCTCCTTTGCTTTTGGCTTCTCATCTTTTCACAGCTATCTGTAAGGCCTCCTCAGACAGCCGTTTTGCTTTTTTGCGTTTCTTTTTCTTGGGGATGGTCTTGCTCCCAGTCTCCTGTACAATGTCATGAACCTCCATCCATAGTTCATCAGGTACTCTGTCTATCAGATGTAGTCCCTCTCACCCACTGTATAATTGTTAGGGAGAAGCTCTATACAGTCAGCAAAACAAGACCAGGTGCTGATTGTGGCTCAGAACATGAACTCTCTATTGCCAAGTTCAGTTCAATTCAGTCCCTCAGTCGTGTCCGACTCTTTGTGACCCCATGAAACACAGCATGCCAGGCCTTCCTGTCCATCACCAACTCCCAGAGTCTACCCAAACCCATGTCCATAGAGTCGGTGATGCCATCAAACTATCTCATCCTTTGTCATCCCCTTCTCCTCCTTCCTTATCTTTCCCAGCATGAGGATCTTTTCAAATGAGTCAGCTCTTCCTATCGGGTGGCCAAAGTATTGGAGTTTCAGCTTCAGCATCAGTCCTTCCAATGAACACCCAGGACTGATCTCCTTTAGAATAGACTGGTTGGATCTCCTTGCAGTCCAAGGGACTCTCAAGAGTCTTCTCCAACACCACAGTTCAAAAGCATCAATTCTTTGGTGCTCAGCTTTCCTTATAGTCCAACTCTCACATCCGTACACGACCACTGGAAAAACCAAAGCCTCTACGGGATGGACCTTTGTCAGCAAAGTAATGTCTCTGCTTTTTAATATGCTGTCTAGGTTGGTGATAACTTTCCTTCCAAGGAGTAAGCGTCTTTTAATTTCATGGCTGCAGTCACCATCTGCAGTGATTTTGGAGCCCAGAAAAATAAAGTCTGACACTGTTTCCACTGTTTCCCCATCTATTTTCCATGAAGTGATGGGACCAGATGCCATGATCTTCGTTTTCTGAATGTTGAGCTTTAAACCAACTTTTTCACTGTCTTCTTTCACTCATGAAGAGGCTCTTTAGTTCTCTTCACTTTCTGGCATAAGGGTGATGTCATCTGCATATCTGAGGTTATTGATATTTCTCCTGGCAATCTTGATTCCAGCTTGTGCTTCTTCCAGCCCAGTGTTTCTCATGATGTACTCTGCATATAAGTTAAATAAGCAGGGTGACAATATACAGCCTTGATGTACTCCTTTTCCTATTTGGAATCAGTGTGTTGTTCCATATCCAGTTCTAACTGTTGCTTCCTGACCTGCATGCAGGTTTCTCAAGACAAATTCAGACTTAAATTGAAGAAAGTAGGGAAAACCACTAGACCATTCAGGTATGACCTAAAATGTTGCTTATAATCTATAAAAATATTGGACCACTACATTGCAAGCTTGAAACTAATATTTTAAATCAACTTTTGAAAAAACATCTAAGCAGATTTATATTACATGACATTGAACACATCTGTCATTATGTCTATTTTAAAATAAATCACAGGAAAGAAAAATTAGACCACTTTGATTTTCTTGTATCTGTCCTGATTTATTCTCTGGGAGAGCTTTCAGGGCCAACAAATATGTGATTCTGTAAATGAAGAAAGTGAGGATATATCTTTCAGGTAGGTAACACAATGTGTCCCATACTAACACATGGTTATTCATCTAAAACTGTTGATTTTCATTTCTCAGAGATCTCAGTTTTTCTCAAAAATCGTATTTAATCACAGAGAAGGAAGAGTCTAGTGGCCATCTTTTTCTATTTTCTAGGCTTTATACATTTAGAAAGTTAAAAACTCCATGAACTGAGAAGTTAGTATTTCCAAACATTCTTAATGAAAATACTTGGAATCCACTAGAATGTGAATTTCAAAGGTCAGAGATTTTTGTCACTTGGGTTTACTGGAGCATCTCAGTGTCCTGCACTGTGCCTAGCATCTGGTAATTGTTCAATGAATATTTGCTGATTGTGTTGCTAAACGGATGTGTTTACATTCGAAAAGAGAAAGGGAAAAAAAAAACTTTAAAAGTTGAGAAAAATTCTTGCCACATGAATATATTATGGCCTTAATGTGGACATGTGGGAGTATTTGGATATGTTTTGCTTCTCAACTTGTTATGTTTTAGTCTCTCACACACAAAAATGCCACAGAGAAGGATACGACACCTATACTGTTCCCATCAAAGCATTTTTCTTAGCTTGGTGGAGAGACTAAGAGGGATATTTCAGTGAAGATGCAGAGAATGAAAACATCTTTAATGTGCATTTTACTCATTTTTGTCTCCCTCTTTCCACATAGTCTCACTAATGGGTGCTTTTTATATATTATTTATATTCTTCTGAGCCAAATTTTTAAACCTATGAGACAACGTGATACCTGCTTTGGGAAAGTTATTAAACTGAGCATAGGGTTTTAGATGCTGAAAAGTAGTAAAAGACCCCAGACATCAAAAAAAAAAAAAAAAGAGATATGATAATGAAATCAATCTACTAATTCAAGATCTGCTCATTAGGGAGCTGGAGACATTTATATGGATTGTTTGATGTATAATGGAGCTGTAAAACTCTGTATGATGATTTCATTTTGTATGTTTGGATTTGAAAATCCAAAGCATAACTTGCTTCTGTTGTTGTGTTCATATTTCCGTGTTGTTGCTGCTGCTAAGATGACATTTTTTTTTTATCACTACTGATGTATAGACAATTAAATTCTTTAAGTTTTTTTAATAAAAACAATAAACAGCAACACACTGGTATCTCTGTGGGGAATACATAATGTGACAAAGACAACAGAGAGAGATGTAGACAAAAATTGGAGAAGCAATTCAAAAATCCAGCAGTCTGTTTTAAGACTGACAAAGTAAGATAACACGTCTCTGAGTTTGTTTTCTGCGAGATTTTCAACTGGAGAAATAAAAACAAAAATTAAATAACCTTGGCAATTGTTGATGGACCAGTTGCCTGGACTTAAGTCTAGGTATAAGAGAAATGTTTATGCTATCACTTTCAAGACAATATGGGATTCTCCAGGAAGAAGAGCCTGATGGCACTGGGGGAAAATGGAGCTATGAGCCTGTTGACTGAAAAATATATTCACAACCTGAAAGTAGAGAGTTATTTTATTTGGTGGTAATGCATCCGGTCCCATCACTTCATGGGAAATAGATGGGGAAACAGTGGAAACAGTGTCGGACTTTATTTTGGGGGAGCTCCAGAATCTGCAGATGGTGACTGCAGCCATGAAATTAAAAGACGCTTACTCCTTGGAAGGAAAGTTATGATCAACTTAGACAGCATATTCAAAAGCAGAGCCATTACTTTGCCAACAAAGGTCCGTCTAGTCAAGGCTATGGTTTTTCCAGTGGTCATGTATGGATGTGAGATTTGGACTGTGGAGAAAGCTGAGTACCGAAGAATTGATTTTGAACTGTGGTGTTGGAGAAGACTCTTGAGAGTCTCTTGGACTGCAAGGAGATCCAACCAGTCCATTCTGAAGGAGATCAGTCCTGGGTGTTCTTTGGAAGGACTGATGCTAAAGCTGAAACTCCAGTACTTTGGCCACCTCATGTGAAGAGTTGACACATTGGAAAAGACCCTGATGCTGGGAGGGATTGGGGGCAGGAGGACAAGGGGACAACAGAGGATGAGATGGATGGATGGCATCACAGACTCAATGGACATGAGTTTGCATTCACTCTGGGAGTTGGTGATGGACAGGGGGGCCTGGCGTGCTGCAATTCATGGGGTGGCAAAGAGTCGGACACAACTGAGCAACTGAACTGAACTGAATGTTTAAGACTCTAAGCCCAGGAGACAGCATCTCAGTAGCTCTGAGAAAACTGCTCCAAAGAGGCAGGAGGGGGCGGAGTTAGGCTATATAGAAGTTTGCAACAAAGAGAGCAGGCAATCTGAACATTAAAGATGAAGTATCAGGTTAGGGAACTTATCGTTCTATGTATGGGAAGATGCAAGCCTCTGGGCTCACTGAATTAATTTCTTTCACACGTATCTCAGCTATCTGGGGCGAATCTTGTTTCCTTGTTCACCTTGTTTCTTTTGTTCCCCATCTCCTCAGCAATCACTGTAGAGGGTGGCAGCATCCACAGGATCACAGTTTTGAGAGCCCTCGTTCACATTTGGAGGCCAGAACTCACTGATGGCTGACTTTTCTTGCTTATGGATATGGCAGGAGATATTTCCACAAGTCAAAAACCCTAGCACAGCAAAGTGTCAGGTAATGTTAACAGTAAATCCACAATACCTATTATAAAATAGGAAATGATTCGTGTTTTCTAACTCATTAGATTTGAATATTCTGGGATTTAGAAGCCTCCTGCATATTTTCTTAGTCCACCTATTAATTTTATATGCCAACAAAAATTTCAGAATTAAGATTTACAATATAACTTTATATGAGTTTATATTTGTTGTTTTCTACTTTGCTGCTCAACAGGGTAGCCACAAATCATGAGACGTATTTAAATTATTTAAATTTAAATAAAATCTAAAATTCAGATACAAATTTATATTGTTGTTGTTTAGTCAGTCAGTCCTGTCCAACTCTTTGCGACCCAATGGACTATAGCCACCAGGCTCCTCTGTCCATGGCATTTCCCAGGAAAGCATATTGGAATGGGTTGTCATTTTCTTCTCCACGGAAATCTTCCTGACCCAAGAATCAAACACACATCTCCTGCATTACAGGTGGATTCTTTACCGCTGAGCCACCAGGGAGGCATAGATCAAATACTTTTCTCTTTGAATATACTTTCATTACTTTCCTCTATATTATACCATATAGGTTTCAAAGAGATTTACTATACTATACTTTGATCAAAACTTCAATTATCCGATCAAAAAGTTTCAACCTTCCCACATGCCTAGGGCTATCACTTTCTCTATGAATTGTCTTCATCTAATCTTGCTGCCTGGCACTATGGTCTTCTACAACCTCTGTCTGATATGATCTTTGTGCCTTTCTGGCTTTTATACTTCTAGGGGCATACACTCAAATATAAATTATTCAAATAGAAATCATTAACTATATTTAAAAAATCATTCACATTAAGCAAATAGCTATGCTTCTTCACTGCCTCATCTTGACTTTTTAAACAACACACAACTCTTTGCTTCTGGGCACGTAGATGTAAATCAATTATATCATTAAATATTATTGAACACCATTTCTATTTAAGGCACTTTACTGTAATATCTTCCATTTCAATCAATGCTCTAAAACTATAAAATTCTAAGAATTAACATTTCTATTTAAAGGTTCCCTAGCCTGATGCACATATTAACTTCTTTCATCTAAAGTTTAATGGTATATACTATAAATATACATACATTTATGGTCATTGCATATTATTCATTATAATATCTGAATTTTAACAGGTCACATATTACTCTCATAGGCTTAATATAATACTTCATGGGATTGCAACCAAATTTTATCTACCTTTGTGTCCTGTGTGGCTCTTCTCATGGTATACTGTAACCATTAACTTGCTTTGGTTAATAAATTTATTTTATTGTTGATAGAATTGAGTCTGATATACCATGAATATATTTCAATTCTACCAAGCAACAAAAATGTCTTTGATGTTTAGTCACAAGCGTTGGCAGTACTTAGATATGGAAGAATATTTATACACGATTTTCTTTGGTCATAAATGTGTATATATTTTCCCAACCATATAGCAAAACTGTTGGCTCATTCACAAGCAGTTCATCTCTGATCTTAACCATCTCTGAGGTCCATTTCCCTAGACCCCAGCATCCTCAGTCTACTGCAGTTTTAATTAGTTTAAGTAATTATCAAAAAAAAAGATGCTCACTAGTTGGATCACAGAGAGAGCAGTATTTCAAACTTCACTAATAAGTCTATGGAAGTCATAGATAATCTCCAAAGAGTGGAAACACGAGTGGTGGTGGGTTGTGGGTTAGTCGCTAAGTAGTGTCCAACTCTTGTGACCCCATGGACTGTAGCCTGCCAGACTCCTCTGTCCATGAGGTTCTCCAAGCAAGAATAATGGAGTGGGTTGCCTTTCCTTCTCCAGGAAACAAGAGTAAAGGGTAACTATTAGTTTCCCTTGCAAACATGCCTCTCCTTAAAAAAGTCAATTCATTTCTGCTAGTTCTCAATTAGGCTAAAGGGACAAATAAAACAAGGGTTTGGGGAGTGGTAGGTTGGACAGTTATTAGTACATTCAATTCTCTAACTGAAACATCTCCATAAGCCTTTTTGTGAGCTGTCTGATGTGAGAATATAGCAGGCAGAATTCTAAGATGGCCCCTAGATATTATAACCTTGATGATGTCATATTACACAGGGCTTCCCAAGTGGTTCAGTGGTAAAGAATCTGCCTGCCAACGCAGGAGATGTGAGTTCAATACCTGGGTCAGGAAGATCTCCTGGAGAAGGAAGCGGCAACCCACTCCAGTATTCTTGCCTGGGAAATCCCATAGACAGAGGAGCCTGATGGGTTAAAGTCCATTGGGTCACAAAGGAATTGGACACAACTTATCAACTAAACAACAACAAAAACAACAATGCCATATTACACAGCAAAAGGTATTCTGTAAATGTAATTAAGGTTGCTTCACTAACCTTAAGACATAGAGGTTACCTGGGTAGATTTATTCACACATGCCTTTTAAAAGTAGAGTATGCTCTGGCTGGTTACAGAAGAGAGAAATTTCAAGCATGAGGGGTTTGACAGAATGGAGATTTTTGTTGCTAAGGAGGCCATGAGGCAAGTATATGAGAATAGAGTATCTAAGAGCAGTCGCAGCAAGATATTAGGGCTTCAACCCTACAAGGGCAAGTAATTAAAGTCTGTCGATACTCTGAACAGGCTTTATAGCAGATACTTCCTCAGAGTTGAGAGCTTCCAATAAACACTCAACCTGACCAACACCTTGACTTTGATCTTCTGAACTCCTAAGCAGAGAGCCCAATAAAACTACTGAGATGTCTGATCTACACAACTTTGAACTAAATCAAATTAAAGCCACTAAATTTGTCAGTAATTTGCCATGCAGCCACAGAAAAGTTGTATAAGACTTAGAAACACTGCAACTATTACTACTACTATTACTATGAATGGCAAACATATATTGCGCTTATTTAATGCCAGAGTGAAAGTGAAAGTGTTAATCGTTCAGTCGTGTGCAACTCTGCATCTCCAAGGACTGCAGCCCACCCAGTTCCTCTCTCCATGGAATTCTCCATGCAGGAATGCTGGAGTGAGTTACCCTTCCCTTCTCCAGAGGATCTTTCTGACCCAGGGATCAACCATGAGTCTCCTGCACTGGAGGCAGACTCTTTACTGTTTGAGCCACCAGAAAAGCCCCAAATAAATAAGACTCTATCTGAACCAGGACTTCTCAAGCTTTAGTCAGTGTACACATTATCTGGAGATCTTCTTAAAGCAAGGTTATGTGTGTTAGTCGCTCAGTCGTGTCCAACTCTCTGTGACCCCATGGACTGTAGCCCTCCAGGCTCCTTGGTCCATGGAATTCTCCAGGCAAGAATACTAGAGGGTGTTGCCACTTCCTTCTCCAGGGGATGTTCCCCACTCAGGGATCAAACTCAGGTCTCCAGCATTCCAGGCAGATTCTTTACTATCTAAGCCACCAGGGAAGATCTGGTGCTCTTCTAAACACTTCCAAAACATTAATCATTGCTTATAACAATATATAGAAAAGGTACTATTTTGTTTTCAAATATAGATGAAGAAACTGAGGTACATGAATATTAAGTAATCTACCCAAATAACAAATTAATAATTGGTAGAACTCGTTTTAAGACTCAGGCAATCAGACAACAGATGTCACACTCTAAACTGCACATTATATCAACACATTTTTACAATATTATAACATCCATTCACATTATATTTATTTAAGATTATTTGCATCCAGTTTCTTTTTTTAAGTTGTAAACTCCCAGATGTTTGGTTTTTGCCCTGATGGGATTCATTCATTTAGAGAATATTTACACAGTGGTTTGATTGCTAATACTCAGAAAGCACAACAGCCCTCAAAGCATGAAAGATAAAATGTTAAACAAAACCAACAAAGATATCAGTCTGGTTAAATTTGAAGTCTAATAAAGGAAAGACGCGATATGTAAATAAAT
Source organism: Bubalus bubalis (assembly GCF_019923935.1). NCBI lineage: Eukaryota > Metazoa > Chordata > Mammalia > Artiodactyla > Bovidae > Bubalus > Bubalus bubalis. Next base: position 15,706,342 of record NC_059172.1, on the reverse strand, counting down.
AGAAGCTGCGGGTGCACTTTTTGGCAGGATGAAGTAACTGATCCAGTATCCCAAACCAACATCATTTTACGCATCACCCACTGTGTTGGTGTTTTGCTGTTGTTTTCTTTTTTCTTTTTTAAATTTTTGTTCATTGTGATTGTTGTTTTTTTTTACCTTTGCTTTGTTCACGATTGCATTTTCAGTACCTAGAAGAGGGCTGGGGATATAAGATAGTAAATAAATATTTCTAAGAATACCTAGCTATATGAATGTGTGGATATAAGAAATACCTCCTTACTCCATTGGTTATTTAACAAATAGTATTTCTGTAAGTACAGTGTTCATTGAGAAAGCATATATTTACAGAGTAGAAAAAACAAACTTTAAATCAAATCGATTTTGACATTGTCCTTTCTAAATAACTTACAAAAATGCAAAATACCAGAATGTCTGCTGTAAAATTAAGTGAATTCCAGGTAACCTGCAATTTGAAAAGAAAGAGAAATGAAGAAAAGATGGAAGGAAAAAAGGAATGAAGGAAGGGAGGAAGAAAGGAAAGAATGAACAAAAAAAAAGAAGAAAGGAAGGATAAATAGAGAAAAGCTGTAGAGCAAATTAGCATTTCCAGAGAAGGACAAACTTTTATGAGGGGGCCACATTAAAATCCAGAGGACTTACTGGGTCTGGGACACGAAACATTGGAAAAGCAAACTTGCTTTTGCCCCAGGCAAGTAAATCTTATTGCAATTTAGAGAAATTAGCTAAACAAATAATAGCCATATGTGGATAATCGTGAAAGATCTGAAACCAGAAGTGTCTTAACCACAGGGTTAGTTTTCTCTGCAGGTCCTAATTTTTACCATGGGACTTTTGCTGAATAAGAGGACAAGAGGGAACCTGGGGCTGCAGGACAGAAAACAGAACAAGGTTCTGAGTCTCAGAGCGCTTACATCCCATAGCCTTGCTGGAGGAAATGGCCGGAAACCACCCATGAGATATTTTATATCATCAGGGAATTAATAATAATTAAAGCCCTAATTGAGGTCTGACCCGCTTCAAATTCTGATTAGAAGGAGGAAGTAAACAAATACTCACCCTTGCTGCCTGGCAGTAGAAAGAACAAATTCTGAGGGAAGATTATTACCCACTTCAGTCGGTCCTATTCTTTGCGTATAAAATGTCTAATACCAAATGCAAAGCCTATGAGATGTGCGAAGCAGCAGGAAGATGTATCTCATAATCAAAAGAACACCATCAATAATCAGTGCAGCAGATCTTCAAGTAGCTCATGCTGATTTTAGAAAACAAGGAGTCTAAATTAACTGCGTAAATATATTAGATGGTTAAATGAAAGGATAGAGAAAAGTGGATGGAAAAATGAAGTAATAAAGCAGAAAAATGAAGTTGCAACCCAAATTTCTAGGACTGAAAAATAGAATGATTATAATGAAGAATTAAATTGACTGAAACTAATAATGGAAATGACAGAGAACAGGTGAGGTCCAACTGAGAACAAGCCGACAGAACCTGCCCAGACTGAAGAGAGAATGACTGGAGAAGAAGGTATGACTATATTAATAATCACATGAGTAGATGAGTAGGATATTATATATTGATAACAGGATCAAGTAGTCAAGATGATATAAAATTATAAGTATGTATACACCTAAAATGTACGCAGGCCATGCCTCACCAAAGAAGAAAGTAGAGATAGCAAATAAGCATATGAAAAGATGTTGCCCATCACATGTAGTGAGAAGAAAGCAAATTAAAACAACTTTTCAAATTACTTAAAAAAAAAATTGTCATGCTTGTCATGAAATTGGTACATTTCAACAGGTTGTAAAAAATTTATGAGTGTGCTTTTCAAATTATCCCTTCAAAGACTTCAGTGTTCTGTGGTTGTATCGATTTTTTGCATTCTAGATACTGGCAATTTTTGTTTCCTTCCTTTTCCTAGGTTAGTTTGGATAGTGCTGTATCAAATTGGTTGATCTTTTAGTAGAAACTACTTTTGGTTTTGGGCTTCCTAGGTGGTGCTAGTGGTGAAGAACCTGCCTGCCAAAGCAGGAAACATAAGAGATGTGGATTGGATCCCTGGTAGAGAAAGATCCCCTGGATGAGGGCATGGCAACCCACTCCAGTATTGTTGCCTGGAGAATCCCATGGACAGAGGAACCCCGCAGGCTACAGTTTATATGGCTGCACAGCTGGACACGACTGAAGCAACCTAGCATGCATGCACTTTGGTTTTGCTTATTTTTCTCCATTATTTTTCTATTTTCAGTTTTATTATTTATGTTCTTACATTTATTATTTTCTAGCTACCGCTTGCTTTACAGTTAATTCACTTCTTAAAATATATTTTTATTTTTAGGTACAAACTTAAAATATTGATATGAGACCTTTCTTCTTTATGGAGAAGCACTTAATAAAAAAAAAAAATTCTCCCCTAACTGTGCATTAGCTTCATCTCACAAATTTTGATATATTTTCATTCAGTTCAAAATATTTTTTTAGGTTCTCCTGGCACTCCTCTTGACCCATATGTTATTTAGAAATGTTTACTGTGTTTAATGTCCTGTTTGGGAATTTCAGTGGTATCTTTCTATTGTTGATTTCAAGTTAAATTTGATTATGTTAAGGGTACAAAATTTAACTGATTTCAATAAAGAAGATAAAGATGCCCTTTTCTATTTATCCATTCTTTTATATTTATAATGAATTGCTCATCCTTCATTCATAAAAACACGTTTCCGTCTTTTATTTCCCTTCCACCAGAATAACACCTTTAACATTTATTTTAAAGTGGGCGCACTGGTGACAGATTCTTTTAGCTTTCTTTTGTCTAAGAACACCTATGTTTGTTTGCTCTTTTCTTCTTCATTCCTGAAGTTTATATTCCCTTAGAATAGAATGTGTTGACTTTTTTTTTTTTCTTTCAGGACTTTAAAGATATTGCCCTATTGTCTTTTATGGTTTCTAGTGTAAAATCCTTACTTATTCACTCATTATTTCATTTATAACAATTTTTTTCCTCTGGATAGTTAAAAGACCTTTGTCTTAACCTTTGATTTTCTGATGTTTTAGTCGGGTATCTCTTGGTGGGATTTTAAGTTTATTCTCTTATAGGTTTGTTGAGTTCCTGGAAACTTTAATGCAGTCATACTAATTTGAGTTTTTCTCAACCATCATTTCTTCAAATAATTTTTGTACCAATCTCTTTCTCCTCTCCTTTTGGCTCTCATGAGACACAAATGTTGGATCTTTTGATATTATTCCACAGATACATGTGACTTGTTTAATGGTTTTGATTTTTGCTCTGCTTCTCAGATTGGATCAATTCAGTTCAGTCACTCAGTCATGTCCATCTCTTTACTACCTCATGGACTGCAGCATGCCAGGTTTCCCTGTCCATCAGGAACTCCCAGAGCTTACTCAAACTCATGTCCATCGAGTTGGTGATGCCATCCAACTCTCTCATCCTTTATCATCCCCTTCTCCTCCTGCCTTCAATCCTTCCCAGCCTCAGGGTGTTTTCCAGTGAGTCAGTTCTTCACATCAGAGGTTATTGGGGTTTCAGCTTCAACATAAGTTCTTCCAATGAGTATTCAGGACTGATTTCCTTTAGGATTGACTGGTTTGATCTCCTTGCAGTCCAAGGGAGTCTCAAGAGTCTTTTCCAACATCATAGTTCAAAAGCATCAGTTCTTCAGTGCTCAGCTTTCTTTGTAGTCCAACTCTTACATCCATACATGACTATTGGAAAAAACCCCATAGCTTTAACTAAATGGACCTTTATTATCTAAGAATTGTCTCTGCTTTTTAATATGCTGTCTAGGTTGGTCATAGCTTTTCCTCCAAGAAGCAAGCATTTTTTAACTTCATGGCTGCAGCCACATATACAGTGATTTTGGAGCCAAAATAAATAAATAAATAAAGCCTTTCACTGTTTCTATTGTTTCCCCATCTATTTGCCATGAAGTGATAGGATCACATGCCATGATCTTAGTTTTCTGTATGTTGATCTTTAAGCCAACTTTTTCACTCTCATTTTTAACTTTATCAAGCAGTTCTTTAGTTCGTCTTCACTTTCTGTGATAAGGGTGGTGTCATCTCCATATCTGAGGTTATTAATATTTCTCCTGGCAATTTTGATTCCAGCTTGTGCTTCATCCAGCCCCTTATTTTTCATGATGTATTCTGCCTACAAGTTAAATAAGCAGGGTGACAATATGCAGCCTTGATGTACTCCTTTCCCAATTAGGAATCTCTCTATTGCTCCATGTCCAGTTCTAATTGTTGCTTCTTGACCTGCATACATGTTTCTCAGGACACAGATAAAGTGATCTGGTACTCCCATCTCTTGAAGAATTTTCCAGTATGTTGTGATCAGACTGGAAAGTCAAAGGCTTTGACGTAGTCAAAAGGCAGAAGTAGATGTTTTTCTGGAAATTTCTCGCATTTTTGATGATCCAACAGATGGTGGCAATTTGATCTCTTGTTCCTTTGCCTTTTCTAAATCCAGCTTGAACATCTGAAAGTTCACGGTTCACATACTGTTGAAGCCTAAGCGGAGCATTTTGAGCATTACTTTGCTAGCATGTGAGATGAGTGCATTTGTGTGATAGTTTGAATATTCTTTGGCATTACCTTTCTTTGGGATTGGAATGAAAACTGACCTTTTCCAGTCCTGGCCACTGCTAAGTTTTCCAAATTTGCTGGTATATTGAGTGCAGCACTTTCACAGCATCATTTATTAGGATTTGAAATAGCTCACCTGGAATTCCATCACCTCCACTAGCTTTGTTCATAGTGATGCTTCCTTACCAAATTGGATAATGTTTATTTATTTACCTTTCTTTCACTGTCATTTTCATTCTGATTTTGAGCTCCCTAGTTATATTATGTTTCAGATACTGTAGTTTCAGTTATAAAATTTATATTTTGTTCTCTTGTATAATATCTATTCATTCCATAATGTCTTTCAGCTTTTATCTTTTCATTTATTTCGAGTGTTCAACTTAACCTCATAAGGCATAATTATAATATCTTCTTTAAAGTATCTGACAGTTCAAATATCTGGATCATCATTCCCTATGAGTGATCCCAGTGTTCATTTTTCAAAGCTGTTGCTAGGTTATTTGGGTTCACTCTATGCATATGCCACTCCAGGTTTAGTCTGTGACATGGGTTATGCTTCATGGTGTAGTTCTCTTCCCATAACCTTTGTGATGTTTCTTATGTTTTACTTCACGTGTGCATAGCACCTCTTCAAACCTGGGACTGAGTCATATCATACACTGTGTTAGAGAATTCTGTTCTCCAGCTTTCTTCAATTAGGTATTTCCTCATCCCCTGCAGGTATCTGAGACATATTTTCATGGTTTATGAGTTAAATAATTTTGTTTGATTTGTTTTACTTTTAGATATTCTCCACTTTGAAAAGAAAAAAATGAAAAATAAAGTAAGAATTCCATTCAGATTGTCTAGTTCATACAGGCTCTTTTATTAGCCCTCTAATCAGAAAAAAAATATATTCTTCTTAGATTTGTTGTTGTTTGTGCTTGATTTGGATGTGAGATTTGGACTATAAAGAAAGCTGAACACGGGAGAACTGATGCTTTGAACTTTGTTGTTGGAGAAGACTCTTGAGAGTCCCTCGGACTGCAAAGGAGGTCCAACCAGTCCATCCTAAAGGAGATCAGTCCTGAGTGTTCATTGGAAGGACTGATGTTGAAGCTGAAACTCCAATACTGTGACCACTTGATGTGAAGAGCTGACTCATTTGAAACAACCCTAATGCTAGGAAGGACTGAAGGCAGGAGGAGAAGGGGACGATAGAGGATGAGATGGTTGAATGGCATCACCGACTCGATGGACGTGAGTTTGAGCAGGCTCTGGGAGTTGGTGATCGACAAGGAGGCCTGGTATGTTGCGGTCCATGGGTCACAATAAGTCAGACACGACTGAATAACTGAACTGAACTGAACTGTGCTTGATTTATAGTTATGTGGACCAATTTAGGGTCAAAATCAAAAAATAAAGGAGAAAAAAGCAAAGATGAAACATCTTTGAGATATTCCCTTTATCCACACTAACATTCATTCTTCAAACTTTGATTTTCATCTTACCATTCTTTACTCCTTGGTGTCCTCAATAGTTGCTTCTGAAAACTGCCCTAAATTTTTAGTTGAGATCAGTGCATGCTTGTGTGCTAAATCACTTCAGTCGTGTCCGACTCTTTGTGATCCTATGGACTATGGCCCTTCAGGCTCTTCTGTCCATAGGGATTCTCCAGGCCAAAATACTGGAGTGGGCTGCTATGCCCTCCTCCAGGGTTCTTTCTGACCCCGGGACTGAACTCATATCTCTTATGTCTCCTGCAATTGCGGGCAAGTTCTTTACCACTAGCACCACCTGCGAAGCCTGGGAGGGATGGATATATGGTGAGCAGTTCTATTTTAGCTGGTGCTGGAGTGCTGTCCCTAATTTTTCAGTCATTGTATTCATATCTGGAAGTTCTGTTTGGGGTTATGGTTTAGTTTTACCAATGTAATCTTTCTAATTTCATTGTCTTATCAGATAATGTTGAAGTTTATCATCTATTAGTAAAAAGGAGGACAATTTGCTAAAAGATCCAATGTTTTAGTCTATATGGGTCAAATGGTATTATCTTCTTTTTATTATTGCTTCAAGTTCATATTTAATTTGATTTTTTTGTGTGCAATGTGACTATAGATATTCAGCATTAGTCTTTCCTTGAAAAATTATATTTCAGTAGTTGGAATAAACTCAAATGAAGTTAAATATTTGACAGTCACTGGCCCAACCTACTTCATGTATAACTATGTAACCAATCCATGTGAAGGTAGTCTGAGGAAGACTTTTTTTCATTTTTTTCCCCTTTTCCACTCTATTTTGTATGAAGTCACAGTGGCATTTATAGAAGTTTCACATGATTGAGGTTGGAATGTGGAAAACAATTCAAAAGCTGACTTACCAGTTCCCCAAAAGGTGCAACTCTATGGGTTTTCATATGAAAACAAGAAAGGTCTCCTAGCACAACACCTACCTTACCTGGATGCTCGGTTATGATCTTTGCTCTCTGGCTTTCAAATGTGTATTGTGTAGATAGGTATGTTCAGAATAAAAGTGGCTTTTCTTTTGTTATTCCCCCGACCTCTGAGCCAAAACTCAGCGTGCATATCTCTTGATATCTTTTGGGATACTGAATATGTTTGCTAATCCAAAATTTTAATTATTTACAGTGGGATTTTAATTTAAAAACTAGAATTTCGCTAAAATAAACTGAAACTCTTTCAATCAAGACTCTTTAGGGACACATTTAATTTGTTAGAAGGTTCAGTGCTCATCAATACCTATCACCTATATGAACAATCCCTCTCTTAGGGAATGAAATAATTATTTAATAATTTATACTCAAGAACACACCTTTCCTCATTATACAAACTACTTTTAACCTAGAAAAAATACAGTGTGAGAAAATTATGCCACAAAGTTTTTTATCTTCTAAACAATTCTGGTTATATAAAATCCTATGCCTCTGAAAGCATATGCCAAAAAGAGGTTTTAAGTTCCTTTTCCAGATTTGAAATGTTCTATTTATCCACAACTGTTGACGATAATTTAATATTCAATTTAAAGTATAATTTGCTAATAAGTATTGAAGTCAAGACTACAATTGCTAGTGAGCTCTATTATTGAGGAGGTATTAAATCAAGTGAGAAGGGAAACAAATTAATGAATCTAATTGTTCTCCACTCCAGGCAGTAATGTTCAGATGTTAACAAATCAAGCAAGATTTTCAGAGACTGAAAACAGTGCCTTTTAAAATAGTCGCAAATATGATGTTGTGTGACATCTGAAGAACCCAGGGGCCACTTTCAATTACTAGAAGACCTCCTCATATCTCATTATCTAATAGATTTTTAGTTATCATTTCTGTCAAGAGACTGATGCCATGCTTATAATTGTATGGCTTAAAAACTTTACTGAAGCCCATACTCACTTAATATAAACTTTATCAAGATTAACAAGCACATTCCCAAATGTTCTCCAATCTAGCTGCCTTTAAATAACAAGATTAACTAAAGGGCATATTAGAAAACAAAGAGTGCATTAAATTTCATAAAAAGAGAGAATGAGAGATCTCTTGATTTAAAAAAGAGCATAAGTTGCAAAGTACCAAGAGACTGATGGTCATTACATAATAAATTAAGGTTCTAAAATAAAATAAAATTATTGAATATACAGCTACTTATAAAAGAATGAAATTAGAACACTCTCTAATGCCATGCACAAAACTAAATAAAAAAATGGGCTAAAGATCTAAATGTAGGTCCAGATACTATAAAACTCCTAGAGAAAAACATTGGTGGAACACTGTCTGACATAAATCCCAGCAATCTTTTTTGATCCACTTCCTAGAATAATGAAAATAAAAACAAAAATAAACAAATAAGATCTAATTAAACTTGAAAGTTTTGCATAGCAAAGGAAACCGTAAACAAAACAAAAAAAAACCCCTCATAATGGGAGAAAATATTTGCAAATAAATGGAACAAGAGATTAATCTCCAAAATATTCTGAATATGGAAGTAAAAAATAAAAGTCAATCATTAATATAAATTCCACAACTAGGGTGATACAGAGACCGAAAAAAAGAGGGGCAAGAATCTAGCAACAAAGACAAAATTGCACTAAATATAAAGGGATTTATAATGATCTTAGTTGTGTGTTAAACTTTTTTATTGGTATATGCATATGTATCATTTGTATTTTTACCATTTTTATATTGTATTAAATATTTTATGATATCTCACCTAGAATCTTATTTCCTGAAGCCCAATCAACCTGTGAATGAATAGCTCATAGACAATTTATACTTGTGTGACTTAATGTTTATGGGCATGTGCATGTTGTTTAAAAATACTTTATCATATTGATTTATAATTTGAATTATTAGCACATAAATAAAATCAGGTTCCACCCTCAAATAAAGTCGGTATGTTCAAAGATAACATTTGGGTGTAAGAATCTCAACGATTTAGTTTTCTTCCTATGCTCAGATGCATATGTTCATTTAGGCATTCTACAATGATTTACTGAATACTCACCAAGCTAATACTAGGGATACAGTGGTGAAAACACATCTTTTATCCACAAGTTAAACAGATATGAAAAGCCAAATGGATTATCATAATTCTTCTTAGGTTGGTCACAACAGAAATACATTTTAACTACTCAAGGAATGAAAGGCTGCATTTTTACTGAACCAAAGTGAAAGAGGGCTATGTCTCACAACATGGCCTCATACATCAATGTGACTTAAAACCTCCCTTGTTGCAAACAGATATTCTGAAACTCACAGGGTTTGTGTGGGTAGGCATTTAATATGGAAGGTCTGGAACAGATGTGTGTCTAATTGCTTCCATAAAGTGAAATGTTTTTATTCTGATTCTGCCACTGAGGAAAACAGGATATATCCTTCAGCAAAGGGCACCAGCTGAAAAATAATAAAAGAAGCTTTAAGCATTTATCCTATGATTGGCAGCTGTCCTGCCCCTTAGACTTCATAAAGCTTATATTTATAAGAGCAAAGGTGAAAAAGAAGTTCAGGCTTTATATGTCCAGTTGAAAATTAAACATATAAATATTTGGAAATAAATTTGCTTCTGCAGACAGGTTTTTCTTATTCATTGGTACTTTTTTTTTTTCTATTTTCTTTTTTAAAAGAAAAAAAATATTGTCTGGTTCAATAAAGAAAAAGGAAAGTTGCAGTACTTTTTCATTAAGATAGCTGTTCTCATTTATTCATTCCATCTGCATTGTATATGTGACAGACACGAAGCTAGGTGCTGAGGACAGTTGAAAACAAAGGAAAAATGTCCTTCCTTCAAATGCTTGCTTACGATCTCATGAGAAAGATATCTCATCAGTGAGGTAGTGAGCTAAATGAGACAAATATTCACTACTATTGTGTGTAGGTCATTTCTACTGACATTTCTCTCCACTTAGTGAAATAAGAACAACGTTCCATCAGAAGGTTACTGACATGAATATTTCATCTTGTAAAGTGTGCCTGGTTTTATTCATTTTTTAACTTAAGATTGAAGAGTCCAGAAAATAGTTTAAAATATTATAAAATAGTATATGCTCCATCAACCCTCAATGGCAAATATCCTTCTATGATCTGTGTATGTATTAATAGTCAGTTGTTGCTGTTGCTTAGTCGCTAAGTCATGTGTGACTCTTTGTGACCTCATGGACTGCAGCCCTCCCGACTCCTCTGTCCATGGTATTTCCCAGGCAAGAATCCTGGGGTGGGTTGTCATCTCCTTCTCCAGGGGATCTTCCGGACCCAGCAATTGAACCCTTGCCTCCTGCATCTCCTGTTTGGCTGGCAAGTTTGTTTCTTTGTTTGTTTTTACCACTGAGCCACCTGGGAAGGCTTTCGCATGTATACACACACTTTAATCTGTCATATATTATTCATCATAGATTATAAAAAGCTGTCATGCCATGGAGAACAATATTTGCTTTCTAGCATTATCAACTCATACTGAGGAGATTCTTCATACAAAGACAAGTTTGCACCATCTACCCTGAAAGGAATGATCATGTCCCAGTGGGACTATGGTTTGGACCCAACTATATGACTTTGTGAGATTCTGTATTTGGTCTTCTTATTTAGATGTTTTTCCCTTCTTTTCCTTTTATGTATTTACCACTGAGTCCCTAGGGAAGCCCACGTAGTTAGCAGGTGGAGGAAAAAATTATGTGAAGGCATTTTCATGGTAAAAAAGCAAAAGCATGAACTTGTCCTAAGGTCTTAGACCTACAGGACTGTTAGACACTTAGATATCTGTTTCTGGGTCATATTCTAACACATCTACCCCAAAAGGGCAAGGCCAATGGGTATCTTCTTTACATTTATTGTAAAGGTACTTGCTGTTGTTGCCCAAACATTTTTTTTTGGTAAAATAATTCTTGAGGATCTACAACTGTCCCATCCAGTGAGGCTATACAAGGAGGACTCTTCCTTACTCTCTTTAAGACAAGATATAAGGCTATTCAGACACCATTTCCACTATATTTAGAGAAGCTCAGATTTGGGTTTGATGGTTTTTGAAATGTTGGAAGATCATCAACCTAGTGAAATTCAACATGTGGTCTGCAGAACTATATTGGTACATGAATTGTTTGCTTTGGGCACATGAGAGTAGAAAAATACAGAAACTGAGGATCAGTTTATTACATCATTTGCATGCTAATTTTCAGAGTAGCTTTATAAAGAGAGGAAAAATCTTTCTCTCTAAAATGGGAGTTATTAAGGAGCCATGGGTAAAATGTTGTGTTGCCACTATGTGACGAGAAGTTTACCTGACATGTCAACACATAGGAAAGCTGGGGAAAGACAGAGAGAGAGAGAGGCAGAATTTTATACTTTGAACCTCTGGATTTCTTTCAAATTATCTAAGGATCCTAGGAGCTTATTCAGACCAGCAATGCAGCAAAGTTAATTTTACTTCCTCTTCATGAGAAGAAAGTACCATCAGCCCCATTTGACTCCTTCTATAGCAGAACTTTCTTAACTTTCAACTAACGGCTAAATCTACCTTTCAAACCTCATATTCATCCACTTTGTGTGTACGGGCTCAGTTATTCAGTCGTGTCCAGCTGTCTGTGACCCTATGGATGGTAGACTGCCAGGATCCTCTATCTATGGGATTATTCAGCCTAGAATACTGGAGTGCCATTTTCTTCTCCAGGGGGTCTTCCTGATCCAGGAAGTGAACCCAGCTCTTCTGCATTGCAGGCAGATTCTTTACCATCAGAGCCACCAGGGCAAGCCCTCAAGAATACTGGAGTGGGTTGCCATGCCCTCCTCCAGGGGATCTTCCTGACCCAGGGATCAAGCCTGTGTCTACCATGTCTCTTGCCTTGGCAGGTGGGTTCTTTAGCACTGAACCACCCAGAATCCACTTTACGTTTTGGAATTGTTGTCTTCTAAATATGGCTTGATTTTAAGTCTTCACATTATCCCCCAACCTACGATTTCTTTTTTTTTCACTGCCTACTCATTTTCTGCTGACACTTTACCACTACACTTTGAATTGCCTTGTTCATTTCCACTGTGAAAAAACTATAACTCTGGTATGTAAACATAAAGCTGGCATTGCTAGTCATCCCAGACTACATCCTATCTTTCATTCTGCACCGCCATCAATCACTAGGCTCTGTAAAGGTTAACTCTTAAATATGTCTTAAAGGTTTCCATGCATCTTCTGCACATTTACTACTTTTTCTTAGTCATACTTTCTAATTTCTAGTGTGAGCTCTTTTAAGCCATCACATCGCCCCAGATTTCTCTCCTTACTTTCAGGCTTGTAATCCTCAGTACTCCAAGTCAGGGGTCCCCAACCTCCAGCATCCAATGTCTGATGATCTGAAGTGGAACTGATGTAATAATAATAGAAATAAAGTACACAGTGAATGTCATGCACTTGAATCATCCTGAAACCGCCCCCATACCCCATTTGTGAAAGAACTGTCTTCCAGGAAACTGGTCCTTGGTACCAAAAATGTTGGGGACCACTCCTCTAAGCAGTAGCATTTCAAAGCCTTAAATCGGCAACAACGCCACACTACAGCACACTCTTGTACCAACTGATGATCACTGCCCTTGGTGCAGCTGGACGGGGTTCCGAAGCAGGAGAGGGGCTGACGCAAGCAAGCTGCCTCTTCCCTTTTCCCGGCGCTGCATGAATTTTATTACTTTTAATTACTTTTAACATAATGCCATTATGGAAACAACACCTGGAACACCTGCAAGAACTGAAGTACCTGCAAGAACTGTCCATTTTCTCTAATGGACATTACCTGGAAAGATCTGCATGTAAAACTTCAAAGTTTGAATAAGACACATATGAACCTTCTGTAATCTAGCCCACTTCTCCAGTCTCATCCATTCCTGACTTGGAATTTGATCTGCTGTTGCACAATAAGCTCTGTAATTCTCCGCTCTGTGTTGTCTCTGTTCGCTCCGGGCCCTCCATGTACAGTACTCTTCCACTTGCTCTTATACTTGGTTCAGGGTTGCAGCCTTCAGAGATGGCCCTTCTCTTCTCACCCCAGCCAGCTTGACTAGCCCTCCATTTTACTTCCACATGACTCTTGACATCGCTTATTTTTTTCTCCCACAGTGTTTCAAAGTTGCCATTTGGGAGCTTAAGTCTTCTTATCTGTGTATACACAGTTCTTAGTTCAACACACTAATATAATTATTGAAGGTACAGCTGATCAATTTTTTCATATACGCATCACCTAGCATCCTGTGGCCAATACATCTCAGAGATTCAATCACAGAGAAATACAATACCATCTCATAGAGATAAAGAAGAATCTCAAGTACTCATTAGCTTTTACATAAACTAAGCATTTATTTTTCCCCAGTTTTACCATATTTTGTTAACATGCATATTCTGTTAACTGGTTGCAGAGCACTAAGACATTAGTATCTTTGCTTCTTACAAGTTCTTATTGTATGGGCTTCTTGGGAGATTTAACTTTAATGCGCTAAAATTGCAAAATGATAAACAACCATTTCAGGGCAAGAGTGCAGCAAATGTTTGCAGAGGCTGCCTTTGTAGACCTGCAGAGCTATAACCCATGACTCTGAGAACTGCCCTCCTCTGAAAGTCATGTTACACTACTTGAATAGCTAATTTTGACTGGATTTGGGTTACGCATGTAACCTCTCATGAACCAATCAATTTGACACACTTGAGAATCTTGAACCCTGATCGACTCAGAGGGCCTTAACACTCCAGTCAGCTTGACTAAACATTAGCAACACTGCTTCCAGACCATAGGCCACTGACCACCTCCCTTTTCTCAGAGCACTTACTTGAGAAAACTTCTCATTTAAAATTATTTCTCTGCCCCTTTGAAAAGTGCAAAAGGCTTCTCCCTGCCTCCTGCCAGCTTTACAACCCAGGGACATTCTTCTCCAGGACCTGAGAGCCACTCACTCGAAATCTGAAATCAAGGAAGACAGCATCCTTATGTCCCAGTTGCTTTGCAAAATGAGAAGCTTAACTTATGCAAACAAACTTAACTTAAGCAAAAAAAATGGGGCCTAATGACAGAGAAAAACATTTGCAAATTCAGGAGTAACTCATCCTGCTCAACACTTCCTACTGATCAACACCCCCACTGGCACCCTCTTGGAGAAGGCAGTGGCACCCCACTCCAGTACTTTTGCCTAGAAAATCCCATGGACGGAGGAGCCTGGTAGGCTGCAGTTCACGGGGTCGCTAGAGTCGGACACAACTGAGTGACTTCACTTTCACTTTCCACTTTCATGCATTGGAGAAGGAAATGGCACCCACTCCAGTGTTCTTGCCTGGAGAATCCCAGGGATGGGAAGCCTGGTGGGCTGCCGTCTATGGGGTCGCACAGAGTTGGACACGACTGAAGCGACTTAGCAGCACAAGCAGCAGCAGTACTTTTCCACCTTGTACTTAATAGTTAGCTCATCACAAGTCTTAAAACTACCTTTTGTTGCAGTACAGTTTAGGTAAATCTCACTTCCTTATATACTAGGACTTCCCTGGTGGCTCAGACGGTAAAGCGTCTGTCTACAATGTGGGAGACCTAGCCTTGAATAAACTCACCCTATTTAACTTCTCCAGTGTATTTTGTTTTACAGGCTTATGAGAGAATACTGGTCACTTTTGAAAACAGGACCTGTAAAATCATTATTTGGTTTGGGGAAGTAAAGAAAAACATTCTTCAGAAAAACAAGTGAAGCATATAGAAAAACAGACAAGTGAGATAAGTGATAAGCTTCCATGAGTTTCCTCAATTACTGATGGGTTCCTGGTTGTTGTGGCTCAGTCGCTCAGACACATCTGATTCTTTGTGACCCATGGCCTGCAGCACACCAGGCTTCCCTGCCCTTCAGTATCTCCCAGAGTTTGCTTAAACTCATGTCCATTGAGCAAGTGATGCCATCCAACCATCTCATCCTCTGTCGCCCTCTTCTCCTTCTGCCCAGGCTTCCTGGTACCTGACTGTAGACGTTAGGAAAAGCTTTCTGCAGTTAAAATCTATATCTTTGTATTCCTGCTTTTTTGTAATACTTTTTAAATCATTTTTTATAACTTATAACCAAAATAATCCTGGCTTTAAAATGTAATTATTCAACATGGAAATGTCAGTTCTAAGTGTTGACTATGTGTTAACATTTTTTTGGCTAGCATGAAGAATCCAGGCACGGAGTTATTGTGGGAATATGAATGGCATTTTGTCAAGGTTTTTCTCTAGTATGTCTCCTTCATTGTGAGGCAATACATATTTTGTAGAGCACCCTGTCATCACCTCTAATTGTTACTTTTAAAATGTGATGATATGAAGCATAATGTGATTTTGGAGTCAGCAATCCTTCTGTGGAATTATGTCACTTTATTTTCTAAGGAATAATGCTAATACAAAGCAAAGATAAATTTTTAAACAGAAAAGAAAGATGGGGGAAAAGAATGAGAGATGGGCAGAAATATTAGGAACCCAAGTGAAATTAAAGGCAAAAATAGCACATTATTTTCTCTGCCCACTGGATAGTGCAAGCCTTATTATTAATAACCATGTAGAATAAGGATTTGTGAAAAGAAATATAATTCAAAATATCACATGGAAGGTACATTAAAATCACTAATATTAAAATAAAGTAGAAAAACCAAAAATTAACAATCTAGACAATCATCCTCTGAAGAAGTCAAAAGAGAAGCATATTGCATCTGATGAAAGTAGTTATAAAGAAAACCTCTAAACCCTATGTAAAACATGCATCATCAAAAGAAAAAAAGAAGGCAATTTACATAAATTGACAGGGAAAGATTTGAGGAGCATATTATAAATTGAGACATGTAAACTAGAAATTTATAGAAGAATATGCCTACTATTATCCATTCACATAAATAAAATATGTGTACATACATCAGGATGGAATCATACAGAGATTTGTATACATATTTAAATTAATAAAAGAATATCACTCATATCATGATATCAATTATGTGATTATCTACATAAAGTGGAGAATGTAATAAGACAATCTATATTTTAAAAAGAATTTAATATCAGGTAGAAAACTCAGTGGGCCGATATTTTGTAGAGAAAATGAAAAATGTAATGCATGCTCAGTCGTGTCTGATTCTTTGAGACCTCATGGACTGCAGGATCCTCTGTCCATGGGGATTCTCCAGGCAAGAAGACTGGAGTGGGTTGCCATGCCCTCCTGCCGGGAATCTTCTCAATGCAGGGATCGAATCCAGGCCTCCTGCATTGCAGGAGGATACTTTACCATCTGAGCTAGCCGGGAAGCCCTGGAGTGGATTGTTAATCACTGCTCCATGGGATCTTCCTGATCTAGGGACTGAACACCATTCCCTGCTTTGGCAGGCAGATTCTTTACCACTGAGCCACCTAGCTTCCCAAATGGTGCAGTGAGAAAGAATGCAGATTTAAATTTTTCCAGGAAGAAAATTCTATCAGATCTTCAAAGACCTGATAGGATAGGATTCATTTTTGCTTAAACTATTCCAGAATATTGACAGGGGGGAATAAAAGCTCACCAACCATTTCTACAAAAAGAAACCAAAATTAAGTACTAATTTAGACACAAAAAGTATCTAATTATAGTATTACCAAATTGAATATGTCAGACAGAGGATGACAGTGTATGATTTCACTTATATGTGTAAACTAAAAAAGAAGACAAAACAAAACAGACTATTCAATATAGAGAACAAATTGATGTTTGCCAGAGGAAACAGAGTAGGGAATGAATGGAATAGTTGAAGGGGATTGAGAGATACAAACTTCCAGTCATAAAATAAATAAGACATGGGGATGTAATATACAATATAGGGAATGTAGTCAATAATATTGTAACTTTACATGGTGATAGATGGACTACTAGATTTACCGTGGTGATAATTTCAGAGTAGGTATAAGTGTTGAGTGATTATGTTGTACACCTGAAACTAATATAATATTGTATGTCAACTGTACCTCAAGTTTTCCCAGGTGGCGCTAGTGGTCAAGAACCCACCTACCAATGCAGGAGAGACAAGAGATGAGGGTTTGATCCCTGGGTTGGGAAGATCCCCTTGAGGAAGGCATGGCAACCCACTCCAGTATTCTTGCCTGGAAAATCCCATGGACACAGGAGTCTGGTGGGCTGCAGTCCACAGGGTCCAAAAGAGTTGGACAGGACTTAAGGGACTTGGAACGCATGCACATACTTCAATAAGGAAAGGTGATTGTTATGCTAAGCCAGGGTTTCTGCAAATCAGTACTACTAACATTTGGGGCCAGAGAAGGCAATGGCACCCCACTCCAGTACTCTTGCCTGGAAAATCCCATGGATGGAGGAGCCTGGTAGGCTGCAGTCCATGAGGTCGCTTGGACATGACTGAGCTACTTCATTTGCATTTTTCACTTTCATGCATTGGAGAAGGAAATGGCAACCCACTCCAGTGTTCTTGCCTGGAGAATCCCAGGGACAGAGGAGCCTGTTAGGAGACCATCTATGGGGTTGCACAGAGTCGGACATGACTGAAGCAATGCAGCAGCAGCAGCAGCAGCAGCATTTGGAGCTAATTTTTTATAGAGGTCTATCATGTGCATTACTGAATGTTTAACATGTCTCCAAATCTACCCACTAGATGATAGTAACAGCTTTCCCCAAAACCCATGTCTTGAACTCCAAAAATGTCTCTAGGCATTGGAAATATCCCTGAGGGTGCCAAATTGCTCATAATTGAGAACCACTGAGGTAAGGGACTATGTGACCATCACCTGATTAATTGATTTAGATTTAGAATTGATTGATTTAGAATGAGTTGATTTAGAATGTGGAGTATGTGCGATTAAATATTTTCTCTTCCTTAGAGACACATTTTAAGAGTGCCATCTTAGGCTGATTACTACATTTCTTCATCAGCAACTACTCGTACCGGTGTTTTAGTGGTCCAGGGATATTTCAGTGCTCTCTAAAGACCGTTTCCACAGCTGACTGCCCCACTGGCGTGAACTTCAATGCTGCTCGGCCAGCAACAATGGGCCACAATAGATTTCACCTTGGCAGTAGGGCTGCCATGTATCATAAGGCTCAAGAATTGTTCAGTTTAACAGGAAAAGTATTTGTTTGAAACTGAAATTTCAAAACGGGTCTGAAATGTGGGCCATCCCCAGGGAGGATAAATTCTTTTACACTCACATAGACCACCCTAACACTGAAGATCTATTCTTGTAGATACATTTACACCTTGCCTAGTCATATATCAAAATGTAACTATGGTGTCAGACAAATTTGAGGATATCTGGAAGTAAATTCCCCCATACCTGTATCTATATCATTAGATTTGCTGCAAAAAGAGTCAAAAGAAAGTGATTTGGTGAAAAGAGAGATGAAATATGATTGTATAATATTACATTGCAAAAGTATCAATATATCTCTTTATATCTCTCATTATCTAAGTATAATGCTAATATGTAAAACCCATATGCATTTTATTCTAAATTATTGAAAAAAATAAAATATGTATGGCACATATTGATCATAGAGACTTATTAGTGTTTATATCCAAAGTTTCACAAGTGGCTCAGAATCCTCCTGCCAAGCAGGAGACCAGGGATCAATCCCTGGGCTGGGAATATCCCCTAGAGAAGGAAATGGCCACCCACTCCAGTATTCTTGCCTGAAAAGTCCCATGGGCAGAGGAACCTGGCAGGCTACAGTCCATGGGGCAGCAGAGTTGGACATGACAGCAACAAAACCACCACCACCATCGTGTGCAAAGCTGAATACGCAAACCCATGGCTCAGCAAAGAAATGACTTGTTAAAAGGTTTTTCTTGGTAAAATTAATGTTGTATGTTAATATATTTAAGAGAATTCACATCTTAGTTGACATTTTTTATAACAATTATTTTAAAATTTTGTAATAATTTGTTTTAGTGGAATCTGACTGTATTGTTGATCAAATCTTCATCCATTGTTTTAATTCATAAACATATTAATAGATAATGTTAGAAAATTTCAAAATTGTAACAGAAAAATATAAGACGAACATGTGTCAAAGATTTTAACTTAATAGGGAACATGAAAACCATTAAAAACATTTCAAAAGAAAATTCCAAAATCCACATATACATAGGAAACAAATTCTGAAATAAATTTGTAAAAAGATTTTTTTAAAAGGTCTATCCTTAGCACAGTAATCAATTTCATTTCACTAGACACAATTGCCATTATGAACAGAAGTCATTTACACTATAAGTTTTCTATAACTTACAAAATTTCAAAATAGCTCATAGACCAAGGAAGACGTAGATCACTTGAATGGGTAATCTAGACAATACATCACTAATATTTTCTGCAATTTAAAGTTTTTCAAACCCTTCTGACATTTTCTAAGACTATTTATAATATTATACTAATAATTTAATAAAGATTCTGAATTCTTGCATTCATAATTTCTTAAATATAAGAAAGTTCATTTAACCTCATTACCCACATGAAAATATTATACATACTCCATATTTTCATATAAATTTCAACCCACTTATTTCACTACTTTGTTAATGAAAGCCATACTGGAACATTATGATAAGCTGTTTTATTATAATTGTAATTTGACTATTTACCAGTAATTGTAAATATAATAGAAATCTAGGTGAAAATGCATTATTAAGAATGTATGAGAGCACAAGTAGGTTAGCAGATAAAAAGAATCAGTTCTTTAGTGATAAGAGAGTAAAATTTAATACTTAAATAGTCTAACAGATTTTTTTTTACACTAAAATTTTGAATATTTTAAATTTTATAATATATGTTATATATAAATTTTGGAAATTTACTTAAACTGAGACAAAATAAATGTGTGAAATTATGTGAAACTATGTGAAATTGAAATAATTGATGCCACATACACATGAGGGTTTGTGTGTTTCTTTAGAACAAAAAACTGAAGCAAAATTGGAAGAAAGCTATTTAGGCTCAGATTTCTGCTCTTTTCAAGAAACATTGCAACGTGTCTGAATATTAACAGCACTTAGAAGAAGTGGCTTTATGTCTCATAGTGAAGAATGTACTGATGACAAATCCTTGGGTCAGAGGTTAAAAATATTACAGTAGCAAAACAAATGCATAACTGAAACTCCAAAAATAAAATTTATCTCACTATACTGGCTGTCAAGAGCCCAGCTGTACCGATTGCACAGCAATATATGCAATGAGGGCATCCCCTAGTGGTCAGATGCCAAAGCAACGTCTTAGCAGACATTCTCATAAACGTACGCAAACATGGAGTTTAACAAAACACATGCAATATACAGAGTGATACACTATAAAACAGTACCAGAGACGAAAAGAAGGAACACCTTCTTAGCTTCTGCACTGCTTCCGTTTCCCAAGCCATTCCCACTGACTGCTGGCACAGAGGTGACTCGTGTGTGTGTGTGTGTGTGTGTGTGTGTGTGTGTGTGTTGGGGTTGGCGGGGGCAGGGGTTGTGTGTGCATGTTTCTCTCAGTGGTTACAGTGATTACATACTTCATTTTTCGTTTCCGCAGATTTGTTTTATTGAATTCCTGGTGTGAAATCTTAAGATAAAAATCAATAAAAAAACTTTCTGTATGATGTGTTTTTGTGTACTTCATTTTGTGTTAGAGCTATAGTTTAAACTTTTTTTTCCTGCTCTAAATTTGTTGAAGAGTCATACCAAATTCTTTTGTTTCTCTTTCTAGCTTTACTACTACTATCAAGTATCAAGCTTCTTCCAGCTCAAACCCACTTTCTCAGATATCTTGTGCAGAGAAAAGAGAAATGGGCACAGATCTATCTAGGGTTTCCCTGCTGTTCTCAAATTTAAAAGGAAAACGCTGTCTTGTGTATTGATTTTCTCCAGCTATGTAGTCTCTCCAAGTTTTCCTTGGATGGTCTCATAATTGCTTTTGGTGTTTTATTTTACATGTGCGATATGTTCATATGTGAGATAGATAAATAGATAAAAGCTACATATATATATACACATATGTGAACATGCATGTCTACTTTCCACCATTCAAAATTCCTCAGAATGACAAACTGATACTCTATAATATTTCTGGTGCTCTCAGTTTTATTTCCCTAATTTCAATTGCAACTTGAACCAATAACTAGATCAGCACCAATGACAGGTAAATTTCCTGTCTAATCTGTCATTGAAAACTAATATACCATCAAAATCAAAAGTTTCAATATTACATTTAACATAATATAGTCTACTTCTGTATCTTGATTAATAAATTAAAATAATTATAATTATTCTGAAAATAATTTCCTTTAGATAATTATAAAATTATGTGGTACACACTATTTTAATGGAAGATAGATCATCTCCAGAGCAGCCAGCACATAATAAATGTTCATTACACATTATTTTTTAAAATACACTTTAAGGTAGACTTAATTCAAGCACTTCTTCACACCATCCTAATTCTAATACTAGGCACCTGACAGAAAGGGAATTCTGATAGATGGGAAGTCGAATCAGAGAGAGGCTTTTTAAGAACTTAAAAACTGTAATTAAAACATCCTGCTTTTGCACATTTTACAAAGACACTTGACCATGAAAACTCATTTTCAGGTAAATACTTAAGACCCATATGAGTGAAAGCATTAGATTTATTTCATTAATTATAAATATACACACATATCTGGTTTATAAGATAGAATGAAATGGTATATGTTTCTTTATTATTTCACACGAGTTACTACACTATACAAGTTATAAAACCAGTTTTAGTTACTGTGCCCTTAAAAAATACTTGGATAGAGATAGTAATGAAAGAAAATAAAATTAATAACACAAATAATGTATTTTTATCTAGTTTATATCAATTGATAAATAATAGTTATATTCATCAATGTTAACCTTTTAATGCTTTCGTATATTTGAAATAAAAGGTCACTGAGAAAAGATAATTTTTTAAAAGTGTCACAATAATTATCCTACAAACTGGTTCTCTGCAAACTGCCAAATGAGATGCTCGATCAAAACGAGGAAAAATTCACCTGAATTTTTCAGAAGAGGCTGTCATTCTGTGGGAAGGCTATTGAAATCAAAATTTTTTTCCATAAAAATTAATTAAAGGGTTCTTCCCCCTGGGCACTTTACTAAATCGATAAAATTGAGTATCATATCACTACTTTTTAGTATTTTGCAGTAAAAATTTAGCTACAATGTTCTATAATATTTTCTGTTTGATACTTGAAACTTCAAGTTCCTCAGTGTTTTTTTTTCACCTCTTCATGCACAGCTATCATTTGCCTTGCTCTCTTGTAAGTTGTCATTTTTTAAGACTGTTTTAATTAATGTAACTCTGCACCTGTATAACTGAAGCAGTCCCCTCATCCTACCTTGTCATTCATAAAATAGGATCATTGTGTATTTTTTAATATATTTCTTTTTGAAAACCAATGAATCAAGGCATGGAATAACATACTTTATTTTGTGTTGTTACAATATTTAAAAAGAAAGCACAAATTTCAGTATTTAGTCTTTTTTCCCTCCAATGTAATTGTGCTATTTGATTAGAGAGTTCAGATTTTCCCTTAGACCTTATGAAACTTGCAATTTTGAAAACCAATGCTTGGTGGTAAATGACACATTTCTTCCTGAAAACAGGTAATTTTTTTTCTCTTGATTTTGATATTAACAAAAATGCCAATCACCAATCCAACATTTTGAAGTATCATTAGCATTCAATTTTGCACACCCCTCCCCATCTCAATTACGGCTTATTTGATCCAAAAATTCATCAGCTTTTAAGGTAATTTTTATTTATAAAACAAAGCTAATTCTTCAAGGAAATATTTAGTCATGCCATGCACATAAAAACAGAATTGAGGGGAAATTATTTTATGATTGATTAATTATAAATACTCATCTATACAGTATTCAAAATAGAAGGTATAAGATTTTGGTTTATAAAAACCAAAATCTTATACCTTCTATTTGGTTTATAGGTTCCTATTTCTTATAAAATTTGGTTTATAATGCTAATTATATTCAGAGAAGGCAATGGCACCACACTCCAGTAGTCTTGCCTGGAGAATCCCATGGACGAGGAGCCTGGTAGGCTGCAGTCCATGGGGTCGCTAAGAGTCGGACACTACTGAGCAACTTCACTTTCACTTTTCACTTTCCTGCATTGGAGAAGGAAATGGCAACTCACTCCAGTGTTCTTGCCTGGAGAATCCCAGGGATCGGGGAGCCTGGTGAGCTGCCATCTATGGGGTCGCACAGAGTCGGACAAGACTGAAGCGACTTAGCAGCAGCAGCAGCAGCAGCTAATTATATTTAGAATGTCAAACTGTCTTTTAAAATAACATATATAGTCTTTAAAATCATGAAGGAACATTATATATGATATGATAAAGAAGTAGCATTTAATTTCTTTTGTACTTCATAAACAAAAACATATGTAATACACAAGGAACTCACACCTTAGTATTTAAATAAACAAATGTCACATGATGTGTAAATGCTAAATACTTTATCCTCTACAATCACTCATCCATCAGTCAAAAAGAATTTACAGAGATTCATTCTATGTATGTTTTTATTTCCTTGATGTAAATTTATATTATGTTGTGTTATTGAATATACTTTTTAAACTTCCCATCCCATAAAAATTCTGACATGGTCTTATGGAGCTGTACTGTTGTTGTTCTGTCACTAAGTTGTGTTCAACTATTTGTAACCACGTGGACTGCAGCACACCAGTCTTCCCTGTCCATCACCAACTCCCGGAGCTTGCTCAAACTCATGTCCATCGAGTTGGTGATGCCATCGAACCATCCTCTGCCATCCCCTTCTCTTCCTACCTTCAATCTTTCCTAGCATCAGGGTCTTTTCCAGTGAGTCAGTTCTTTGCACCAGGTGGCCAAAGTATTGGAGCTTCAGTTCAGCCTCAGTCCTTCCAAAGAGTATTCAGGGATGATTTCCTTTGGGTTTGATTGGTTGGATCTTCTTTCAGTCCAAGGGACTCTCAAGAGTCTTCTCCAACCCCACAGTTCAAAAGCATCAATTCTTCGATACTCAGCTTTCTTTATGGTCCAACTCTCCCATCCGTACGTGACTACTGGAAAACCATATGTTTGACTATACAGACCTTTGTCAGCAAAGTAATGTCTCTGCTTTTTAATATGCTGTCTAGGTTGGTCATAGCTTTTCTTCCAAGAAGCAAATATTTTTTAAATTCATGGCTGTCCACAGTGACTTTGGGGTCTGAGAAAATAAAGTCTCTCACTGTTTCCTTTGTTTCCCCAACTATTTGCAATGAAGTGACGGGACCAGATGCTATGATCTTCGTTTTTTGAATGTTGAGTTTTAAGCCAGCTTTTTCACTCTCTCCTCTCTCACTTTCATCAAGTGGCTCTTTAGTTCCTCTTCACTTTCTGCCATTAGAATGGTAACATCTGCATATCTGAGGTTATTGATATCTCTCCCAAATCTTGGTTCCAGCTTGAGCTTCATCCAGCCCTGTATTTCACATAATGTACTCTGCATACAAGTTAAAAATGTAGGGTAACAATGCACAGCCTTGACATATTCCTTTCTCAATGTGAACCAGTCCATTGTTCCACGTCTGGTTCTAACTCTTGCTTCTAGACCTGCATGGAACTATGCTGTTTAACCCAAAAAACACAGCTGCATGGGATCATCTCAGAATCTATTTATAAAATATTATATATAATGTTATATATATTTATAAATATATGTATATTTTAACTGTACAAAATTATTACAATAGAAAGTTGCCCAACACTTTAGTCTTTGGAGTATTGCTTTTTTGTAGTCTTAAGAACTATTCTGAGATTCTCCTTGAATTTTTAGAAAACCCTGGTTGAGTACAAAGCTTTAAAAAACCACTAGCTAAAACATGATTTCTGGATATAGATCTACAGAGTGTACCTATAGTGTACACTCTGGAAGTGGTACACTCCAGTGTATAGTGTACACTCCAGTGTTCTGGAAATATTGTGTTAAAAATTGTATTATATCACAATTTAGAGTGAATTCAAAATTATGAGCTTGCATAATAAATAAATTATTAAGTGAGCCATAAATCTCTGATCTTTATCCTCCTGGTAATATTTTTGTAGCTTTTGAAAATATGCATATTATAAAAGTTTGTGATCATAGTGTTTTCTTCCTTGGGATCAGGAAACATGGGACTAGGGTTCTATAACCCCTCACTCCTCTTCACTGGTAAAGCATCACTAACTGACTGATGGATTCTGTGCTGAGCCTCTCAATGCAGCTAACCTAACAGGTATTCCTGAGAGTGTTAGCTGGCAAGAGAGTTGATAATCTATTAACTATCTTTTTTTTTTCTTCCCAACTCTATACCTTTATTAAGGTCATTTTCCCTCAGTTATACAGTTTCATATTCTACACTACTGGGTTCCCAATAGATTAGATATAAAGCTTGAGCAAATATTTCCATATACTCATTTTATATTGTAAAGTATGGCATCTGGTCTCATCTCTTCATGGCAAAAAAAAGGTGAAAAAAGTGGGAAAGAGTGACAGATTTTCTTTTCTTGGGCTCCAAAATCAGTGTGGATGGTGTCTGCAGCTATGAAATTAAAAGGTGCTTGCTCTTTGGAAGGAAAGCTATGACAAACCTAGACAGTGTATTAAAAAGCAGAGATGTCACTTTGTTAACAAAGGTCCATATAATCAAAGCTATGTTTTTTTCAATAATCATGAAAGGATGTAAGTTGGACCATAAAGAAGGCTGAGCACTGAAGAATTGATGCTTTTTAATTGTGGTGCTGGTGAAGACTCTTCAGAGTTCCCTGGCCTGCAAGATCAAACCAATCAATCCTAAAGGAAATCAGTCCTGAACATTCATTGCAAGGACTGATACTGAAGCTGAATTTCTAATACTTTGACCACCTGATGTGAAGAGCTACTCATTTGAAAAGACCCTGATGCTGGAAAAAGTTGAAGGCAAAAGGAGATGGGAGTAGTAGAGAAAGAGATGGTTGAATAGCATTATCAACTCTATGACATTAATTTGAGCAAACTCAGGGAGATATTGGAGGACAGGAGCCTGGCGTGCTGTATTCCGTTAGGTTGTGGAGTTGGACATGACTTAGTGACTGAACACCGAGAACAAAAATGTGAAGAAAGTGCTTTACTTAAAATCCCAAGACAAAGAAAACACCTAATTAAAATTTGTGGTAATATATGAAGGTATAAAAAGTTGTCAACGATGGTTATCATTACACCTCTTCTCAGCGTCTCCTCTGACCCTAATATGTTTGTCTCTAGGCCATTTGTGGTTCAGGCTTCATGTTTTTCCTCACCTGGAACTCTGCCTCAGCAACCTCCTTATAGCCAAATAAGCAATATAAATCCAATCCCCAAAGCACTGTTTAGTCACGGGTTCCCCGAGAATCCAGAGGGAAGGATAATGTTATAACCCACAGCACAAAAATGAATCAAATTCCTGTAAAATATACCTCTGCTTTCTCTTTCTCTAGCCCTGTGTTTTCCTTTCTCTATTTCAAAGTCTCCCCATTCTGGTCCCCTGAGTCCCACTATACTGCAGCATCCCCATGTAACTTGTCTCAGTTTCCATAATCCTTCTGTTCCCTAATTTATTTTCTTGCTTGAAACTGTTTCTTTCAAAATACTTGTGCTTTGATTACTTACACACACCCTCACTTAGAAGTATTAAGATCCTTCAGAGTAAACAACTTTTTAGCGGTAAAGTGAATTCTAACAAAGGGTGCGTGTTTGCACTTGTACACACACGTGTGTGTGCTCAGTCACTAAGTCATATTCAACTCTTTGCAACCCCGTGCACTATAGCTTGCCAGGGTCCTCTCTCCATGGGATTTCCCAGGCAAGAATAATGGAGTGGGTTGCCATTTCCTTCTCTAGGGGTCTTCCTGACCCAGGGATCTAACCCAGATCTCCTGCGGCTCAGGCTTGCCAGGCGGGTTCTCTGCCACTGAGCCACCTGGGAAGCCATTTGCATATGTACACATACTTTAATCTGTCACATGTTATTCATCATAGATTATAAAAAAGTTGCATATATCAATTCATATTGAGGAGTTCCTTACACAAACACAAGTTTACACCATGTACGCTGAAAGGAATGATCATTCCCAGTGGGACTATAGTTTCAGTTCAGTTCAGTTCAGTCTCTCAGTCCTGTCCGACTCTTTGCGACCCCATAAACCCCAGCACATCAGGTCTCCCTGTCCATCACCAACTCACAGAGTCACCCAAGCCCATGTCCATTGAGTTGGTGATGCCATCCAGCCATCTCATCCTCTGTCATCCCCTTCTCCTGCCCTCAATCTTTCCCAGCATCAGGGTCTTTTCAAATGAGTCAGCTCTTCGCATCAGGTGGCCAAAGTATTGGAGTTTCAGCTTCAACATCAGTCCTACCAACGAACAACCAGGACTGATCTCCTTTAGTTGGATCTCCTTGCAGTCCAAGGGACTCTCAAGAGTCTTCTCCAACACCACAGTTTAAAAACATCAATTCTTCGGCGCTCAGCTTCCTTTATAGTCCAACTCTCACATCCATACATGACCACTGGAAAAACCATAGCCTTGACTAGATGGACCTTTGTTGGCAAAGTAATGTCTCTGCTTTTTAATATGATGTCTAGGTTGGTCATAACTTTCCTTCCAAGGAGTAAGTGTCTTTTAATTTCATGCCTTCAGTCACCATCTACAGTAATTTTGGAGCCCAGAAAAATAAAGTCAACCACTGTTTCCACTGTTTTCCCCATCTATTTGCCATGAAGTAATGGACCAGATGCCATGATCTTCGTTTCTGAATGTTGAGCTTTAAGCCAACTTTTTCACTCTCCTCTTTCAATTTCATCAAAAGGCTTTTTAGTTCTTCTTCATTTTGTGCCATAAGGGTGGTATCATCTGCATATCTGAGGTTATTGATATTTCTCCCAGCAATCTTGATTCCAGCTTGTGCTTCATCCAGCCCAGCGTTTCTCATGATGTATTCTGTATATAAGTTAAATAAGCAGTGTGACAATATATAGCCTTGACATACTCCTTTTCTATTTGGAACCACCTATATAGCTTTGTGAGACTCTACATTTGGTTTTCCTATTTAGATGCTATTCCCTTTTGCTCTTTTTATGTCTGACTCAACACAGTTGCTGATTCCCATTCTAGGTCTGCTGCTGCTGCTGCTGCTGCTGCTAAGTCGCATCAGTAGTGTCTAACTCTGTGTGACCCCATAGATGGCAGCCCACTAGGCTCCCATCTCTGGGATTCTCCAGGCAAGAATACTGGAGTGGGTTGCCATTTCCCTCTCTAGTGCATGAAGGTGAAAGGTCTACCACCTACCAACTAGGATAGCTGGCCATCATTTTCCAGGATGTTTGGCTACATTGTACTCTTTCAGTGGACCCAGACTTCAGTTCACTGGGTCACAGTATGCATTTCATCCCATTTCAGCAATTTGGGCAAATAGGTTGGCTAGAAAGACAGAGAAGTACTCCAATTCACAATGTAACAGATATTTATCTGAAGATTATAAATTTTAAAATATGCTTGATGTCCTAAATGACAGATACCTAAATCATATATACTTCAATCACGTACCACTGATAAGACACAACGTCTCACTTCTATTTCTGGGCCCATGGTTTCCTCATCTTGAAAAAAATAATAGTGAATTCAATAATTTTTGATGTATCATCTAGCTCTAAAATGGGATCTTTTTCCACTGTGATAAACTGTTTATCTGACTGTCCAATGCTAATCTGTCTTATTGACATTAAAGACTGACATTTTGCTCTATGCAGCTTCATGTTCAGGGGGAAAAAGAGAGGGAGAGTGTGGAGAGAGAAAGAGGAAAAAGAAAGATTAAGAGTTCCAATTTTTTCTGCGATAAGCTTTTCCCAGCCAGAAAAAAAGTCATTTTAAAATTTTCTACATGTCTATACCTGTCCAGCTTCATGCTCCTTGAAGCCATGATTTCTATTTCGTAATAGAATCAATTCCTTTCCTAGGAACTATCAGCTTCCTATCTGTTCCACATCAAGTCTCAAGACCAAATTTCTTAAAGGATCAAGACATTTATTTTCATAGGACATTCAAAACACAATAGAAATATGTACTTTTATTTTTAAAACTGTTGTCCCCCAGAATGCCAGATAGTATAGTTTGGTTGTTATTATTTTTAGCTTATTTGAATAAAAGCCTCAGGTAAGTGACATACATACTTTCATTGCTTTATAACGTGAAGATAGAGCTACTCATTCTTCCTCTAAGGCTATTCTCTATGCATTGTCACTTTGTAAATTGTAAACCATTGGTCTCTCTTTTTGTCTCATTCCATCCATTTATTTTTTGCTGAAACCTGTCACTTTAGCTCTGTCTCACCTCCAGTCTGCCCCTTGCTCAGTACCCCCACTGTGACTGTCTTTGGTGTGCTCATCTCACTGTTCATACATCACTGTCATTCACATTTCAAGCTGATGAGACTGACAGTGATTGTCTCCTGAATGTTAATGGAAAAGGAAAAAGCCCACAAGAAAACAATGCTTCTCCAAAGACTGAAGCCAATGATTGAAATCCAGTTGCATTTGCATTTTGGTAATTCTAGGTTTTTAAAAAGTGCCCTCTTTGCTGATAACTTCATACCAGGCTGATCTGTCTGACACTGCTATTTCCCAGAAGTTTACCTGTCTGACACATTGTGCAGAGCTATCCTTTGGCAAGTGTGCACCTCTGCACTTGGACCAGGAGGGACAGAATTAAACGTGCTGAAAATAAGCATTTATTTATTTATTTGACAGCTGTTACAAAGATAAGGTCATGCTTGTAGAGCTGTGCTTCAGTTAATGAAAGCTGATTACACCTGTGAATTAGGGAATGCATCTTTGCATAATAGAAGGGATTATTCCTATCACAAAAGAATTCACGGCAGGGCTCCATTAAAAAGTGACTAGTGCTTTTAAAATGATTCTTTGTTCAGGTCAATTGATAAATTTCAAGCATTTTAAGATCACATAATTGAGATACCCTTACTCTATTTTTTTGTCAAAAATATTTTATTAGCTATATATATATATACATATATATTTATATGCTTTTAATAAAATAGATACTATATAGAAGTGTATACCATATGATATTTACTATACCAAATGGTATTTATTATACCAAATGGTATATTGAAAGAACCCAGTTCTCCTTTAACTTTGAAAACTTTTGCTGGATTATTTAGATCAATGAAAATTAATTTTTATGTTTGTATTAGCTTTTCTTCTCCAAGAAACTAACAGAGTACTTTAAGTCAGGAACAAAGTAAGAGTATTCGACAGAATCAGGTCTCTGAATTATTTTTCTTAATAAGAGCAGCATTAGTATACAGCTTAAATTAAATTTCACACCCAGAAAAGATATTTTCAGGAGATTGTGTCACTAAGAGCGGAAGGGAAAAATGTTCCAAGCTTCTGTGAATGAAAGACAGTTTTAAAGAGATTTTTAAAGTACTTTTAAATTTCATTTAGTTTCCTTGAAGCTAAATTTCTTAGTTGAGTGTGTATTTCCAATAAACTCTTTTAAAAGGATTTGAGGCTGTTTTTCATAATTCACTATATTTCAGATCTCAAATATGTCTTGAATGCTTCCTTGAAGAAGAGATGGCTTTATTCTAAAGTTGTGTTGTCATTATATAGATACAATTCTCCAGACTGTTTCCAATTAAGACCTTTGAACAAATTTTTTCATCTAACAAATGGCAGTAAGGAGAGAATGAAGCGCCACTACATAACACTGAAGCCTTTGGGGAAATGAAAATACTATAGGACTTGGAATAGGATATCTGGTTCCTTGCCACAGCTCTGCTATTAGATCATGAAATAGCCACCCTAAAATCTCTAGACTTTATTTTCCACATGTGTTTAATGAGGGTTATATCAGTCTTACATAGCTCACAGATTGCTGTGATCACAACAAGAATCAAAGATAATTTTTAATAGGTATTCGTAAAAGGAAAATTATTTTAAGAACACATTAAAGAGAAAGACATAATCACCAATACATCTTAAATGTTGAATAGGAGGTACTAGAAAATTTTGGTCTTAAGAAGAATTTAGTATTAATACTTCGTTACTGAAGGTCATCTTTAACATGAAGTGCTATCATTAACCCCCAATAGCCTCTCTACAACATGGAACTGAAAACCAAGTCCCATACATTTTCTTTACCCTACCAAGATGGACTATAACTATGAAGAAAACATTGGTCAGGATTTATATTATATAGACATATTTTTAGCCACAGAATTTAATCACAAAACATTGGCTAAACCTAAAACATAGGTCTGGAAATTATACACAAAAGGATCTATCTAGAATGAGAAGGCAAAGCAAAATAAAACAGTATTCCAGGGAAAACAGATGAGATGGTTGATGAATCCATCTTCCTATAACTCTCTTCCATTGCTTCCTGTTTGCTTATAAATTAAACTCGTGATTGATGGAGCATGTTGTCCTTGAGATTAACCTCAGTTGGCTAGAACTGTTGCCTGAGAAGCCAGAGATAAGAGTTTATGGCACTGAAAGAGCCAGATGGCTTTCACTATTCCATAGGTTCGGTGAATCTGAACAATATCATCAACTCTCGGAAAGCAGGGCAAATTGATGGCCTGCCAATGCTGATCAATGGCATCTCCACAGCACAAAGGGATCACACAGCAGGCACTCTCTCACTGTTCCCCACCAGACTCTTGTATTTTATACACATCTCTATAGGCTTTCCTTGAGATTTATGGTATTCTCCTCACATTCAGAATAATTCCCTTTGAAGGATTTAAGCCTTTATAATTTTCCATCCTTTAGCTTCTCTGATGGCTCATTCAGTAAAGAACTTCCTTGCAATGCAGGAGATCCCTGGATCAGAGAGATCCCCTGGAGAAAGGAATGGCTACCCACTCCAGTATTTTTGCCTGGAGAATTCCATGGACAGAGGAACCTGGTGGGCTACAGTCTATGGAGTCGCAAAGAGTTGGATATGACTGAGTGACTAACACTTTCACTTATACCAATTTGTACAATTTATTGCCTTTTCTTATTTATTACTGAAATCATTTTACTTTATTTTATATAATTTTATAAGCATCTAAGTATATGTGTAATTATACATACATACACAAGTTTTTTTGTGTGTGTCTATATCTTTATTCTTTACATATCTATTTCTATTATTTATTCAGATATTGTATATATGACATAATACATATGTATTTAATTTATATATGAATCCCTACCTTACTTTCTATAAATATTTATCACTAAAAACATATATATAATATATAAAAAGTTGATGATCTTGTTTTTATATGCAATTATATATTTACTTAATTGATGATCACATATTTTATGAATTTTACATATTCAATATTTTTAAAATATTTAAATTTTGAATATTTTATTCACTTATTTAAATAAAAGAAGCTTCATGGATGAAAACATGTTCTACAGTTTTCTCTCCCCATTCTTCCTACCATATATATCAGTAAGTTCTTTCTATTGAGTAGGATATTCTTGATCCCAACATCTTTTGTGAAGGAACATACTTATATTATCTATAGAATTTGTTGTGTATGTGTGTTTAAGCATATAGAAAATATAGTCACTGACTCTACTATAGGCACACATTCATAGATATAAGAAAATATTTGTTATGCTTCGATAAACAAGGATTTTCTTGTTTCCCTAGTGAACAAATAAATAAGAATTCTTCTTTGTAATTGATTTATTCATTAGAAATATAGTTCTTAAACCTGACTCTCATATCAGATAATGTTCTAAGGTACAAAGATAATGTGTGTGTTCAGCTGTGTTTTATCCTTTGTGACACCATGGTCTGTAGCCCACCAGGCTCCACTGTCCATGGGATTTCCTAGGCAAGTAAACTGGAGTGGGCTGCCAATCCCTTCTCCAGGGGATCTTCCCAACCCAGGAATTAAACCCATGTCTCTTGAGTCTTCTGCATTGGCAGGCAGATTCTTTACCACTGGCACCACCTGGGAAGCCCCATAAAGATGATACATATGTAAATAAATTAGTCAAACTGGCCTTTTCTCTATTTCTCTATGACTTTCTAGCTATTTGAGAGTGAGCTGTCTTCTTTTTAATTTCCGGTCTTTCACGGATGCATTTGACCTAAAAATGCTTCCTCAGATTTTTGCCTTTCGTCTAAGCTCATTTGTTGATTTCCTTTCACTCTCTAGAGTGTTCTTTGAAATCTTTTACAAATGAACTAGAGTTATCTAAAAATTTGAGTTTACTGTCACATGCTTTATATCTGGTGTTGGTTCTTAATTTCTCTTACTATTGTTTTAAATGTAATGTTCAAAGGCAAAGATAAAGCAGGTACCAGTTAGAGTGGTGAGAACATATTTTAATCAGCTATATTTACTGTTACAGAAGAGAAAATAGCTGAGCTCAATTTTGCTTTGTACAGAGGTAACTGGATATTTTAAAGAGCAAATGAAGGAATAGGAAGAGGCTGAAGCAGAGGCCCAGTAGAGTCAGGAAAGTGAAAAGTACAAAAAGTAGAAAGAAGTGGTCAGTCTATGTGAAAGCCATTTAGGTCTGATAATTGTCGTTTATCAAAGTTAGGCTCCTACCCTCTCACAGAGTCTGGAAGGCAGGGTCCTATCTTCAGGTGGTGGCTGGAGAAAACAGTAAATTCCTTTTCCGCAAAAGCAAATTCCTTTGCCAGCCCCATGAATTTTCTCAGGAAACTCTTTATGGACACAATAAATCTGGTGTCAAATCGCTCAAGACACAGAGATTTGGTCTTGAGTTCTTAGAGTCTGTGTTACTATTTGTTCAAGATTTTATGGGGTAAGATTAAGGCCTAATTGAGAAAAGGGCTCAGAGGACCTCGGCTAATTTTGTCAAGGAGAAAATCTTTGTCAACACTCACAAAATTTTAGAAAATATAAAGGAAGGCAGTTAAAGCTTCCATTCAACCAAGACTAAGACCAGTTAACCAACTATTAACATTTTTACATATTTCCTATTCTTTCACATATTCCTTATTTTTACATATTCTACTTCAAAGGCCATAACACCCTAGCCTGAGGATTCTAAAGCTGGGGGATGGCTATTGCCCTGAGGCAAAGTGAAGGACTGTCCAGGAAAATCTAATTACGTGCCCTTCCAGTAGTGTGGTCAGAGACACGAATCTTGGGGACGAAACATAGAATCAGTGGTAAGCATATTGCAAAATTCCATTTCAGAAGAAATTTGTCTTGGAGGGCTTCTGCTATAAAACAAGGGGGCTTTTAAAAGAGATAGTCCAGTCCAACAACATGATATATCTTTCCATCTGTTTATATGGTCTTCAGTTTTTCTCATCAATGTTGTATAGTTTTCGGAGTACAGGGCTTAGCCTTTTGACATAGTTTTTTTTCCTTAGGTGTTTTATTCTTTTTAATGTGATGGTAAATGAGATTGCTTCCTTAATTTCTGATGTTTTGTTGTCAATGTACAGAGATGCAATAGATTTCTGAATATTAATTTTGTATTCTGCAACTTTTCTGAAATCATTGATGAGCTCGAGTAGTTTTATGATGGCTTCTTTAGGGTTTTCTGTGTATGGTATCATGTCATCTGCAAATAGTGACAGTTTTACTTCTTTCTTTCTAATTTGGATTTCTTTTATTTTTCTTCTCTGATTGCTGTGTTGAGGACTTCTAAGACAATGTCAAATAAAAGTGGTGAGAGTGGGCATCCTTGTAGTGTTCATAATCTTAGAAGGAATGCTTTCAGATTTTCACCACTGAGCATGAAGTTACTGTGGGTTTGGCATGCTCAGTTATGTTCCTTCTATGCCCACTTTCTGGAGAGCCTTTATCATAAATGGAAATGAGCATAGTATCTAAGACAATCTACAAGCTTAATGTAATCTCTATCAAAATGCCAATGACATTTTTCACAAATTGGAACAATTTTTTTTTTTAACTTATATGGAAACACAAAAAACCTGGATAGTCAAAACAGTCTTGAACAAAATGAATGGAGCTGGAAGAATCAGTCTCTCTGACTTCAGACTTTCAGTTCAGTTCAGTTTAGTCAGTCAGTTGTGTCCAAATCTTTGCGACCCCATGGACTACAGCATGCCAGGCTTCCCTGTCCATCACCAACTCCCAGAACTTACTTAAACGCATGTCCATTGAGTCAGTGATGCCATCCTACCATCTCATCCTCTGTCGTCCCCTTTTCCTCCCGCCTTGGATCTTTCCCAGCATCAGGGTCTTTTCAAATGAGTCGGTTCTTCACAGCAGGTAAAGCTATAGTAATCAAAATTATGGTACTGGCACAAAAACATATATTTCAATGGAACAGGTTAAAAAACCTAGAAATAAACCCACACACTTATGGTCAATTAATCTATGACATAAGAGGCAAGATTATACAACAGAGAACAGACAATTTCTTCAACAAGTGTTGGTGGAAAAACAGGCTGTTAAAAATTGGCTAAAATGAGTAGCTTGGACCCAGGAAAAAAGGCTGTTTTTTTTTTGTTTTTTTTTTTTTAAGTTCTACCAGTTTACTGCTATCAGCCCATCACCCTCCACCCTCATGCACACATGCTCAGTCATGTAACCCCATGGACTGCAGCCTACCAGGCTCCTCTGTCCATGGACTTTTCCAGGCAAGAATACTGGAGTGGGTTGCCATTTCCTTCTCCAAAAAGGCTGTGTTTGAATTGAGGGTGTAATGGACTTTTAACTTATACTTTAAAATATGTTTCCTGTACTTAAGTTTCCCCTGCTAAGTTGGTTTAGTCATGTCTGACTCTCTGCAATCCTATGGACTGTAGCAGGCAAGAATACTGGAATGGGTTGCCATGCCCTTCTCCAGGGGATCTTCTGGACCCAGGGATTGAACCCAGATCTCCTGCCTTGCAGGCAGATTCTTTACCCTCTGAGCCACTAAGAAAGCCCTTAAATGGCCCAGTATTCCCTTAATGCCTGGGTACTCTATTTAGGAGACATGAATAAATTTACTTATAGTTGGAAATCTGAATGCCTTATGGCCATTTAGAGCAGTCTGGGTTAACAGTTCAGGTCTCTAACCTTTGCCAGAAAGGTTGTAGCTTGTGAGATTATCTTTCCTCCCTTGTATAAGTTAATAACTAGCTGGGTTAGGCAGTTATAAACAGAGTTCACACAATAGTCAAAAGTAAACTGATCATATGAAGAGAAGAATCTTCATCTAAAAGTTCACTTTCTTTGTTCAATCAGAAATCCAAAAATGAGTGAATTCTAGTTTTGGTTCAGTATCAAGGCTGTATACGGTCACCCTGCTTATTTAACTTATATGCAGAGTACATCATGAGAAACACTGGGCTGGAAGAAGCACAAGCTGGAATCAAGATTGCCGGGAGAAATCTCAATAACCTCAGATATGCAGATGACACCACACTTATGGCAGAAAGTGAAGAGGAACTCAAAAGCCTCTTGATGAAAGCGAAAGAGGACAGTGAAAAAGTTGGCTTACAGCTCAACATTCAGAAAACAATCATGGCATCTGGTCCCATCACTTCATGGGAAATAGATGGGGAAACAGTGGAAACAGTGTCAGACTTTATTTTTTTGGGCTCCAAAATCACTGCAGATGGTGACTGCAGCCATGAAGTTAAAAGACACTTACTCCTTGGAAGAAAAGTTATGACCAACATAGATAGCATATTCAAAAGCAGAGACATTACTTTGCCAACAAAGGTCTGTCTAGTCGAGGCTATGGTTTTTCCTGTGGTCATGTATGGATGTGAGAGTTGGACTGTGAAGAAGGCTGAGCGCTGAAGAATTGATGCTTTTGAACGGTGGTGTTGGAGAAGACTAGAGAGTCCCTTGGACTGCAAGGATATCCAACCAGTCCATCCTAAAGGAGATCAGCCCTGGGTGTTCTTTGGAAGGAATGATGCTAAAGCTGAAACTCCAGTACTTAGGCCACCTCATGCAAAGAGTTGACTCATTGGAAAAGACTCTGATGCTGGGAGGGATTGGGGGCAGGAGGAAGAGGGGACGACAGAGGATGAGATGGCTGGATGGCATCACCGACTCAATGGACGTGAGTTTGAGTGAACTCCAGGATATGGTGATGGAGGGAGACCTGGTGTGCTGCGATTCATGGGGTCGCAAAGAGTCGGACACGACTGAGCAACTGAACTGAACTGAGCGAGTGAACCTAACTGAACTGAATACCTGTGGTTGGTACAATAATTTGTTGTATTTTTTCTCTCCTGTTCTCAGTATGTCTGTTACATTTAATACCCACATTCCAGGTAACAGGCAGAAGAGCAAATGGAACGACAAAAAAAGCTTTCTAAGACTCATTCTGCTTACTCTTGTGTTAATAATTAATTCACTGTCTACATATATCTACAAAGAAAACTAAGAAACAGTACTTTTCAACTGGACACATCGCCACCTCCAATATTCTGTGGATATTGGTGGTGGTGGTGGTGATGGCGGTTCTCTTAGAAGGAGGAAGAAAATTACCATTCGACGGTAAGTATTTTCTGATTTTCACTTAAGACTAAGGGAAGATCTTGGCTTGTTGGCCACAAAGACTACCAGAATATGGCCTGTTTCTACCTTCTTCTTCTAGTTGGGAGAGGAAAATGCCAATTCTCAATGGCACTACTGTCTGGGAGCCCCCGTCTCTTCACCAGTGGTTCAGGCAGGAGGCAACAATCAGGCTTGTAATCGTTTTATCTATATCCTGTAC
Source organism: Bubalus bubalis (assembly GCF_019923935.1). Taxonomy (NCBI): domain Eukaryota; kingdom Metazoa; phylum Chordata; class Mammalia; order Artiodactyla; family Bovidae; genus Bubalus; species Bubalus bubalis. The sequence continues at coordinate 15,668,463 of NC_059172.1, read as the reverse complement.
ATTAAAGGTCTCCATTCAAATGTTTATTTAATTAGAGTAAAAGGAATCTATCCTCAGCTGAAACTTTGAACTAGATGAATTGCTCTATATTGATCTAATATATATAATTGATGAGTGTTTTTAATAAGAATTATAGAACAGTGAGAGAGAGTTATAAAATTTCAAAGCAAATCATCATAAGGGTGAAGCACCGTTCAGTATCCTTCAAGATCCTCTACCCAGAAAAACAGTGCAGCAATAAAGTATGTTGTTATGTGCCTATAACTGGAATCCACTGCTCCCTATTTTCATCAACTCTACTCTTCCAGCAATGTGAGGGATTCAGTGAATCTGACCCTGTTTTTTAAATTTCTTTCTCTCTCATATTCTTCTATTTCAGCATTTTCTAAACTGTATTCATGTAAATCTAGTGTCCTATAATATGTTTAAAAACTCATTTAAAAAGCAGCTGAGGATCTACAGCCAAAATTTGGGGTATTACTTTCCATGGAGATGCAAATTCATATTTGTATTTTAAACATTTTGAGAAACTTTGTAATAAAGAAATCCCTTCAACTTAATCTAACTCAGCATTTCCCATATTTGGGCTATGATGGAAATAATTTTTCTTATTGATGAACATTATGCAGAAAGTTCTATGGAAGATAATTAATATACAGTTTATTGTACTTTAAATTTTATGCTTATTCATATCTTCCATTTCCTCATGATGTGTATATATTTGGATTCAATACCCCTATCTAAAGACAAAAACCCAGTAAGACAACTACTGTACAGTCTATTGGCGGGCTATTTTTTGTCCAGGCACTTAAACCTAGTCTGATCAATTATGGCTTGACTGATAAAGACCACACATGGCAAAATATAGTAACATACTTATATGACACTTCTTCCAGGAAGGAATTCCCAAGGGAACTGTTGGGGTGTCACTTTCATTCAGGGGATCATTCACTCCTTTTCAGTATACACACTCTGATATTCTCAATAAATGTGAAGCCACAGTCTCTCATGATTCACTTCTATAAATAGCAAGTCAGATTTGAGGGAATAAATTGAGTGAACTGTCACAAACATTTCTCAATAAAATAAGGGGGAAAGTGTAACTGTAGCCTGCATAAGAATTACATGCAGATTTACTAAACTTTGGGGTCCTCTTGGCTGAAATGCATTTCCAAAGGAAAAAAAAATCAATATTAAACTACATTTGATATATTTCTTTGCTAAAAGCCACAACTTCGTGTATTCTAGAGAGGAATGATTTATAACTATTACATCCAACAAAATGTTCTTTTTGGCCCTGAAATCTGATAATTTGGTTTTACATGGTGACCATGCTTCCAGAAATAAAACTCCTGTCTATCACCATTATTATTATCAAGGATAGGATGAGAAGTATTGTGGAAAGCACAGCACATTTTCTCTGCTCTACTCATGTGTGATAATTGCAGACTTTGGGAAATATATTAGCTACAGAAAAAGAGGAATGAAGACCTCAAAGCTTTTTTCAGGTAGAAATGAGCAAGGAACCTTGGTTTTCTATCGTGGGAACACTTTTCTCCATGTACTCTGTATAATACATTTCCTTTTGGCCTTGCAGATGTATTTTTGAATATTTCAGCCTGAAAACATTTTCACTGCCTTGCAAATGTTTTATCAGCCTGCCTCTCTCTCCATATCAGAGCTTGATGCATATTGCAGGTAATGGATAGGGAATGAGAACACAGGCCTCATCTTCAATTTTTAATTACTGTGTGGTGTTTCTGGATAAGTCATGGTTGTGTGATTGCACATGGATGTCTTAAGGCAAATGAAACACTCTTCATCGCTTTTAACAAACGTAATACTCTCGTGGGGGATATTGATAAAGGGAAAGACTGTGATTGAATAGAGTATATGAAAAGCCTCTGTGCTTTCCTCTAAATTAGCTGGGAATCTAAAACTGCAGTAAACCATAAGCATATTTTTAAAAAGACACTGTCCTAGAAAGATGTCCTCCTGTGGACAAATCAATATCTTTAGGCCCTTGCATAAGAATTATTAAGAAGCTGCTACTGCTACGGCTAAGTCACTTCAGTCGTGTCCGACTCTGTGCGACCCCATAGACAGCAGCCCACCAGGCTCCCGTCCCTGGGATTCTCCAGGCAAGAACACTGGAGTGGGTTGCCATTTCCTTCTCCAAAGCATGAAAGTGAAAAGTGAAGGTGAAATCACTCAGTCGTGTCCGACTCTTCGCAACTCCATGGACTGCCACCTACCAGGCTCCTCTGTCCATGGGATTTTCCAGGCAAGAGTACTGGAATGGGGTTAAGAAGCTAGAGGTGATTATAGATTGAAGAAAATGGGTAATTCTATTTCTATTAATGTTAAGGCCCTAGGTGGACTACCTGATGGTGAGTTGCAGCTTCCAGGAAAGACATACTAAAATTTATATAAAAAATGGGATTCCATCTGTATTTCTTCCCAACATAGGAATCAGTTTTCAGTCCATAATGCAATTCAGAATTTACTTCTTTCCAACTGAAGGAGAACATAGTACCTACCTGCTTTCTGCTCAGCCAGGTACCAGTCATAAATTGAGCACACAAAAGCAGAAAATAAACCCCACAGAGCATATAGACTTCAGTTAGAGAGATAGCAAATGTACAAAATGAACAAACGGAAATGCCATTTACTAAGCAGTGATATTGATGATCATTATAAATAGATTGTTGTTGTTCAGTAGCTAAGTTGTATTCAACTCCACAACTGCCAGAGTCCTCTGTCCAGGGGATTTTCCACGGATGAATACTGTAGTGAGTTGCCATTTCCTTCTTCAGGGTATCTTCCCAGATCAGAGATTGAACCCATGTCTCCTGCATTGACAGGTGCATTCTTATATCACTGAGTCACCAGGGAAGCCTAATAGATAGATAAGCATGATCAAAAGACAAATACTAAATGAAAGGCAAATACTATTACAGTCAACATTCTGAGACCAGGTGAACAAAATATATTACAAAAAAAAAAACAAAACAATACTCATATTTTCATCAGTATCTTCCACCCTATGTATAGTTTGACTTTAACATACACTGAGAAATTTTTTACCAACACTTAGTATTACTCCCTACCAACATTTAACTGAGGGTCCCATTTCTTTGAGGGGGAATACAGCATGGGGTTTAGCAAACTAAGTGTTTTTGTAAAGGAAATTTGATTAGAAGAAAGCTGCATTCATTGCTTTATGTACTCTCTGTGGCTGCTTTCAACCTACAACAGAGTTGAGTAGTTGTAACAGGAACACTTGGCTTTCAAAGGCTAAAATATTTACTAATACTTTTCAGAAAAGTTTTCCCTTCCCTGACATAGGACAAAGAAGATGGTCTGAGTCAGACAGACTCACTGGGAGCTATGTTGCAGATAAGCTTTATGCTTTGTGCTAAATTTTATGAGTCCTAACATGTCTTCCATGTTAAGCAACCTAATTTCCTCTTACATTAAGGTTCTCCATTTTCCAAATAATTGGGATCTTATCTTGGTATTGAGCATTCAGAATTCTCCCCCAGCCCTGAAACTAGGCCAACCCTAGTATTTGTGGGGTCCAACCATGAGAATACATGGAGGTTCATATATGACACATTGAAATGTCATAAATCAGGCAAAAAAAATCACTAAATATTTTGATAAGCATACCTTCATAATGAACTAGAAACTCAAGCTTGTACTCATAATGCTCAGACTTTTAAGAGTTTCTGCACCAAAACATGGCAGGATGTGGAGGATCCCTTCTTAGCCTCTACTCTACTTTTCTCCTACCTGTTCCTTCTCCTTTCACTTCTTCCTGCACTGTGATTGGACCGCATGCATGTGGACATCCTGGGCTCATATCTGAGCTCAGTCCATACCTCTCACTGTGTCGCCCTTTGGCCAATCCTCCTGAAGGCCTGAGGGTATATACATCTGTGATGTGGTCAGTCTTTGGGAAAACAGATTCAGCAAAGAGGCCTCATAAATCTTAGAAACGAGCTTGGATGATTTTAGCTCACAGTTCCCAAGTCCTAGATACCTAGTCCTTGCTCAAGAAGGGGAACATTGGCTCAGACTGTGTCTTTCTCTTGGCCCCACACACTCCTCACCCTTCAGGCAGATGCATAGTTAACAGGGAGCTCAAGCAGAGTCCTCTGAATATTCCACTTGAGTGACTTCACTTTCACTTTTCACTTTCATGCATTGGAGAAGGAAATGGCAACCCACTCCAGTGTTCTTGCCTGGAGAATCCCAGGGACGGGAGCCTGGTGGGCTGCCGTCTATGGTATCGCACAGAGTCGGACACGACTGAAGTGACTTAGCAGCAGCAGCAGCAAGACCAATGCATTAGCATCCCCTATGATGGTGACTTTGTCCTCCAGCAAACACTTGGCAATATCTGGAAGCATTTTTGATGATTATGACTGGTCAGGGGTTTGCTACTGGTATTTAGTGGGTAGAGGTCTGGGAGAGTGCTAAACATTTCACACTATTCAGGATAGGAACCCCCCCCAAATTAATTCATCCAAAATGTGCTTCCCAGGTGGTGCAATGGTAAAGAACCCACCTGCCAATGCAGGAAATGCAAGAGACATGGGTTTGATCCCTGGGTGAGTAAGATCCAGAAATGACAACCCATTCTAGTATTCTTGCCTAGAAAACCCCATGGACAGAGGAGCCTGATGGGTTACGTATAGTCCATGGGGTCTCAAAGAGTTGGACGTGACTGAGCTCATATACATGCTACACTCATTAATAGTGCTGAGACTGGGAAACCCTTGCCTATGATTTTCCTAGAAATGTAAAAGGTAAGACTGACTCTAGACATACTAAATCAGAATCTGAGTTTCAATCAGGCTTTGCTGATGGCTCAGTGGGTAAAGAATCCACATGCAATGCAAGAGACACAGGATACACGGGTTGGGTCCCTGAGTCAGAAAGATCCCATGGAGGAGGAAAATGGCAACCCATTCCTGTATTCTTGCCTGGAGAACCCCATGGACAGAGGAGCTTGGCAGGCTACAGACTATAGGGTCACAAAGAGTCAGGCAAGACTTAACAACTAAGCACATATGCAAGTACTTACATTAAGGTAAGGAACATTGGTCTAAGGCTAGAAGCAGAGGCAGAGAGGTCTCCTTGCTCAAGGAAGGCTGGTGCCATCCAAGAGAGTTGGCTTGTTTGTGCTCATGTTGGATCTTCTGACATCCATGTTTGTTGCTACCATCTCCCTTCATTCCAACACTAGTTTTTCACCTGTTGGTTTATTCCTTTCATAAAAAGTGAGAAAATCAAATGTATCCTTTATGTTCATTTTTTTCTAATGGAGTGTGGCATACCGAGTTTAATCTATAGGAAGAATTCTGAAGGATATTTGAAAGGCAACATTAATTAAGCTCATCACTTCTAGTTGATCATTGCAAGATTTATAATATTAAGATTATACCAAACTGAATTCTTGAGTTCTGGGTTGCCTTGAGTCACATCCTGAATGAGTGGAACAGGGAAAAACATTTCATAGACAGGACACATCAGAGCTCTTTCAGAGAATTTCATTATCAGAGTAGGGCACAGGGAAGCTTCCGGTTCTAGACCTGCATGCCTGGCTTCTCCTAACATGACTCATTTACTGATGATACCAACTGCATTTCTTAGACAAGAAAGTGCTGACGTGTGAATGCAATAAAATTTCATTTTTTAACTTAATATGAAAACCTTAATTTGTTCATAGGAAAACCTCTTTGTATTTAGTTGGATTTCTGTTTTACCCATGCAGAGACAACCTGAGGGACTACTCTAGTTTGAAGGACAAAAGGATGAGCTGTGTGTGTCTCATACTCAAGGAGAATATCTCTGGAGGCAACAGGATAATGAGAGGGGCACATACAATCTTTCAAGGGGCTTAACATTTTCTCATCCTAATCACACTGCAAAGAAGGCAAGTCTTGCATTTGACACAACCTCCTTATCCTCACATGCACCCTGGACTCACTGAAACTCACCCAACCCCTATGGAATACAATCATTTGGTAGTTTCTTACACTTCCAAATTCTGATTTTATATTTACCCTAAGTAAAAGTTCTACAAAGATTTCTTGATTCTCCACAATATTTCCAAGCACCAGGCCAAGTAAAGACAAAAAACAAATGGACAAAAACAAAACAACAAACACTTAAATATTTCTACAACTACGTGACTTCCAGGAGTATCAAGCCTCCCTTTTTAAAAAAACTTTATAAAACACTGTCTTCCACATCTCTAATGTAGGACTATGCAGTTGAGCAAGGAAAATGAAAAAAAAAAACTATCATAAATTTATGCTGAATAAATGAATGAATGAAAGCTTGGAGGATAATATGAAAGATTGTTGAGGTTTCTGTGGCCTCTGAAATTATCCAGTGTAGGAAATTACTTATTTTACCTATTCAGAGAGGCTGTTTTTTCTGGCACCCTCAATAGTTCTTTTCTCAATATAACTTAATCAGCTGTTTATAAAGACATTATTCAAAGGCAGTGTCTACTCCATCAATGTTTATTTATGACTTGCTTATTTTTCAGCCACTCCTTGAGCTATTTGTCTCAACTCTGTCTCTCCACAAATCTTAACTTACATGGAGAATGATTCAGTGATTCATTCACAGGTGCCATGATGACAGGCAGACCAGCATTTGAGCTGCCCCATCAAATGACTGTTGATAACATGGCAGCCTTGGACCTTTCCCCAGGCCTGATCACTGAGCAATTTTCTTATTCCCAAGGAACTTACTTTTTCTTAGATTTTTCTAGCCTATGTCCAGCAGGAATTCCTGGTTACCATTGACTAGCTCACACATTATTCAGAGAAGGCAATGGCACCCCACTCCAGTACTCTTGCCTGGAAAATCCCATGGACAGAGGAGCCTGGTAAGCTGCAGTCCATGGGGTCGCTAACAGTTGGACACAACTGAGCGACTTCACTTTCACTTTTTACCTTCATGCTTTGGAGAAGGAAATGGCAACCCACTCCAGTGTTCTTGCCTGGAGAATCCCAGGGACGGGGGAGCCTGGTGGGCTGCCGTCTATGGGGTCGCACAGAGTCGGACACGACTGAAACGACTTAGCAGCAGCAGCAGCAGCAGCAGCAGCAACACATTATTTGCTTGGGAGAATCCCCTGGAAAAGGAAATGGCAACCCACTCCTGTATTCTTGCCTGGGAAATTCTATGGACAGGGACTCTAGCAGGCTACAGTCCATGGGGTCACAGAGTTAGGCACAAAACAATTGAAAGTTTGGTAGCCTGAATTCCAGGACCAGGTCTATCTCCTTCTTATATTTAACTAAATAGGTCACAGGCCCAAAATAAATTTCACTGCCATATATATTATATATATACACAAATCCAAATATTCAAACACACGCTGCCCTCCTGCTGCCCTCCTGCTGCCCTCCCATCCCCATACTTCAAGTTTCTAGACAAGAATTTACTTTATGAAGTACAGTAATTTTATCTGTCTAAAAGTACACATTTTTATAAAGGTCTCAAGGTAAGATGCACTTTATTTCTATTATTTTTTCAATTAAATTATTAATATATTTTGACACAAATTTGGGTTTTAGACACATGGTCATGGAGGGAACTTGAAAACAAACAAGTAGCTGAGATGAAGACAAAACCTATGTTTTAATAGTAATTTCAATATGATTTAAATGGTCTATAAAATGTCTTTTGCCTTTTTCCTAATAGGGGCTAGCATAAAGCAATGCCTTTGAATTGTGTTCATATAAAGAATCCTAATTTTCCAAGATGACCCATTGACCACTTGTGCATATTGCTATTTTTTATGCTGAGCTTATTGTTACAGCCTGTGCCATTTTCCTCTCCTTAACTGTTTAAAGTGGAAGACAGGGTATGGCATTCATGGGATGGTAGAACATTGGGATCAGTTACAGTGAGAACTTCTCTAAGCGTATTTCAGGTTTAAAATGTTTAAATGTCACTAGTAGAGAAGCTGAAGATGCAGAATTAAAAGAGAAACCTCAAACTGTCTAAAGAAATAAAGTCTTTAAAAAATACATAGATATATGTATCTTCCATCTCGGAGCAATGTCTCTTTGAACAAATCAAGGGAACAACAAATTACTGAAGGAGAAAGCTGTTTTATCAGTGGGAGAGGAGCCTGGAATTTATTTTTGCACAATGCTTTTACCCATATATTTCTGAGTTAGGATCGGTATGCCTATTAGATTCATACAGTAGAAAATAAGACAAGCTGAGGGTTGTGGAAACACATATGAGCAAAGTGCTTGATAGGGATCGTTGTTGTTCAGTCACTAAGTTGTGTCCTCATCTTTGCAACCCCATAGACTACAGTACACCAGGCTTCCCCTTCCTTCACTATCTTCTGGAGTTGGCTCAATCGCATGTCCATTGAGTTGGTGATGCCCTTCAATCATCTCATCCTCTGTTGCCCCCTTCTCCTCATGTCCTCAATCTTTCCTAGCATCAGGGCCTTTTCCAATGAGTTGCCTCTTCACACCGGGTGGCCAAAACTATTGGAGCTTCAACTTTAGCATCAGTCCAATGAATATTCAGGGTTGATTTCCTTTAGGATTGATTGGTTTGAACGGTTTCAAACTTGTATTTTGGAGAAGAAACCTAAGATATGATCATACAACAATGAGAAAGAACTGAAAGAAAAATCCCAGAACCTTGGGAGACAATTATATGTGGTCAAAAGGTACTTTAAAAGACAATATTTTGGTGAAACTAGTATTATGATTCGAAACTATGCACATTCAGTTCAGTTCAGTTGCTCAGTTGTGTCCGACTCTTTGTGACCCCATGAATCGCAGCATGCCAGGCCTCCCTGTCCATCACCAACTCCCTGAGTTCAACCAAGCTCACATCCATCGAGTTGGTGATGCCATCCAGCCATCTCATCCTCTGTCGTCCCCTTTTCCTCCTGCCCCCATTAGGTCTGATCAAAAGAAAAAGTTGAAGAGACAGGGTGGAAACTTTTCTGGAAAAAACATCTTTACTTTAAAAGCAAAGGAGGAAAATTTCAATAAAGAGTAATTAAAATGTCTTATGACAAATATAGACTTGAGTAAGAAATGTTTTAATATTTAAGTGACAAAAAGTACCAAAATTTCCAAAGGGAGAAAAGAAAGTTTACTAAACACACACACAAATCATCAGGTTTATTTATTTTTTAAAAAAAATCCATAACAAAAGTAAAGAAAAAATTTGAGTGGGGCTACCATTTATCAAGCTTTCTATATTCAATCTAGTGTTTACTCATGTTGGAAAAGAATAAAAATTATTTTTAATATGCAAAGTCTCAGAAAATATTTCACATGGGTATGATTCATGAATATTTCAGCCAAGTATGTTAAAAATATTCAGAATATTGAAAAATAAATTAAAAAATAAACCTCAAGAAAGCAAAATAAAATGAACAAAAGAACATTATCAAAGATGGTAGTGAAGGTTTTTGTCTTAAATTATGCTTACAGAATTCACCACCACAGAATTCACAATAAAAACCTCTAAAAATATCAACTACACAGTCAACAAGGTAGCTGGGGTCTTGGAATCTGAGATAAAGTGTAGAGAGGAGAGGACTGGATGTGTAGGGGTGAGCAGACGCTTGGTACACAGCAATTGCAAAAAAGAAAAAAAAATCCTGTTAACCTTGTTGCTTTTATTTCAGTCTTTGTTACTGTTATATTATTAATAACAACAATAAAAACAAGATACTATAGTCAATGCTCACACTCCTCACCAGCCTGGTTCTAGCTGCTAGTATCTGCGTATCTGTACTTACAGCCTTTGCTTTCCATGCTGCTATAGCATGCTTTCCCATCCTTGTTGACAATCAGAAGTTCCAACTGATTTAAGGCACCAGGCTACCATTGGTAGCCTCAACCAGTAGTTAGCAGGAGTGTGTGACTAGATACTTCAATTGACTCTCACCTTAGTTGGGGCATCTTTGAGGCATGCCTTTGACACTGGCTCCCCGTTTTCCCAATGGGCTTAAACTCCAGTTACCTACAGAGGTGACTGACTTCATAAAGCAACTTTTGTTGTCTCCCTTCTCTTCTTATCCCATGTCTCTAATTCACTGGTGATGCTTTCTGTAGGGATGACCTTCCAAATAAACTACTTGGGCTAAAATCTTGGCCTCAGGTCTCCTGGAAAAACACAAATGAAGACACCATATATCATTTAGTGAACTGTCAAACAATACACTACTAAACAAATCTGGCAAGGATGAAATAAAATGAACAATCTTATACACTTACAGTGGCAGTGTAAATTGATATAAACTATCTAGAATTCAACTTGGCAATATACATTAATGGCCATAAAATGCTTATACAACTTGATCCAATTAGTACTACTGTGAGAAACCCAGCATAAGGAAATAATAATACAACACACAGAAAATAAAAAAAAAAAGAAAAAGTGCCCATGACATTTCTAAACTATAGCTAGTTATAGTATTAAAATAATTGGGAGAATGTTTCCAAATTCAACAAATCTTTGGTAAATATCAGAACAAGTGTTGACCATTTTGCATTATTTAAAAATTAAACTGTGAATTTGATGTTAATCCCAGAAAGTTAAATATGGTAAAGTATTAATTTAAAACTGAGATATATTCTCTACTGTACAATTTATTTGTGGTACCCAGAAACCTTACTACAATTTCTAGGAAAAAGAAAAATAAAACACATTCTTACTGTAAGACAACAACTTTATACCAGTCTCTTTTTTCTTTTAAATGTGGCCTATATATTTATATTTCAATAAGTAAAGGGAAATTATTTGAATCATATGAAACAAAATAACTTATATAAAACTGAATCCATATACCACTTCCGGTTATAATGGCAAAATTGCCTTTATTGTAGCTAGAACCAAACCTTCTAATTGTGTACTGAATTCTCTCTGCTTTAGCCTACTCTATTTGTTTTGCTGTTTTAGCTGCTTTTGGGCTGTATTACTGCTTTTTTTTTTTTTTTTTTTTGGTAATTGATTTCATCTTCTCTACTGAATAATGTCTATCATCTGACAATCATCCTTATTAAAATAAGTAGCAAAAACCTCTTCTTTTTTGTAGTCATGTTTCCCATAAAAAATCCAAAGAGATGCCTATAGTCAGTCTCCTTTTCTGGACTGCCAAAATTAGATTTTCTTCCCCATCTTGCCATTGAAATTGATCTCATCAATCTCACCATCAATTAGTTCTTGAAATAAAAGAAGTCAAATATATGTCATTATCATATTGGAACTCATAACAGTCCTTGATGCCATTGACAACTTCATTTAAACCAAAATTATTTGGTGTGGGAAACATCAAATACCAATTGTACTCCCCACTATGCCAAGGAGTTTTTTTAGTCCTCCGGGTTTCTCCCTTCTTTCCAGCTCTCTAAATTCCATGTTCCTCAGAACACTGCTTGCATCCAACTTTTTTCCACTAGTTCTACCATATCCTAGAAGACATTCAGACTCATCATTTAAAATACAGTCTAAGATACTGATTTCCCAAGATTTATTTCTGAGCTCTAGACTCACATATCTAGCTGCTAAGTTGATGTCTCTAGGTGAAGAGTTAATGGATGCCTCAAACACAACATGGCTGCAATATAATTTTTCACTCTTTAAAATTAGTCTCTCTCAGTCTACCACAACTCTAAAGGTGTCATCAGTCATGTATTCACAGAGGTCAAGCACCCAGGGGTTATCCTCCAACTCTCTCTTATTCTTCATTTTCAAATGGAGTGCCTACCTTCCAAAAGTATTCTGAATTCAACTATCTCTCAAAACATTCACCACTGTTATCCTAGTTGTATATTGTGCCAGAAAAAAAATTTGTATATATATATATATATATGTCTTTAACTGGCCTCTTGCCACAGTTATTTACCCTTCATCAGTCAGTCAGTCAGTTCAGTTGCTCAGCCATGGCCAAATCTTTGTGACCCCATGGACTGCAGCATATCAGGCCTCTTTGTCCATCACAAACTCCCTGCACTTTCACACACCCATGTCTATTGAGTTGGTGATGCCATGCAACCATCTCATTCCTCTGTCATCCCCTTCTTCTCCCTTCAATCTTTCCCAGCATCAGGGTATTTTCAGATGAGTCAGCTCTTTGTATCAGGTGGCCAAAGTATTGGAGCTTCAGCTTCAGCATCAGCCCTTCCAATGATTATTCAGGTTGATTTCCTTCGGGATTGACTGATTTGATTTCCTTGCAGTCCAAAGGACTCTCAAGAGTCTTCTCCAACACCACAGTTCAAAAGCATTACTTCTTCAGTGCTCAGCTTTCTCTATGGTCCAACTTTCCCATCCATACATGACTACTGGGAAAACCACAGCTTTGACTATATGGGCCTTTTTTGTCAAAGTAATGTCTCTGTTTTTTAATATACTGTCTAGGTTGGTCATAACTTTTCTTCCAAGGAGCAAGCATCTTTTAATTTCATGGCTGCTGTCACCATCTGCAATGACTTTGTAGCCCAGTAAATAAACTCTGTCACTGTTTCCATTGTTTCCCCATCTATTTGCTAAGAAATGATAGGACCAGATGCCATGATCTTTGTTTTTTGAATGCTAAGTTTTAATCCAGCTTTTTCATTCTCCTCTTTCACCTTCATCAAGAGGCTCTTCAGTTCCTCTTCAGTTTCTGCCATAAGACTGGTGTCATTTGCATATCCGAGGTTATTGATATTTCTCTCAGTAGTCTAGATTCCAGTTTATGCTTCATCCAGTCGAGCATTTCAAATGATGCACGCCGAATATAAGTTAAATAAGCCTTGATCTAACAGAAGCAGAAGATATTAAGAAGAGGTGGCAAGAATACACAGACAAACTATAAAAAAATGTCTTCATGGACCAATTAACCACAATGGTGTGATCACTCACCTAGAGCCAGACATCCTGGAATGCGAAGTCAAGTGGGCCTTAGGAAGCATCACTGTGAATAAAGTTAGTGGAAGTGATGGAATTCCAGTCAAGCTCTTTCAAATCCTAAAAGCTGATGCTGTGAAAGTGCTGCACTCAATATGCCAGCAAATTTGGAAAACTCAGCAGTGGCCACAGAACTGGAAAAGATCAGTGTTCATTTCAATCCCAAAGAAAGTCAATATCAAAGAATGTTGAAACTGCTGCACAGCTGCACTCATCTCATACACTAGCAAAGTAATGCTAAAAATTCTCCAAGCTAGGCTTCAACAGTACATGAACCGTGAACTTCCAGACTTTCAAGCTGGATTTAGAAAAGCCAGAGGAACCAGAGATCAAATTGCCAACATTCACTGGATCATCAAAAAAGCTAGAGATTTCCAGAAAATCATCTACTTCTGCTTTATAGATTACACCAAAGACTTTGAGTGTGTGGATCACAGCAAACTGTGGGAAATTCTTAAAGAGATGGGAATACCAGAGCGCCTTACCTACCTCCTGATAAATCTATAAGCAGGTCAAGAAACTACAGTTAGAGCTGGACATGGAAAAACAGACTGGTTCCAAATTGGGAAAGGAGTATATCAAAGCTGTATATTATCACCCTGTTTATTTAACATATTCAGAGTACATCATGCAAAATGCAGAGCTGGATGAGCACAAGCTGGAATCAAGATTTCAAGAGAAATATAAATAACCTCAGATATGCAGATGACACCAATCTTCTGGCAGAAAGCAAAGAAGAACTAAAGAGTCTCTTGATGAAAGTGAAAGAGCAGAGTGATAAAGGTGGATTAAAACTCAATATTCAGAAAACAAAGATCATGACATCTGGTCCTATCACTTCATGGAAAATAGATGGGGAAACAAAGGAAACAGTGACAAACTTAATTTTATTGGGCTCCAAAATCACTGCAGATGATGAATCAGCCATGAAATTAAAAGACACTTGTTCCTTGGAAGAAAAGCTATGACCAACCTAGACAGCATATTCAAAAGCAAAGACATTACTTTTCCAAAAAAGGCCCATCTAGTCAAAATTATGTTGTTGTTGTTGTTGTTTTCCAGTAGTCATGTATGGATGTGAGAGTTGGACTGTAAAGAAAGCTGAGTGCCAAAGAATTGATGCTTTTGAACTGTGTTGTTGGAGAAGACTCTTTTCCAACAAGAAGAGACTACAAGGAGATCCAACCAGTCAATCCTAAAGGAATCAGTCCTGAATATGCATTGGAAGAACTGATGTTGAAGCTGAAGCTCCAATACTTTGGCCATCTAATGTGAAGAACTGATGCATTTGAAAATACCCTGATGCTGGGAAAGATTGAAGCTGGGAATAGAAGGGGATAACAGAGGACGAGATGGTTGGATAGCATCACTGATGGTAAGCTCGGGGAGTTGGCAATGGACAGGGAAGCCTGGCATGCTGCAGTCCATGGGGTCACAGAGTCAGACATGACTGAGTGACTGAACCGAACTGAACTGAAGCCTTGACGTTCTCTTTTCCCAGTTTGGATCCAGCATGTTGTTCATGTCCAGTTCTAAATGTTGCTTCTTGACCTGCATACAGATGACTCAGGAGGCAGGTAAGGTGTTCTGATATCCCATCTCTTTAAGAATTTTCCAGAGTTTGCTGTGATCCACACAGTCAATGAATTTGATATAGTCAATGAAGCAGAAATAGATATTTTTCTGGAATTCTCTTGCTTTTTCAATAACCCAACAGGGGTTGGTACTTTGATTTCTGGTTCTTCTGCCTCATCTAAATCCAGCTTGTATGTCTGGAGGTTCTTGGTTCACACATTGTTGAAGCCTGGCTTGGAGAATTCTGAGCATGACTTCCTAGGATGTGAGATGAGTGCAATTGTATTGTAGTTTGAGCATTCTTTGACATTGCCTTTCTTTAGGATTGGAATGAAAACTGATGTTTTCCAGTCCTGTGGCCACTGCTGAGTTTTCCAAATTTGCTGGCATATTGAGTGTAGCACTTTAACAGCATCAATCTTTAGAACTTGAAATAGATAAGCTGAAATTCCATCGCCTGCACTAGCTTTGTTCATAGTGATGCTTCCTAAAGCCCACTTGACTTTGCACAGTCCAGGATGTCTGGCTCTAGGTGAGTGATCACACCATCATGATTTTCTGGATCATTAAGATGTTTTTTTGTATAGTTCTTCTGTGTATTTTTGCCACCTCTTCCTAATATCTTCTGCTTCTGTTAGATTCTTACCGTTTCTGTTCTTCATTGTGCACATCTTTGCATGAAATGTTCCCTCGGTATCTCTAATTTTCCTGACGAGATCTTTAGTCTTTAACATTCTATTGTTTTCCTCCATTTCTTTGCATTGATCACTGAGGAAGGCTCTCTTATCTCTCCTTGCTATTCTTTGGAACTCTGCATTCAGATGCTTATATCTTTCCTTTTTTCCTTTGCAGTTTTATGGAAAAGTGTTTCCATATATTATCTGTGCCCCTTATATGCACCCCAGCCCCAGTCTTCCCCAGTATCAATATCCTGAACCAAAATGGTATATCTGTTAATGTTGATGAATCTACTTTGACAAATCATTATCACCCAAATTTCATAATTTACACTAGGGTTTACTCTTAGTCTCTGATGTACATTCTATGGCTTTTGACAAATGTGTAAAGACGTGCACTCATTACAACAGTATTTCGGATGCCCTAAAAATCCTCTTGTGATCCATCTATTCATACCTACCTGCAGCCTAATCCGTGAACCATTGATCTTTTTACTGTCTTCATAGTTTTGTCTTTTCCAGAATGGCTTGTAGTTGTATTCATACAGTTTATAGCCATTTTCGATTGACTTCTCTCACTTAATAATATCCACTTAAGTATACAAGGAAAGCCACTAGAAGACTGAGAATTGGAGTGATGTATCTCATGCCAATGAGTGACAAAAATTGCTGGAAAGCACCAGAAAATGGTAGATGAGAAAGGAACTGATCCTCCCTCAGAGCCTCCAGAATGAACCAGCCTTGTGGGGACACTGATTTCAGACTTTTGGGCAACAGAATTTTCAGAGAATGCATTTCTGCATTTTAATTACCCATTTGGTTGTAATTTGTTACCAACGTTCTAAGAAACTAATAAACCCAATTAAATTGATTTGTAAAATATGGAAGTTTATTAGCTCCCACAAATAGTAGCTCAGAGAAATGACTCTCTTTGGAGTTGAGTTGCTCTAATTTTATTTCGCTGCAATTTTTTCTGGTTTGCTTTCTTCAGTTAGAGCTTCATCTTTACTCTAATTTTAAAATGGTTGCAGCAGTTACCAAACTCATATATAATTGATAATCTTCAGTGAAGGTGAGGAAGAGATAAGAAATTTGCTCCAGACTGCTCTCTCAGAATTCAGACATAACCTTATTAAAAGACCTAGAATATTTTCCTCAAAATGTGTTTGCTCAAGTTAGGTTAATTTAAAAAAAAAATTAGTAAGTAAAAATAAGGTTATCTTTAGACCATTTGGGCCTTCTCATTGAGATAGAGCTGAATTCCACTGAAGAGATCGTTAGATGCTAATTAAGCAAATAATTCTAATTACAAAGTAATTTGGGCAATAATGCTTGTACCTCATAGACAAACTTGCTAGGCAGTCTTACTGTTTCTATCAAGTGACTGATTTTCTCTGTAAACTTTTAAAGCTATATTCTTCCCTGAACGTTTGAAGTTTTGTTTTGTTTTGTCTTAACCTTTGCTTCTATGATGGTATTTCTAGTTAAATTTGGTTATACTGCCACAATTCAGGAGAAAAGACAGGAAATGTATTGGCTTTCTGCATTTGAGGGAAGGTTTATTGTTTATCATGAAGTAGTCATAATACATCTGCTGCTGCTGCTAAGTCGCTTTAGTCGTGTCCGACTCTGTGCGACCCCATGGACAGCAGCCCACCAGGCTCCCCCATCCCTGGGATTCTCCAGTCAAGAACACTGGAGTGGGTTGCAATTTCCTTCTCCAATGCATGAAAGTGAAGTCGCTCAGTCTTGTCCAACTCTTAGCGACCACGTGGACTGCAGCCTACCAGGCTCCACCGTCCATGGGATTTTTCAGGCAAGAGTACTGGAGTGGGGTGCCACTGCCTTCTCCGATCATACATCTAAATACATCTAAATGCCTTTCTATCTCTACCCTCTCACTATCCCTCTTTTTTCCTTGAAAGATGAGTTGTCAGGATGACATGGTCTGGCCTACATTTAATAAATTAACCTATTTTTCTACTGCTGTTGAATATATCATATTTCTGATAGGGCGACAGTGAGGAGATACCCCTTGTCCAAGGTAAGGAGCAATGGCTGCACTTTGCTGGAGCAGCCGTGAAGAGATACCCCATGCCCAAGGTAAGAGAAACCCAAGTAAGATGGTAGGTGTTGCAAGAGGGCATCGGAGGGCAGACACACTGAAACCATACTCAAGAAAACTAGTCAATCTAATCACACTACAACCACAGCCTTGTCTAACTCAGTGAAACTAAGCCATGCCCATTGGGCAACCCAAGATGGGCGGGTCATGGTGGAGACATTTGACAGAATGTGGTCCACTGGAGAAAGGAGTGGTGAACCACTTCAGTATTCTTGCCTTGAGAACCCCATGAACAGTATGAAAAGGCAAAATGATAAGATACTGAAAGAGAAACTCCCCAGGTCAGTAGGTGCCCAATATGCTACTGGAGATCAGTGGAGAAATAACTCCAGAAAGAAGGAAGGGATGGAGCCAAAGCAAAAGGAATACCCACCTGTGGATGTGACTGGTGATAAAAGTAAGGTCCGATGCTGTAAAGAGCAATATTGCATAGGAACCTGGAATGTCAGGTCCATGAATCAAGGCAAATTGGAAGTGGTCAAACAGGAGATGGCAAGAGTGAATGTCGTCATTCTAGGAATCAGCAAACTGAAATGGACTGGAATGGGTGAATTTAACTCAGATGACCATTATATCTACTACTGCGGGCAGGAATCCCTCAGAAGAAATGGAATGGCCATCATGGTCAACAAAAGAGTCCGAATGCAGTACCTGGATGCAATCTCAAAAACGACAGAATGATCTCTGTTCATTTCCGAGGCAAACCATTCAATATCACAGTAATCCAAGTCTATGCCCCAACCAATAATGCTGAAGAAGCTGAAGTTGAATGGTTCTATGAAGACCTACAAGACCTTTTAAACTAACACCCAAAAAAGATGTCCTTTTCATTATAGGGGACTGGAATGCAAAAGTAGGAAATCAAGAAACACCTGGAGTAACAGGCAAATTTGGCCTTGGAATACGGAATGAAGCAGGGCAAAGACTGATAGAGTTTTGCCAAGAAAATGCACTGGTCATAACAAACACCCTCTTCCAACAACGCAAGAGAAGACTCTATACATGGACATCACCAGATGGTCAACACCGAAATCAGATTGATTATATTCTTTGCAGCCAAAGATGGGCAAGCTCTATACAGTCAGCAAAAAGAAGACCAGGAGCTGACTGTGGCTCAGACCATGAACTCCTTATTGCCAAATTCAGACTGAAATTGAAGAAAGTAGGGAAAACCACTAGACCATTCAGGTATGACCTAAATCAAATCCCTTATGATTAGACAGTGGAAGTGAGAAATAGATTTAAGGGCCTAGATCTGATAGATAGAGTGCCTGATGAACTATGGAATGAGGTTCGTGACATTGTACAGGAGACAGGGATCAAGACCATTCCACAGAAAAGAAATGCAAAAGAGTGAAATGGCTGTCTGGGGAGGCCTTACAAATAGCTGTGAAAAGAAGAGAAGCAAAAAGCAAAGGAGAAAAGGAAAGATATAAACATCTGAATGCAGAGTTCCAAAGAATAGCAAGAAGAGATAAGAAAGCATTCTTCAGCAATCAATGCAAAGAAATAGAGGAAAACAACAGAATGGGAAAGACTAGGGATCTCTTCAAGAAACTCAGAGATACCAAAGGAACATTTCATGCAAAGATGAGCTTGATAAAGGACAGAAATGGTATGAACCTAACAGAAGCAGAAGATATTAAGAAGAGATGGCAAGAATACACAGAACTGTACAAAAAAGATCTTCACGACCCAGATAATCACGATGTTGTGATCACTGACCTAGAGCCAGACATCCTGGAATGTGAAGTCAAGTGGGCCTTAGAAAGCATCACTACGAACAAAGCTAGTGGAGGTGATGGAATTCCAGTTGAACTATTCCAAATCCTGAAAGATGATGCTGTGAAAGTGCTGCACTCAATATGCCAGCACATTTGGAAAACTCAGCAGTGGCCACAGGACGGGAAAAGGTCAGTTTTCACTCCAATCCCAAAGAAAGGCAATGCCAAAGAATGCTCAAACTACCGCACAATTGCACTCATCTCACACGCTAGTAAAGTAATGCTCAAAAATCTCCAAGCCAGACTTCAGGAATATGTAAACCGTGAACTTCCTGATGTTCAAGCTGGTTTTAGAAAAGGCAGAGGAACCAGGGATCAAATTGCCAACATCCGCTGGATCATGGAAAAAAGCAAAAGAGTTCCAGAAAAACATCTATTTCTGCTTTATTGACTATGCCAACCAAAGCCTTTGACTGTGTGGATCACAATAAACTGTGGAAAATTCTGAAAGAGATAGGAATACCAGAACACTGGATTTCCCTCTTGAGAAATTTGTATGCAGGTCAGGAAGCAACAGTTAGAACTGGACATGGAACAACAGACTGGTTCCAAATAGGAAAAGGAGTACGTCAAGGCTGTATATTGTCACCCTGTTTATTTAACTTATATGCAGGGTACATCATAAGAAATGCTGGACTGGAAGAAACACAAGCTGGAATCAAGATTGCCGGGAGAAATATCAATAACCTCAGATATGCAGATGACACCACCCTTATGGCAGAAAGTGAAGAGGAACTCAAAAGCCCCTTGATGAAAGTGAAAGTGGAGAGTGAAAAAGTTGGCTTATAGGTCAACATTCAGAAAACGAAGATCATGGCATCTGGTCCCACCACTTCATGGGAATAGATGGGGAAACAGTGGAAATAGTGTCAGACTTTATTTTTCTGGGCTCCAAAATCACTGCAGATGGTGACTGCAGCCATGAAATTAAAAGATGCTTACTTCTTGGAAGGAAAGTTATGACCAACCTAGATAGCATATTCAAAAGCAGAGACATTCCTTTGCCAACAAAGGTCTGTCTAGTCAAGGCTATGGTTTTTCCTGTGGTCATGTATGGATGTGAGAGTTGGACTGTGAAGAAGGCTGAGCACCGAAGAATTGATGCTTTTGAACTGTGGTGTTGGAGAAGACTCTCGAGAGTCCCTTGGACTGCAAGGAGATCCAACCAGTCCATTCTGAAGGAGATCAGCCCTGGGATTTCTTTGGAAGGAATGATGCTAAAGCTGAAACTCCAGTACTTTGGCTACCTCATGTGAAGAGTTGACTCATCGGAAAAGACTCTGATGCTGGGAGGGATTGGGGGCAGGAGAAGAAGGGGACGACAGAGGATGAGATGGCTGGATGGTATCACTGACTCGATGGACGTGAGTCTCGGTGAATCCAGAAGTTGATGTTGGACAGGGAGGCCTGGCGTGCTGTGATTCATGGGATCACAAAGAGTCGGACACAACTGAGTGACTGATCTTATCTGAAACATTGTCAAATGAATAGAAGGGTAGCTAAGAAAAAAAAAAAAAAACTATTTGATAATTAGAAGTTCTATGAACAAAGCACTAGACATATGTATTCTTCTATGAATTTAATCCAGTAGAGTTGAGAAAACAGTGACTAGCACCTTTTCCAGTTTTGCACAGCTGGGAGAGGCCAAGTTGATATTGGACCTTGTTTTGAGTCCTAAGATCTTCCTTTCTCTAAAAGAAACAATAACAGAAATTATTATTGTAAAGGAGTGATCACTAATAAAATGAATTATTTTTGTATCTCTCTTCATTGGTAGATTAAGAATGGTACTTAATACCTAATCATCTGTGTGTAAAACAGGCTGTTCTCTGGAGCCAAAACTCAAGGTGAACATTTGTATTCAAGTAATTTATTAGGAAAAATCCCAGAGATAAACAGGTAAGGGGAGAAGCATTATAAATAAGGCATGGAACCCAATAAGGCTATGGTTTGCTACAAAGCACCATGGAAGACCCAGTCAGCAGATTTCACTGGAAAATTCCTAAGTGCAAGATTTGTCTTCAGAACTGCTCTGCCTTGAGACCAGAGACCTGCCTCTCACACTCAACCTGTCAGTCTTTGTATCACGGGCTAAGAACTGCACCCAAAGTTTTTAAACTCTCTGCCTGCATGGCAAAATGGCCTCAATAGCCTGAGGGGAAACCACAGGAGAATCACAGGTGGAGACCATTCACAAAAGCTCAAGGAAGAGTTTATAAAAAGATAAGAGGGATCCAGGAGAATCTGGATAGACTATCTCCATCCTCCATTATATCAGTCTTCTACAGAAAGCTTTTAAAGCTTATAAAGAAAGCTGAGCACTGAAGAATTGATTGCAAGGAGATCCAACTAGTCCATCCTAAAGGAAATCAGTCCTGAATATTCATCAGAAGGACTGATGTTGAAGCTGAAACACGAATACTTTGGCCACCTGATGTGAAGAGCTGACTCATTTGAAAAGACCCTGATGCTGGGAGAGATTAAAGGCAGGAGGAGAAAGGGACGACATAGGATGAGATGGTTGGATGGCATCACTGACTCAATGGACATGAGTTTGAGTAAACTCTGGGAGTTGGAGATGGACAGGGAAGCCTGGCGTGCTGCAGTCCATGTGGTCGCAAAGAGTCTGACACTTCTGAGTGATTGAACTGAACTGAACTGATATAGAAGGAAGGATGTATGGATAGAATAAGCAAATCTAAAACTGTCCAAAAAGCTTGGTTTAAAAGCTTGTTGTATTGATTTCTAGATTACTGAATACCTCAAAGTTATTATCAATTCTGGGCTGATAATCTGTTAATAAAAGCAGACCAAATATTCCTTTCTTTAACAAATGGGTGTGTGTGCTGTGTGCTCATGTCTGACCCTATGTGACCCCATGACTGTAGCCCACCAGCTTCCTCTGTCCATGGAATTATCCAGGCAAGAATACTGGAGTGGGTTGCCAATTCCTCCTTCAGAGGATCTTCCTGACCCAGGGATAAAACCTGCATCTCCTATATCCCTGCTTTGGAAGGCAGATTCTTTACCACTAGTGCTACCTGGCAAGCCTTATTCGGTGAAGAATATCTTGAGTGTCACTGAAACTGACTTGATCTAAACTTTTTTTTTTTTTTTCACCTTCAGCGGCTTAAAGAACTGTAGTTAAGCGGCAACTTATAAGCTAAATGAATTTGGGACCATCTTATGATGTTAAGTTGCTGTAGTTTATATACTATAGAACTACCTGAGTTGCTGGAAATGGATAATGGGAGCTCACGTAGCCCTTTAAATTCATGGTTTGGCTTTCAAGTCATTCTGGAAGTAATGTCCCATGGTGTGCTTTTGTAAACATCGGCTGGTATACAAGGATTGATGCCACACATTTACTTGCAGATTTTTAAGCAATGGTTTAGCTTCAAATTGAAAAAGAAAACCACATAAAGTTCCTTAATAAATACAGCATGAGCTTGATTGAAACATATTGCTAATATTATTGAGTGCCCCAGAGAGTAACTGAAATATCATATTGTTGGTATTCATACTTCCATTTTTGTTGCATGGGGCATATAAAACACTTATAAGCACATTACTGTATGCAAAACATAATGCTCTTTCTGGAACTCTGGTTTTTATGGACTTCTGTGGCTGAACAATTGATATTTACCTACTGAGATTGGCTTAGAAGACCCTAAAGCAGCAAGGAAGAAGATAAACTATGAGTATTTGCCCATAATATGAGAACTGCAACATAGCTAAAGGCCTCTTTAAATATTCCTGGTATTAAACAAGCATGACTGTTTAAAAGTTCAACATTTCACTTTCATACTAAGCAATCTAGTTTCTCTCCCAGTCGTCTTTGATAAAAGGAGTCCTAAGAACTCTTTTGAGGAAGGTGTCTTCTGTTGTTATCATGCACCTTAAAACCACTTCTGCTTCTTGTTGTTGTTTAGTCTCTAAGTGATGTCCCCTGTTTTGTGGCCCCATCGACTGTAGCTTGCCAGGTTCCCCTGTCCATGGGATCTTCTAGGCAAGGATACTGTAGTGAGTTGCCATTGCCTTCTCCTAGAGATCTTCCCAACCCAGGGATTGAGCCGGTGTCTCCTGCATTGGCAGGCGGGTTCTTTATCATTGAACCGCCTGAAAACCCAACCTGAAGCTACCGAGTGCTATAGGTGCTGTGTTTACAGGGGCTAACTGGTGTTCAGGTGTCTCAGATGGGCTGACACATGTCTAACATAAAGCCAGATTTTAAACAGTAGTGAAACTATAGATGATTCTCCTTGTGACTATGTAAAGAAAAAAATTTTTTTCTTTATTTGCTCTAATGTGAAAGGTTTTCTCATAAAAGGTTAAGCTCTCAAATACAAGAAAATTAACCAATCACTAGATTTGAACACCTCAGAGAACATACGTCAGAATTTAAGCAGCCAAAGATAGAGAAAAGGACAATTCTTTCACTGGCAGAATTGTCACATGTGGTCAAAAAATAACACTAACCATACAAAGATGCTTGAAAGAGAAAATGAGTGCTACTAAGAAATAAATTTCAATAAAATTCAAGGTAGTTTGGAAGTCTTGAGGGAGCAGTGGAACATTACCTTGACTATGTTAAAAAAAAAATCATATAGGCAGAAGAGTTCTGAAGGCATTTTTGGAAGGCAAAGTGCTGTTAAGAAAGGTTACATGGTAGCATTTGCTTCCGGGGAATCATGAATACACAGACTTGGTAGAAGGGAATAAAACAGTTGTAGAGAAGTAATGATGTGAGCAAGGGTGGGAAGTCAAGCTGGGCAGTATCTTTGAGGGCCCTGAGCCATGTTAAAGATTTTATTCCTGGGCAGTGAGAATCCATTAAAGGTGTCTGAGTAGAGGGATGACAGTTGCAGGCGTTTGCTGTACTCCATGCCAGAACAGAGACTACCAATTACCAAAGATTCTATTCTCTCTCCTGGCAAAATGGAAGCTTGATGGGAGAATTCCTATTGTGGGCAGAGAGTGGGAGGAGAGAGGAATAGAAGGCTTACTGAGTAGTCAATACTCCCAAAGGTTGCACAGCTTGTGCTCTTCTGTACATAAAAGGGAATAATGAGGCCCAGTGGGTGTTACATCATAACATGCACTTTATGACTGGGTCTGCACAATGCCAGGCAACTGGTGAGCATTGTTTTATTGTTTTAACTGCTCATTTTAGTTCCTTGCAAACTAAACGGAGGGCTAATGCTTTTACTGATGCAGCTGAGGGCATTTTTAGGTGGAATTTTTCCATGTTAACTTTCAAAATGATGTAAAACAAGGGGTCCTTATTTAGTGTCTTCACATTCTAATTACAGGAGCTACAAATATATAACATTGAAACGAGAAGGCAAAAACAAATGACCTATTTAACCCACACTATTAACCTTGTTTTTAGAACCTAAAATGATTTGTCTAGGTCAATGACATGCATTCAAATAACTGGAAATGCTATGTGAGAAAAACAAACTAATATTCTGTACTCAGGGCAGATGGATTTTGAAAGCAGAAAGACCTAGTTTTATTTTTCGGTTCAATACTCATCAGCTGGGTGACCTAAGCAGTAACATCTCTGAGCTTTATTTTATGGATAGCTTTTAAAACAGAATTGATTACATATTTTAAAGTAGATTTACACAAAATAAAACAATGCAACCATTACAAATATGATATGTATGTGTATTTCCTAACATATAATCATTGTGTTTTTTTCTGCAATATCTAGTAGAGTAAAACATTCACAGTGTCATGTGTGTGCACATATAATAGCATATATTTTATGCTTTTACACTGACACGTAAATTCTTTCTTTTTTTCTTGTTTTTTTAAACAAAAAAAAACATTATTTTGGCTACATGGCCTGTGGTATCTTAGTTCCCTGACCAGTAGTCGAACCCAAGTTCCTTGCATTGGAGGCGTGGAGTCTTTATCACTAGACTTCCAGGGAAGCCTCTATTTCTCTTTTCTTATGGTGGAGTTTTGGATAATTTTGTTTCTCACTTATAATTTCATGTGATTTTTAAATATAAAAGACATACATTTTTTAAAAAAACAGTAAGCTTTGTAAACAAAAATACCACATAAAAAGAAAGAACATGGACCAGGGAGCTTTTCCTATAGCATCTCACCTACAATAGCTGACATAGAATCATTGTATTTTTTTCTGCAGTAGAGTAAAACATGTTCACAATGCTGTGTGTGTGTGTGTGTGTGTGCATATATAACAGCATATATTTTATGCTTTTACACTGACATATACATTCTTGTTTCTTTTTTTTAAGTAAAAAAATTACAATGACACATATTTATCAATGAAGATGCACAAAGTCATTATTCATTTTATCCAGTACTTTTAACTTTCCTGACTGCCAGGCTGGGAGCCAGAAGTTTGGAAGATTTGAATTTGTGAAACAGAAACTGTTCTTACATAGAAAGATTTTCATCATAGCAACCAGGAATTATAATATGAGGAGAGAATTAAGTTCAGAGCCACTTGGGGGCATGAGCAAAATTATATCATTGTTAAATGATTGAGACAGGATGGACCCTAGGCCAATTTGATTTCAAAGTCTGTGCTCTTTCAACAACACAAAAGTGCTTTACTGCTGCCCAATTTAGAATCAAATAAGAAAAATTAAGCACCAATGGCTCTAGAATATGCTTTGCTTAAGTGATCATATAGATGTAATTCTATGGAGTGGCTTTTTTGTCTCAAAATAACACTATCTCTGAATGTCACCATTATATCATTTATTTTTTCTCTTATGCAGAGAAAGGTCTTAGAGCTGACAAGTTTCTTTACGGTTGAAGTTAGAAACTTGCAAAATGAAGCAGTCACTAAATTGTATGAATTTCTCTAAGACAGAAATGTTTGAAATTAGAGGTTAAAATTATTATTTTTTTTAATTTTTTTTAATTTATATTGGCTTATCTGTACTACAGATCCAGTAAGAATTTTGATAAATTAAAAGCTGACATATAAGTAAAAATATTGAGATGATTAAAAAATTAAGTGTTTCTACTTACTGTTGACCTGGCCCCTTTGAGATTGCATAGAAATCCTAAAATGGCCTTGAATGATGAAAACTGGTCCCTGATAACTAACTAAATGAGACTTCTGCTTACAAATTTTATGTATGTTCTGTATTATCTCCCAGAAACCCTGGGTTCTAAATTTAATGTTGAAGTTACAGAGGCTTTTGGAAATTAAATAATTACTCCAGTGTTTTCACATAATAGCTGACTCTAAAGCTAATATTCTTTCTAGCAAACTAAGTCTTCTTACCCCATCAAACCTTATCTGCTTACTACTGGGTGGAACAGTATATGAAGATTACCTCTCTTGAATATGGTTCTATGGAGAAGGCGATGGCACCCCACCCTGGTACTCTTGCCTGGAAAATCCCATGGACAGAGGAGCCTGGTAGGCTGCAGTCCATGCGGTCGCTAAGAGTCAGACATGACTGAGCGTCTTCACTTTCACTTTTCACTTTCATGCATTGGAGAAGGAAATGGCAACCCACTCCAGCGTTCTTGCCTGGAGAATCCCAGGGATGGGGGAGCCTGGTGGGCTGCCGTCTATGGGGTTGCACAGAGTCGAACATGACTGAAGCGACTTAGCAGCAGCAGTAGCAGCAACAGTACAAATGTTATCTGATGGGGGACCCCTTCCAAGGCCCCTGAGTGGACTCTTAACACTCAGAAATGAATTATCCAAGGAGATACACATGCTAACAAAGCAAAAGACTATTGGAAAGGGGTACCCTGGTGGACAACAGCAGGTTAGGGAAACCCAGAACTACTCTGCCATATGGCTTTCTGTCTCAGCTTTTCTGGTAGTGGGGTTAGCTTTCTGTGTTGTCTCTGGACAATCATCTTGCTTATGCCCATATTTGGTTTGACTCAGGGTCCTTCATGGTGGCCGATGTATCTCTAAGCCAAGATGGATTCCAGAGCAAGGGTTCCTGGGAGGTTCGCAGGACATATTATGGGCTGGCATCTCCTCCCTCCTTCCGCCCCCCTCCCCCACTGAATTCTCCTGGTTAGTTTTGGCAGCAGCATCCTTTTCTTTATTAGTACCTTGTATTGTAAAACAACTCATGAAAATGGTTCTGATCATGCCTGGCCAAGGTGGATGGTTTCACTCAGCAGTTCCTTAACATAAAAAGATAAAAATTGGCAGGGACTTTCAGCTTTTAGCTTGACAAAAGTAAACTTTTTCACTGTAGTAGACTTTATTTTGATTTGTTTGCTTTTTGTGGTTTCCCTGGCATAAATGAGAGGTTAACAAATTCGGACATATTCTATTATACCTACCTCAATTTGGAGTCATTTCTGTAATGGACCAAAAAAGGAAATTGATGTGTTGAGGCATCACATCATATGTTTCCATATAAGCCCTTCATTGTGTTTATAATTTTTTTATTATGGATATCAAAACATGGGGAGTGGTTCTGTAATGAGGAATCGACATGGAATTTGTAGAGGAGAATCTTATGTGAATAATATATAACATTATGGCTATAACTAGCATTTTATTTTTGGTGTATGTTAATTGAATTTAATTCAGATAAGCAAGGGAAACAGAAAGTTGTGGTGGAGAAAGAAAAATATCTTTACTGTTAGCCTTCTAACCGAAGAAGCACCATTCACTGGAGATGGTGATGTCGGGAGAGGTGGCTCTTACAGTGACAAGGCAACTGGAAAAGGACAAAGACCCCAGGAAATCTTCTACTTCTCACAGACTGACTATGGACCAAAAACATTTGAGAATTTGTTCCTAACACATTAGCTAATGATTTTAATGGGTAATACATAGAAGATGAGTCTCTGGGATGATAAAACTCATATAAACCACATATAAAACTATGTAAGTCCAATTTCTCAGTAATGACAACAAATAAATGGATAAAAAAACAGCAACAGCAAACATCAAAAGCAAATAAAATGAATCTTTCACTAGAGGAGTAATGAAAACTAAGAAGTCTTGTCTGTGAGAATGCTCTGAGACAATTGTCCCTATGTGTCTTAGAGAGTCTTTTCCACTCCCAGTTTGGCTCTCAGGCACGACTGGAAAATTATAGACTTTTCCAGTGCTTAAGTGCATTGCCATTTTCTGATCCTGGCACTGGATGTTTCTGGATACGCCGCTGATTAAGAACCAGGCAAATACTGTGAAGCTCACTTGGCTTGCCATTTACTTCTAAATGGATCAGTCTTATAGTAATGTTGCTTTTCATAGGTAAATGGCTGTTCCATCAAAGAGCACATTTGCATACCTTTCAAATCTCATCACCCTAAAGTAATCATCATTTGATAGTAAAACACCTCTTCAAGAGCTGAATGACATTGAGTAGTTTGTCACAGGATATGTATGGGAAATAAGCAGAGGTAAGCTGTGTGTCTGAAAGACTTCTTTTTAAGATAGTATTATGGCTTCCAGTAGATTTCACCACAATCTGCCCTTTCAAGAGGTATTTACATCTTCTAGCTGATATAATTTAGATATTCTATAGCTAAATTCCTCTGTTTATGCACTACTTTATTTGCATGCATGATATCACTCTCCAAAACCACTTCCAAATATGATAAAAACACCCTAACACAGTGCTGTTTCAAGACTCTTTTTTTTTTTTACTTTGCATAGAAAAGTCAGAAATTTTAGACCACCTAGAATATGAATATGTAAGCACTTATTTGTAACGGGAATACTAAGAAGAAATAAATTTAAGAATTAAAAATCTCACAGATATTTTTAAGGAAATAAGAGTGAACTAATATATATTTGATGGTTAAATGAGAACACCTTATATTGTGTATCATAAAAATTAGTGGGTATTAGGGTGAAACCACACATGTTTGCATTTTGTATATTTTACTTATTAGCCCTATCACTTTGAATAATATGTCAAAAAATTTTAATCTATTTCCTGATATGTAGTATAAGGGTAATAATAGTTATTTCTCAGGTCTGTTAAATGTGTTATACAATATATGATACAAACAAGATAGCTAACCCATGTTAGTTATCCTTTTACGTTAATGACTGAAAAAGTGAAGTTTTTTTTTTACAATATTAAATTTTTTTTTAAATGTGATACCAAACTGTATAATGTACTTTTATTGAATAGTTGCCTGGAAAATCCCATGGGCAGAGGAGCCTGGTAGGCTGCAGTTCATGGGGTCGCTAAGAGTGGGACACGACTGAGCGACTTCACTTTCACTTCTCACTTTCATGCATTGGAGAAGGAAATGGCAACCCACTCCAGTGTTCTTACCTGGAGAATCCCAGGGACGGGGGAGCCTGGTGGGCTGCCGTCTATGGGGTCGCACAGAGTTGGACACGACTGAAGTGACTTAGCAGCAGCACTCTCAATCTGATTATTAATTATGTTTATTCTTCCAATTATAGTTTCATATCTTTTTGATTTCTAAATGTAATGGCACTTTTGTATGACACTGCCTAAAATATAGTGTTTAAGTAATTTCCTGGAAGTATGGCATAGTTTGGTTGATGTTATGCCATACCTGTTTACTTTTCTTTCTGAGCACAGACATCGATTACATTTTCCATCCACCTACATGGTTTTCATTTATCAAGAGAGATTGTGTACAACTGCCAGCTGTGGCCCCCAAATCCCTTATGTGTACTTTTCTTTGCTTTTTGCCTGTTTGTTTGGCTGAGATAGAGATGACCTCAACGGTGATCCTTAAACCCTGCTATAGAATTACAGTGAAGACATATACTGGAAGCAATAAGATGTAACAACCAGCAGTGAAAATGATCCCCAATAATGTTCACATCCTGGTAATCAAGCTTCTCTGTAGTCCTTTCCCAAATTGAATCAGGGATGATCTGTGTGACACAGAGGAGGCTGAAGAAGTGATGAGTGGCTTTAAAAAGCACTGCATCTTCCCCTTAACTTGCTTCCTCTGCCACGGGGATACCCCAGCAACCCTGTGGAGAAGCCCATGTGGAAAGAAATTGAAGTACGTGCCAATAGCCAGCACAGATTTGCAAGCTATGTCAATGAGTCCCTTGGAAGCTGTTGCCAGTTTTCATCCTCAGTCAAGCCTCCATATGACTGCAGCTCTAGCAAATATCTGAGTCTTTATGAGAAACTCTGAGCCAGCACTGCCCAGGAAAGCTGCTCGCAAATTTCTAGCTCAGAGAAATTATAAGATACAATAAATGTGTTGTTGTTGAAACCGCTTTAATTTATGACTAACTTAAACAAAAGAGTAACATGTTATATAGCAGTGGATAATATCTGCAACCTGAATCACAGATTTAAGATTTAAGAGGAGTCTCTCAATCAGGAACAGTTGCATCGGACATTATGTAAGCAACTAAAATTTGTTGGTACTTTGCATTAGCTTAAGTAATACAGCTAGCACCTAAAGTTTCTCAACCTCAACAATTTCTCAACAGTGATTCTTTTCTATGGGAGTGTGTGCGTGTATTTATCACTCAGTCGTGTCCGATTCTTTGCGACCCGATGGACTCTAATTGCCAGGTTCATCTGTCCATGGGATTCTCCAGGCAAGAATACTGGAGTGGGTTGCCAGCTTCTGTCCTCTATATTGTAGGATATTTAGTAGCATGCTTGATCTCTGCCCACTAGATGTCAGTGGCAACCCCTTTTCCCGGCTGGTGACTATCAACAATGGCTCTATCTATTGTCAAATATCCCCTGGGCACAAAATCACCCATAGTTGAAAATCTCTGAGCTAGAGAAAGGTTAGTATCCCTTTCAGTACTAACCTAGTGTGATCTTGGTCAAATCACTTAAATTTGTTTCCTTGTTTATAAAATCAAAGTACATTGGATAAGTGAAATTATGTTCTGAAATTGAACAAGTCTGGTTTAAAGCTCTTTTCTTTTATACATACATACATATATATATGTATAACTATATGTATATATGTATAGCTATGCTGGGTCTTCACATTGCTGCACGTGGACTTTCTCTATTTGTGGAGAGTGGGGACTTCTCTCTAGTTGTGGTGTGTGGGCTTCTCATTGCGGTAGTTTCTCTTCTTGTGGAGCACAGACTCTAGGCATGTAGGCTTGAATTGCTGCTGCATGTGGGCACAGCAGTTGTGGCACTCAAGCTTAATTGCCCTGCGACAAGCGGGATCCTCCCAGACCAGGGATCAAACCAGTGCATCCTGCATTGCAATGCAGATTCTTAACCACTAGATGACCAGGGAAGCCCTAAAGAGCTCTTCTTTTTCCTAACGTATCAGTATCATATGATTACTAAGTAATATAGCAGGATATATTTTACAAATATATATATTTAATAAATAATTGTCCTAGTTAATGCAAAGGAACAATAAATGAAATAAAAGTATAGTATTCAGAAGAAGTAAGTAAAACTGTCTTTGTTCATAGATGATGTGATGCAATCAGCTATGAAGAAAATATGAAAGAACTGACAGAAAACTCTTGTAACTAGTAAGCAATTACAGATGAGGTTGAAGGATATAAGGATGCTATATAAAGATTGATGGCTTTCATATATATATATATAGGCATAGCTCAAGGATATTGCAGGTTTGCTTGTAGACTTCCTCCAACAAAAGAGTATTAAAGTCAAATCTTTTGGTTTCCCAGTGCATACAAAAGTTGTTTAGCCATACTGTAGTCTCTTAAGTGTGCAATAGCATTATGTCAAAAAATAATGCATATACTTAACTTTAAAATACTTCAGTGCTAAGTGTTCACCAGGATCTGAACCTTCAGCAGATCATAATGTTTTTGCTGGTGGAGGGTCTTGCCTCAGTGCTGATGGCTGCTGATTGATCAGGGTGGTGGTTGCTGAAGGTTGAGATGGCTGTGGCAATTTCTTAATATCAGACATAAGGAAGTCTGCTGTCTCAGTTTACTCTTCCTTTCATGAATAATTTCTCTATACCATGCAATGCTGTTTGATAGCATTTTACTCATGGTAGAACTTCTTTCAGACTTGGGAGTCATTTTTCTCAAAAGCTGCTGCAGCAAACAAAGTTCATGTGATATCTTAAATTTTTGTTGTCATTTCAATAATTTGAAGGTATCTTCACCAAAAGTATATTCAGTCTTCAGGAACTACCTTTTTGGATCATTCATTAGGAGAAACTCTTTGTTTGTTACAGTTTTATCATGAGATTGCAGCAATTTAGTCACATCTTCAGGCTTCTAGTTCTCATGCTATTTCCACCACATGTGCAGGTACTTCTTCCACTGAAGAGCGGAACCCCTCAAAGTTAACCATGAGGGTTGATTCTTCCCAACTCCTGTTAATATTTATATCCTGAGTCGCTTTTCATGAATCACAGATGTACTTAATAGCATCTAGAATTCTGACTCCTTTTCAGAAGGTTTTAATTGACTTTGCCCAGATCCATCAGAGGAATGCCTATCTATGAAAACTATAGCCTTGTGAAGTGTATTTCTTAAATAATAAAACTTGAAAGTCAAAACTACTTGATACATGGCTTGCAGAGTGAGTACTGTGTTAGTTGGCATGAAAGCAACACTAATTTTGTGTGCATCTCTATCAAAGCTCTGGGGTGTTCAGATGCATTTTCAATAAGGATTTTTTTCCCCCTGAGCACTGAGACTCAACAGTGGGCTTAAAATATTCAGTAAACCATGTTGTAAGCAGATACGTTGTCATCCAGGCCTTCTTATTCCATTTCTACAGCACAGGCAAGATAGATTCAGTATAATTCTTACGGACCTTAAGATTTTCAGTGTGGAAAATGAGCACTGATTTCAAGTTAAAGTCACCAGCTGCATTAGCCCCTAAAAAGAATCAGCCTATCCTTCAAAGATATGAAGCCAGGCATTGACTTCTCCTCTCTAGCTATGAAAGTCCTAGATGGCATCTCTTTCCCATAGAAGACTGTTTCATTTATATAAAAACTCCATTGATTAATGTACTCAAATTCACTAACTGTCTGAGCTAGATTTTCCAGATAACTTGCTACGGCTTCTGTATCAGCATTCCTTGCTTTCCTTGCAATTTATGCTATGGAGATGGCTTCTTTCCTTAAACCACATGAACCAATCTCTGCTGGTTCAAACTTTTCTCCTATGACTTCCTCACCTCAACCTTCATAGAAATGAAGACAATTAGGGTCTTCATCTGGATTAGCTTTTAGGTAAGAGAATATTGTGGCTGGTTTGATCTTTTATCCAGACCATTAAAACTTTCTCCACATCAATCGTAAGAGTGATTGACTTTCTTATTATATATATGTTATCTTATTATATATATGAACATATATATGTTCACTGGAGCAGCATTTTTAATTCTCCTTAAGAATTTTTCCTTTGCATTCATAATGAGGCTAACTGTTTAGTATAAGAGGCCTACTTTCAGCCTATCTAAGCTTTTGACATCTCTTCCTCACCAAGCTTAATCGTTTCTAGCTTTTGATCTAAAGTTGGAGATGTATGATATGTCCTTTCACTTAACACTTAGAGGTCCTTTAAGGTTCTTAATTTGCTTAATTTCAATAATGTTGAGTCCCAAGTAATATGGAGGCTCACAGAGAGGGAGAGAGATGGGGGAACAGTCTGTCAATGGAGCAGTCAAACCACACATTTATCGATTGAATGTGCCATTTTATATGGCCTCAGTTAGTGGTTCCAAAAAACAATTATAATAGTAATATCAAAGATCATTTATCACAGATCACCATAAGAAACACAGTAATAATAAAGAAGTTTGAAATATGATAATTATTAAAATGTCACATAGAGACTGAAAGTGAGCAAATACTTATAGAAAAAAAAATGGCAGCAATAGACTGTTCAATGCAGGTTTACCTCAAACCTTCAATTTGTTAAAAAACAAACAAATACAGTACTTGCAATGCATAATAATGTAATATCCAATAAAACAATGCATGCCTATACCAGTGATTAATAAGTGGGGTTTAAAATGAAAGACTCAATTCAATTTATATTTGCACTCCTAAAAGAAAATATAAAATACATATCTAACAAAATAGGTCTAATCCTTTATGAGGAGATCTGCAATACTGATAAATTAATCAATAAGAATCAAATAATCGGAGAAATAGTCCATATTTATGCTGCTGCTGCTGCTGCTGCTGCTGCTAAGTCGCTTCAGTCATGTCTGACTCTGTGCGACCCCAGAGATGGCAGCCCACCAGGCTCCCCCATCCCTGGGATTCTCCAGGCAAGAACACTGGAATGGGTTGCCATTTCCTACTCCAATGCACGAAAGGGAAAAGTGAAAGTCAAGTTGCTCAGTCGTATCTGACTCCTAGCGACCCCATGGACTACAGCCTACCAGGCTCCTCCATCCATGGGATTTGCCAGGCAAGAGTACTGGAGTGGGTTGCCATTGCCTTCTCTGATACTTATGTTACTAGTGTTAAAGAACCTGCCCGCCAATGCAGAAGACATAAGACAGGCAGAAAACAGTTTCTTTCTTTCTTTTTTTTTTTCTTTTGGCCGTGCTGAGGGGCATGCAAGATCTTAGTTATTTTGACCAGGGTTCAGAATCGTGCCCCTTGCATTGGGGCACAAGTCTTAATCACTAGATTGCCAGGGAAATCCTGACAGGGAGAAGATGCATATCACTAAGGGAACTAAGCCAATCTTTCACTTAGTGAGGTCTACACTTGGCATGATTCCAGCTATGTGACCTGGGAATGGAAAAATTGTGAAGCTGTTAGAAAGATTCATGGTTGCCAGGGATTAAGGGAGAAGAATGGATGAATAGGCAGAGCAGAAAAGATTTTCAAGGCAGCGAAACTACCATGTGTGATACTGTAATAGTGAGAACATATCATTATACATTTGTCTGAACTCTGTACAAATCCAGGTGTGAACCTTAGTGTACACTATGGACATTGTGTAATAATAATATGTCAAAAAAGGTTCACATATCGTAACAAATGTGCCACTATAGTGGGGATGTTTATAATGAGAGTGTGTGCATGTGTAGGGGCAGGGGACACATAAAATATATCTGTACCTTTAAGTTCAACTTTGCTGTGAACCTAAAATAAGAAATAAAGTCTATTTTAAAGAGAAAAAAAATTAAGGAGAGATCTTTTAGAAAAGGGTCAAGGAAAAGAAGAAATCACTGAATTCATATGTATTACTCACTGCCATTTAGGAAAAAGGCATCTGCCTAATGTATTACAGAATATTATTTGAAAAGAAAGTTATACCGTATTTTTGCAAATATCTGTACAGTCTCCATTATGCTTTAATAACTTTATTTGCAAATCTTATTTTTATATTTCATTCTCCACTGGATATCATGAAACTAAAGGGCAGAACATTTGTTATATCAAGATTTTCCACATACTACACTGTCTCCAATTTTTTTTTTTTTTTAAATTCCAAGGCTATGAAAATTGTAGCCCCTCCATTCACTGGAAGAAGTCTATATTCCTCACAGTATTCCAATGCAGAAGGTTAACACATCTCTCTTTGTCAGATGTTAAATCTGGTTGTCTTTGGGGACACGAAGAGGTCTGAAAATCTGTGCCCTCCGGTAACTTCATTAAGGTAGTAGCACAAAGTAAGAACCTAGTCCAAACTGAGGCTCTATCATTTGCCTTTGGGAATGTTATTTCTGTGTAACTAAATACACTCATCTGTAAAATAAAGATAAGAATACTTTTCATGTTGATGAAGAGAAAAGGGAAATCCCATCCTCTTTAGCCCCTCAGACATCCTGGGGAGTACTCACTTTTAACTCTAAGCTCTTACTTCTTCTTACCTATAGGAGGAAGAGGAGATAATATGCTTTCTCTTCGTATTTTTTACTTCAAAATAAGATGTACCTCTCTAACTATCAACCATCTGTCTCACTGGAGCCCTTGTTTTTGCTTCCTCTGTCTCACCTGTTGTAACTGAATGACTTACTATGGCATGAGTTCTAAGTTCTATATTTTAGAAGAACAGGTATGAGGGCATGCTGCATTCTTCAACTTAGTTTGTCCAATAAGAAACCTGATAATATGCCTTGCATTATTTTTCTTCTTGAGTTTTTGTCATATTTTCTTGGAACTTGAAAAGCCTAGTTTCGTTTATTATTTCTCACTGATCCTGTTTGCTTTCATTCCCAGCATGCAGCACTTGGGGTCTCCCTTCCATAGGAGACCTAGGGCTACACGAACCATATTACTTGCAGATACTGTGAAAGATGGTGCCTGCAGATTTACATCCAATGAATTAGCGTTTAACCAGTGAGTGACCTGTTAGGAAATATAAACTCCAATTTCTCTGTTTCTTGGTCAAGGTGTGACTCTCACTTTATGAATTTTCTATTGAATTGAGCTTAATTTCCTTCTGTAAATCTTTGTCAAATAGCCAAAATTTGACCTCCTTACAATTCTGATACCAATTCTGCATCTGTCTTCTGCTTTTAACTCCATGAAACATTTTTGTAATCACTTCCATAAAAATCATCATTTCAGGATCTATTTCTGGGAATTTAACCAAATATAAGTAGTAAAGAAAGAAGAAAGTCTCTATTGAGTCTGCATGTATATCGTTCTTCCTAATCTTAGAAACCAAACCAGTGTTTCTGTGGTTTGATTTAACTCAGCTCCACAGATTACATGTGTGTGTATATACAGTTATACGTATACAGACACAAACACAACGAAGCAAAGAAAGCTGTATATATTTTAAGGGGGGGGGGGGAAACACTTTACCTTGCATTAAAACATTAATGTAAAAAATGTTAGCTCAAACATGATAGAGGGTCCCAGTTCCTCTTGGTTTCTACCTTTAACCACTTTTCATTCTCCTTTTTTTTTTTTTTTTTTTTTTTTGCTAGTTATCTTTCCCATCTTGATTAGCTGATTAAATGCAAGGTTTGCAAAAATAGTCCCCAAGAAATATTTCTGTAATACTTATTGGTGCTCCGAGCAAGTAACATGGAGACAGCAATGGTCCACATTAGCTATTTTGGTTATAATATAAACAGCTTATGTCCAAACTGTGAGGATAGGCATGGAGCTTTTCTATATTCCATAAAAATCTTGACCCTGCTTCACTGGGAGCCTCCTGCTCTTCATATTCTTCCTGATTTGCATCAGCTGAATAGAGCCTTTCCTTTCTGAGTCACTTAAATTATTTTTAACATCTTCCCTCATCATTCGAAAAAATCTGAAAACCATTCTAATGCTTCCGTTATGGTGATACAGTGTTCATTCATAAAACATGATAATGGCATAATATTTATTTCATTCCTCAAGAAAGGATCAGGGAATAATCCCAATCTAATTTCCCAGAATTCTATAAATGAACAAACTCATAGTACTAGTTAATACAACTTTTTTTAACTTTTGACTTTTATTTTAACAGCTTTTTTTTTCCCCACTTTTATTCTCTTAGCAACTTGAAAATTGGTAGTTGTCTTACAGTAGGGCTTATACCAAACATATTTCTCTGAATGATTCTCTAAGAAACATTAGTCTCCCACATTTTTCAATCAACATAAAACATTCCGATGGCATCAACTTCATGTCATTTCATGGGCTTAGTTTTTGGCTCATACTTTGCTGAGGAATCAAGGAAAAATATTTGCTGGAACAAATGTTCTTTGTGCATAGAGCAACTGATTTACTGTTGGAAGTACACATCCATCCATGTTCTATCTCAAAAAGAGTAGGAGAAAAGAATATAATTTTCAAGGAGTCAGCAAAAAGTGCATGAAAGTCCAGAATCTTGGCAAGAAAGGCAGAGGATAGGTTAGAGAATAAATTTTCACATGGCACAAATTTGAGATTCTTTGAGTGACTTTTTTCTACTTCCTCTAATTTTATTTCTAAAAGAATGAGGACTCCATGGGAAGTAAAGCACTGGCATCAATAATAGCTTTTAAATCCCACAGGGTACTATAGAAAAATTGACATTACAACTACAGTTGAAGTAAAAAGAAAATCAGGAAATAAATCACCTTGTATTATTATAGTGTATTCTGATAAATTTCCTTTCTTTAGCTTTCTTCTGCATCATCACTTATTTTGATATCTATATCACATTTCTGCTGGAAGGTGCCCTTCAAAAGAGCAAGGTGACTCAGAAATGGGAGATAAGATAACACAGCTACATCTTTGAGGGTTTACACATAGGTAGTTTAATAAAAACTGGCTTCGAATACTTAACTAAACAAAAATACATTTGATATGAATGGTCTGTTTGAAGTACAAAATAAGCCCTATTGAAACTTCAAATCCTGGCTTGACATTGTAACATATAAGTAATATTAGTCAACTTTCTTATATTCCATTGGTCTTAAATTCATAGTCTATAAAATGATAGTTATATACCTTAACAAATTTGATGTAAGGAATATAGTATAATGTGAAGAACAATAAATGATTTTATAAATATGTATCAGTTTAGTTTGTAATATTATATGTATATTTTACATACTGCCCTCACTATATATACTGTTAATATTGTCTTATCATGTCTTTAAGTAGCACATAGTTAAACAGTTAATGCTAAATTTGAAATTTAATATTGTTCAAATATGTTTATTGGCTTGAAAGATGTTACTGAAACCTGACTGGAAGAAGTAAAATGATTTTGTCAAAGTAAATGCTACTCATTTATCTATTAATTTTAACATGTGGGGCATAATTAATTTTTATTTGGAAATTAATTTGTCAATAGATGTTTCTAATGAATTATTGGATCATTTTTCAAAGAACAATATTTTTAAAAAGGAAATCAAAGGAGGGGAGTGTTCAGGAGAAGCCCAATCAAAAGCAGTGAACACTTAATATAATACATAACAGACAAATTATCACTGTAAGTCTTGCTCTTTAACACATTCAGTTATTCGAATCATGTTTGAAGTTATTCATTAGACATGATTCTGTTCTTTCATTCAGTCTTGGTGGTGTTTAGTTGCTCAGTCACGTCTGACTCTTTGTGACCCTGGGGATTGTAGCCTCCGTGCTTGGAGAGGCTACATGTTTCCATGAGATTTCCCAAGCAAGAATACTGGAGTGGGTTGCCATTTCTTTCTCCAGTGGATCTTCCTGACCCATCGAACCCATATCTCCTTCATTTTCAGGCAGATTCTTTACTGCTGAGCCACCAGGGAAACCCAACATTCTGACATTGAGAGTTCAGGGTGAATAAGATATAGACCCTACCCTAGGAAGCTCAGTTTAGTAGTGGAGACAATAAGACATATCATAAAATGTGAGAAATGACACTGCAAATGTGTGTACAAAGAAATACAGACCCTGAACCACTATATACCAATTAGAATGTCTCAAATTCAAGAAAACTTCACGATTGTTGATGAAGATGTGGACCAACAGGGACTCTTTCATTTTGACAGGGGATGCAGAATCAAGAGACACTTTGGAAGATAATTTATTGATTTCTTACAATGTTAAACATGTGAGTGTGCGTTCAGTCATGTAAAACTCTTTGCCACTCCATGGACTGTAGTCTACCACACTCCCCTATCTATGAAATTTTCCAAGCAAGAACAGTGGAGTGGGTTGCCATTTTGTACCCTAGGATATCTCCCCAACCCAGGGATTGAACTCATGTCTCTTGTATCTCCTGCATTTGCAGGCAAATTCTTTACCACTATGCAACCTGGCAATGTAAAGCATACTCTTACTATATTATTCAACAACAGTGCTCCTAGGTATATACACAGCGTATTTGAAAATGCATGTCCTTATAATGCCCTGCACATGAATTGTTTATATGTTATAAACTGCAGTTGTATTGAAAATCCTCCAGAACTGGAAATCACTAACCTGTCTTTCAATGCATGACGGGCTATACAAACTGGTGCACCTAAACTTTATGATATTCTTAAGCAGTAAAAATAAAGAAGGGAAAATGCATAATTTTACAATGAAGAATTTTTGACAGACACTATTGATTCCAGATGATTAAGGTCAGTGTTAAACGTGTGATGTTAATTGCATGTACCCTGATACGATGTCGTAAAAATGACACTTGCATTCTGTAGTCTTTTGACTAAAATGTCCATAAGTAGTCATGTAGGAAAGCCTCAGAAAAGTTGCTTATTGAAGGTCATTTTACAAAGTATCTGACGGCTGCTCCTTAAAATTGTCAAATTCCTCAAAACCAAGAAAAGTCTAAGAAACTGTCACAACTAAGAGGAGCCTAAGGGGGTATGACAACTAAATGTAATGCATACGTGCCTTATTGAATTCTTATTAAATAATTATTTGAGCTCTGTGGCAAAATTCACTTTTGTATGAGTTCCATTTATTCTTATAATCACAAATGCGCAATTTGAGGATTTCTGGCAATACCAGCCATTTGTCTAGAATATTCTAATGTTATCCCTGTGCATCTTTTTTTGGTTGTTTCAAAACAGACATCGTCTGTGATTTCTTCCGTCTCCCATCCATGACCTTCTTTTTTGGTCCTCTTCACTGAAGGGAGGAAGGATAAATTGTAGACCATCAGTATTTTGTTAGGGAACAATGGTCAACTAACACACACAGCACACATGATTATGTATGTACTGTAACTTTCCAAATTAAAAGTCTAATATTCTTTGCAGTGGTTTTAGATTTGTGAGACATTATTTAATGTAAAGATTGTGGATTCGCAGTGACAGCCTCTGTTCATATGCTTTAAAATAAAAACCTACAGTATTTTTTAAGAGAATTCTGAATCATGATATGTGAAACAGTCTTTATAAATAAATAGTAGTTCATGTATACTGTTACACATTTGGTTAGGCAAATTGTATAAAGTATCCCTTTTATTTCATGGGGAATCAAATGTACATTATGAGGTTATTAAATTAAATGGTACACAGTTTTATTCAAATTTCAAATCAAAACATTTTTTTAACCAAGAGTTTAAATTTTACTTAATATCTATCACTTGGTTGTTGTTTTATATTCTACATCATCATTGTGCAATACATAATTTTAAAAACTACCAATTAAGAATAAAATCTCACCAACAGTGTAAGAGGTTTCTCTTTTCTCCACACCCTCTCCAGCATTTATTGCTTGAAGACTTTTGGACCGCAGCCATTCTGACTGGCGTAAAATGGTACCTCATAGTGGTTTTGATTTGCATTTCTCTGCCAGTCAGTCCAGGTTCGATGCACAATACTGGATGCTTGGGGCTGGTGCACTGGGATGACCCAGAGGGATAGTATGGGGAGGGAGGAGGGAGGAGGGTTCAGGATGGGGAACACATGTATACCTGTGGCAGATCCATTTTGATATTTGGCAAAACTAATACAATATTGTAAAGTTTAAAAATAAAATAAAAAAAAATAAAATCCCATTCATTTCCCTTATTTCAAACAGTCTTTTATAGCTAATGGTTATCCAGCATTTTGTTTATATATTAACATTTTCAAATTAAAATTGCTAAAAATCGTGTTAGAGCATAATTGCTAAACTTAATTTAAGAAACTGGTAAGCCAGAAAGAAAAACACCAATACAGTATACTAACGCATATATATAGAATTTAGAAAGATGGTAACAATAACCCTGTATATGAGACAGCAAAAGAGACACTGATGTATAGAACAGTCTTATGGACTCTGTGGGAGAGGGAGAGGGTGGAAAGATTTGGGAGAATGGCATTGAAACATGTATAATATCATGTGTGAAATGAGTTGCCAGTCCAGGTTCGATGCACGATACTGGATGCTTGGGGCTGGTGCACTGGGACGACCCAGAAGGATGGTATGGGGAGGGAAGAGGGAGGAGGGTTCAGGATGGGGAACACATGTATACCTGTGGCAGATTCATTTTGATATTTGGTAAAACCAATACAATATTGTAAAGTTTAAAAATAAAATAAAATAAAAATAAAAAAAGAATTTTCACTTCCCTTTAAGATACAGTCATGCTTTGTACCATTCTTGGTGATAAAGAGTATTTAAACTGCCACATAAAAAAATAATGTCTGTTACTTGCAGCAACATGAATGAATCTAGAGACTGTTCTACTGAGTGAAGTAAGTCACTCAGAGAAAGAGAAATATCATGTTATATGCAGAATCTAAAAAGCAACAATAGAAATAAACTTTTTACTAAACCGTAACAGGCTCCCATACTTAAAGAATTTATGGTTACCAGGAGAGAGGGGGAGAGAAAGGGATAGTTGGCGAGTACAGGGTTGACAGGT
This sequence comes from Bubalus bubalis, assembly GCF_019923935.1. Classification (NCBI taxonomy): domain Eukaryota; kingdom Metazoa; phylum Chordata; class Mammalia; order Artiodactyla; family Bovidae; genus Bubalus; species Bubalus bubalis. The sequence goes on along the minus strand of NC_059172.1, from coordinate 15,626,181 downwards.
ACATGTTTTATATTTAAAAGGGATAACAAACAAGGACCTATGATATAACACAGGGAACTCTGCTCAATATTATGTAACAACCTAAATGGGAAAGGAACTTGAAAAACAATAGATTACATGTATAAATATAACTGAATCACTTTGCTGTATACCTGAAACGCTTACAACATTGTTAATAACTATGGTGGTGGTGGTGGTTTAGTCGCTAAGTCGTGTCTGACTCTTGTGACCCCACGGACTGTGCCTGCCAGGCTCTTCTGTCCATGGGATTCTCCAGGCAAGAATATTGGAGTGGGTTGACATTTCCTTCTCCAACTATACTCTAATATAACATAAAAAGTTACCAAAAAATAAAAAAAGTATGTTTCAGCCTTATCATCATCAGAAGTTCACAAAATCTCTAAAGAGGTGATAACATTTTCCTTTCTTCTGAAATGAAGAGGCAATACTTCATGTAACTTTTAGAGTCCTTATAGAATTAAATAATTAACAATAAATGACCACATTTTAAACCATCACTTAAAATCTAGTGATAATAAAGATAAAAGCAAAAGCAGTGGAGATGTTTATGAGAATACAAAACAGAAATTATTGATCAAAAAATAAATAAATAAAAAATAAAAAAAAGAAATTATTGATCAACCACGTAAACATGTGCTTTAAATATGTTTCATATGTATACAGACATATACTAAGTACACATTTGTAAAAATAGCTTGATTAGTGAAATTTCTTGGAAAATTATTCTGACAGGTGGGGTAAATGTGCTGAGTGAGGAGAAGACACTAAAAACTGCTATTACATGAAGGAGAAAGGGAAAATATTGGATTCTCTCCAACCACCATCTGCTGTCAGTTTCAACTTCATCTATAAAACATATTTAAACAGCTAGGCAATGTGAAGGTTATATGCAACTTTTATGTTTGCAAACAACATTCAGAAAAGATTGAGTTAGGGGTATTTAAAATGTATTGATTTTTAAAATGTTCAAGAAAAATAATGGAGCAACTGTAAAGGAAAGCAAGCATATTATCCTCAGTGTACTTCAGTTATTTATCCATAAACTGGGTGATAAAAATACAATTGTATAGTATTGCTTGGTGGCTAAAATAAGTTAGATGGAAAAGGCCTAGAAGAACACTTTTCATGCAGTAAATTAGTATATTACCAAGTGTTGTTCTACTCAACTCTCCTTGGAATTGGTTCTCTGTAGTGTAGTTCCACTCTCTAATGAAGAAAACCATGAAGTTCACTCTTGAGAGAAAGGCTTAATCCATTCAGTATTTCCAGGAGCTCAGAGTGCTCTCTGCCTCAATGGTAAATATGAAGAACTTAATGCTATGTCTCCACTGTAGCATGCATGTATCTACGTAGGCAAGAAATGTCCCTTTCAATTGCATGAACAATTCCACAGTCTTGCATATGTGTGCCACAAAACGAAGAAGGAAATGGCAACCCATTCCAGTGTTCTTGCCTTGCTGATCCCATGGACAGGGAAGCCTGGTGGGCTGCAGTCTATGGGGTTGCAGAGAGTTGGATACGACTTAGCGACTAAACCACCACCACCACCACAAAACTAGACTTCTTTTGTACCAAATTTGAACACTTATGTTTCTGTATAACTGTAGTTTGTAGTATAAACATGGCCCAACATCAATGGAAAGTACTAGACAACTCATAACAATTCAAAAGTAAGCAGAAAGACATACAGGATTCATAATTTATGAGACAGTTTTCTCGTAAGATGTGTATCATTATAAGGTAAGCAATATGCTGGTCGTCCAAAAGTAACTTCCTACTTTAGCTAAACATTGATTTTTTTTAGAGTAAGAAAATTTGAATATACCTCATATCAAATCAGAATTATGAAAGTTCATTTTAAAATAAAATTTCCCTCTTCCCATCAAATGTTGGGTAAATCACCTTACTTTTTCAAAATAAGTTTATCTAGAAAATGCAAGTTTTGTACAAGTTTAAAGGTTTCTAGTTTTAGACTTCTCCAATTTTATGTCATAATAATATAAATTCACTGTTTTAATGAGCCACGTAAACAGCAAGAACAGCATAGACTCACCTATATGTGCAACATTGACATCATTACTAATTGTTGAATTGGATTTCAAGTAAAGCACACAATTAAAATTAATTTAATTTTGCAAAATTTTGAAGGAATGGAACATTTAGTAATTCTTTCCATTAACAAATTTCTGTAGATGGAACAATGATGAGATGACTACATTCTATAATAGTAAATTATGGCACTATCTGAATCATGGCTTGGATTCAATATCATTCCGTTGGTGGAGGTGATACAGCTGAATATATCTAGGCTTTGGAATCTGACTGATATGTTTTTGAACCTTGACTCTGTCACTATCTAAGTATCAACTTGGATAAGTATTTCCTAACTCTGAACTTAATTTTTCCAGCAGCTAAAATGGAAATAATTGCGATCTCATTAGTTGAAGATTAAAAGGGATAAAATATTTAGTTCTGGCTCATGACAGCTCTTCAAAATAAATTTACTTGTCTGTACTTAGAATTATTACAGAATGTAATAGAATTATTGTGTGTTGGGTTTTATTTCACCTATGCTATTCTTATGCAGTAATTTTTTAAAAAGATAAATAAAGGTATTTATCAATGGTAAGACACTGCATCAATTAAATATATTATTTAGGAGACATAATCCTATGTAGAGTTAAAATTATTTTATCAAGTATCTGCTTAATGGGACTCATCTACCTTTCCGTGAAGGCCATTATTTTGCTCATTTATTTACCATTGCATTACTCTATGAAAACACTGTTATACCAGTCTACGAAGCTATTGTTTGATGATAGAGATGATTGCATAATATACTATTGTTGTAAAAATTTGAGATCCAATATATATGAGAATTGGTATCTGTCATTTGTTCAGAGAAAAGAAACATCTTCCCTCAATTATCTGCATAGTCATGTGGATTTCTGTTGTAAATTGATTGAGCCACAAACAAGCACTTCCCTCAGCCTTCAAAATTGCAGATTAGTAGATCTGAGGTTTTCGGACACGACTGAAGCGACTTAGCAGTAGCAGCAGCAGATCTTAGGTTTAGAAATAATTGCTTTCAGAGAGAGAATTTAGTTTGTCATCTATTCAATTCCATATTTTTATGACAGCCTGTTTACTTTGCTTTAGAATCAAGATATGCTTATTACCTCCACCATCACTCTCTGTCACTAAACATGTGGACACAGGATAAGAACTACCAAGAATGCAATAAAAGAGAAGTGCGCCTAAACCTCCAAGTGTACTGACCTACTCACTTTTCATAGATGAATGAAGCAAGAATGAGTTCTGAAAATATGTGCAATGAATGGAGAACTGAGAAAATAAAGAGAAAAAAGAGACACTTCATTAGATTTTCAGAGACCATAGTCTACGGGGAAAGAACTACAGAAAAAAATGCTGCTTCATCAATGGCATTTCATACAATAGCAGTGAGGAATACCAATGACAGTTTGAAACTGAGGGTATATTTTTTCAGTTAATGCTTCGTGGAAACGAAGGGACATCACTTAGTACCCCCTGGCTGCAATTATGGGAATTATTCTTCAACAAATTTGGATCATTGATGTTGTCAAAATTGAACTCCATGGGCTCTGATCCAACATTATTGTTCTACTCATTATTCTGTGAATATACTAAGGTCTCTGGCCTCACAGGTTCAACCTTGGCAACTAAATTGCATCAAATCACCAGAAGCAATTAAGGAATTGATCTAGCTACCCTAAACCCTAAAAAGATAAATTGTATGTCAAAAAAACAAATCACTTATTTACACTGACAAATAACTTGTGTGATGAGTTGGAAAGACGTGTCACTTAGATAAACACACATTCCGTTTGTGGCAGGAAAGCCTACTTGGAAACAAAATAGTAACATAAAATTACAAGTAAGAGAGCTGGTTGCATAAAGAGGTAGACTCAACACTTGATATTCATCAACAGTGAAATCAAAGTATTTCCACCTGATAGATTTGTTTCGCCAAAGAAATGTTCTTCATCAAGCATCTTAAAATTAGGTAACAATACATCCCAGTTTATCCAGGGAAGTCCTGCTTTATATTTTTGTCCTAGAAAAACTTGCACTCTCAAATCTTACCTGGTTTGAATACTTAAAATGTTCCATTTATGTAGAGTTTCAACAAAATGTAATAAATTAAAAAGGTTTCATCTTTGTAGAGCTTTGACAAAATGTAATAAATTATGACTTCATGCTTCTTTTTGTTTATAGAGATCAGAAGATCCAAACAATTCTCTTAACTTTTTAAAAAACATTAACTTGTTTACTATTAAGTATTTGAGTTTCACAAGAGAAATACATTTTATGGGAGAAGAAATGGTCAACAGGTGGAGATTTAAGATCTAGCCAATGTTCAAGTATAAAATACTTGGTGGTGGTTTAGTTGCTAAATCATGTCCAATTCTTACGACTCCATGAACTAAATACAGCCTGCCAGGCTCTTCTGTCCATGGGATTCTCCATGCAAGAATACTGGAGTGGGTTGCCATTTCCTTCTTCAGGGGATCTTCCTGACCAAGGAATTGAACCGAGGTCTCCTGTACGGTAGGCAGATTCTTTACCAACTGAGCTACAAGGGAAGCCCATTAGGCTGTTACAAATTAGAAGATGTAAACCTCAGGCAGATAACGGAGAAGGCACTGGCATCCCACTCCAGTACTCTTGCCTGGAAAATCCCATGGATGGAGGAGCCTGGTAGTCTTCAGTCCATGGGGTTGCAAAGAGTCAGACACGACTCAACGACTTCAGTTTCACTTTTCACTTTCATGCATTGGAGAAGGAAATGGCAACCCACTCCAGCATTCTTGCCTGGAGAACACCAGGGATGGGAGAGCCTGGTGGGCTGCTGTTTCTGGGGTCACACAGAGTCGGACACGACTGGAGCGACTTAACAGCAGTAGCAACAGCAAGCAGATAATGACAATTTAGGTCATATATATATATACACACATATATATGTTGTAGATTAAAATTTAGTGCCTTTCTCAGTCCCATCCTGTCTCTGTCTCTGTAGAAGAGAACAGAATTTAAAACAACGTTCCTTGTGAATTTTTCTTCTCCATTGACAATCTTAAGGTTCATCTTCTCAGTGTTGTTTTCTGCCTGCTCTTTATACACAAAGGTATTTTTCTTCATAAGTACTTAGCCCATATATTCAAACGTCTTGTGAACACCTCTTACTGCATATGTGACAGATACTAAACTCAACATGCTCATATCAAATTATTTAAATTATCTTAAGGATATTATACATCAATTTTGAAAAATACATCAAATCTATATACATTGGTTGAGCAAGTCTGTCTAAACATACAGTGACAAAAAAAAAAGTAATAATAATAAACCCTCAAGTAACAGGAAGACCTGGCTAAAATCAAATTAAATAGACATGATATATTTGCATGAAATTGTCAGTTGGAGAAGCACAGAAGAACAGATGCCCTGCAGTGAGAGCCACCATGTAGAGCTAAGCTCAGTAAACTGGGAAGGAAATATGAGCTGTAGAGGTCAGTAAAATCAGAATTGGAAAAAAAAAAAAAAAACTATTACACATATAAAAGCAAAACACACTAAAATATGTAACTTAATCAAACATTTTGAAAATTAAAAGAAAACCTAAATAGATGGTTGAAAGACTATCCTACAACTCACAAGAAAAGTAACAGCAGGGGGCTTCCTTGGTGGCTCAGTGATAAAGAATCTGCCTGCAAATGCAGGAGATACGGGTTTGATCCTTGATCCAGAAAGATGCCACACACTGCAGAGCAACTAAGCTCATGCGCCAAAACTATTGAGCCTGTGCTCTAGGGCCCAGGAGCTGCAGCTACTAAAGACTGTGAGTGCCCTAGAGCCTGTGCTCTGCAATAAGAGAAGCCACCTCAATGAGAATCCTGCACACAGAAGCTGTAATAGGAAATAGTGTCCACTCAATAGTGTCCACTCATTGCCACTAGCAGAGAAGGCAATGGCATCCCACTCCAGTACTCTTGCCTGGAAACTCCCATGGATGGAGGAGCCTGGTGGGCTGCAGTCTATGCGGTTGTTAGGAGTCGGACACGACTGAGCGACTTCACTTTCACTTTTCACTTTCATGCATTGGAGAAGGAAATGGCAACCCACTCCAGTGTTCTTGCCTGGAGAATCCCAAGGACGGGGGAGCCTGGTGGCCTGCCGTCTCTGGGGTCGCACAGAGTCGGACACAACTGAAGGGACTTAGCAGCATCAGCAGCAGCAGCAGCATGGGCTTTCCTGGTGGCTCAAATGGTAAAGAATCCACCTGCAATTCAGGAGATCTGCATTCAATCCCTGGGTTTTGAAGATCCCTGGAGGCATGGCAAGCCACTCCAGTATTCTTGCCTGGAAAATCCCCATGGACAGAGGAGCCTGACAGGCTACATACAGTCCATGAGGTCACAAAGAGCTGGACACGACTGAGCAAATAGGCACAGCACAGCACAATGTGAATGTATATGTACCAAATCACATAGATCAATACTTAGAAAATAAAAATAAATTACAACAATATAAGGAAAATAAAATATGGTATTTACCATATAATTTAAGTCATCATTTTCACATCATGATTGATCAAATGGACTGAAAACAAATAAAGCTATATGAGCCCTGGGACATAATCCTTTACATTGATACAATTAAGACATTTTGAAAATAGCTTCCCATTTACAGAAACTACAGATTTTTTTTTTCAAATGTGTATGCAGGATTCATAAAAATCAATTCTGTATATTAAGCATCAATTAAAAATGTAATAAAAGAAATTTAATACCCAGAAATATTTAGTAATTGTGATCCAATAAAACTAAAAATTAGTTTAAAGAAAATTCCCCAAAATATAGATCCAGGTGATTCAATGTTACTACCAAACTTGAAAAAAACAGACAATTCTAATGAAATCCAAGACATAGTTAAATCAGGAAGTATAAGTATTCCAAGATAATTACAGCCTAGGTTTTAATTTATTCAAAACTTGTTACAAAGTCTATATACAGAGATAAAATAAATAAAATTAAACAAACACATAATAATTCAAAAATCTGAAATATATATTTATAAACATTTCAATTTGGCATCACAGTGAAGAAACCAGATGTCCTTGTGAGACTAATTACAGAAATGCAAGGATGGTTCATTGTAAATAGACCTTTTAATATAAGTCATTATCATTTTTATAAATCAAAAGCACAAATTTGTACAGAGGAGAAACTTATGGTCATTTTCAGTAATACATATATTTGATAAAATTTAATTAATTTTAATAAAATATTCCATTTAAATTCAAATATATGGTTATACATTCTTCATAAATTGAGGGTACATGGTTTTGTTCTTAATATGTATATACACCTATCATCAGGTTGGGTACTCTTTCCAGTAAAACATTATTAATGGATAATTATATTATCCTATACCAAATTAAAGTCCATATGGGAACAGGTATTTTTTTTTTAATTTATTTATTTTAAATTAGAGGCTAATTACTTTACAATATTGTATTGGTTCTGCCATGTTTTAAATAATGTTAAAAAGTCACTATAAACAAGACATGTTTGCATTGATGTTAGGCAATTACTAAGATAAAATATTAAATGAATAGAAGCAGCTGAAGAACCACTTATATACTTTGTCACCAATCACATATTTTAAAAACCACTCAATAGATATACTGAATAATGATATTTATAAATTGATACATACAATATTTCTGAATATATTCAAAGACTCAGACTCAGTGGTTACTATGGACTAAGGGTACCCAGGAAGCCAGACATGGACCTTTTCATTTTATATATATATTTCATCTCATGAAATGTTAGTATTTTTCTTAATGTATTCTTTTTACATGCACTGAATAACAAGTGAAATAAAAGTACAAAAACATAAAATGGCACTAGCTCTTGTTTAGTTTTTTCACAAAGTAAAAATAGTCTTTGCTTCCAAGTTGAAAAATGGCAACTGAGAAGGCTTACAGAAAGTGTGCACACACTCACACATGGGTGTACATATATGGACACATGCATTTTATCTTCTCTCTCAACCAATTAACTGCAATTCACTGTTCTACAAGAATATGTAGTGAAATTTTCTTGAATTTGTAGGTTCCCTTTATAAAAATCATTTAAAGTGTCATTCCAAATGTAACTGGCATGATTATCAAATTTCACAACAGACCAAAATTAGAAAATATTAAGTATTACAGAAAAGTTGGAAACAGTACTATTTTTGAAATAAATGATATAACCTAAAATCAGAAGAACGAATACCTAAAGAAATTTGACCACAGATACAAAGTGGTAAAAATAAAAGAAATTAAAATGTTACCATTACCATGTTTGGAGTAAGATAAAAAAAAGTATTTTCAGTGCTAGGACAATAACTAAAGTTTCTAGAATAGTACTTCGTAGCATTAGGGTTCATTTAAAGTCTTATAAACAGCTTTGTTATAAAAGGGGAAGCCAGCAGAATAAATAAAACATGACTTTTATTTCTATTTTCCTCCTTTTATACACAAAAGGTAGAAAATTATACACTACTTCTTTTAACTGGTGAAAAAGAAGAGCGCATATGTCCAAACATCTGTCTCTGTGACACACCACTACCTAAGAATGATCAACTGCTTTTAATCTCTTACTTGAAACTCAAAAGCGACAAAGACATTACCGCACTCACTATCACAAAGGAAATTTTCTGGTTTTTTGCATGTAAAATGCTGCATTTGTGAAATATTTCACAAACATTTCATTCCAAGTATCTTCCCTGCCACACATATCCACCTCAGCTATTTTTATTGTGTGAAAATCAATGGTGCCAAAATATTTACAAGTACATTTAAAATTTTATAAGAGAAACAATTACTGTGTGTTTAAACAATATTGTTAAAGTGTTAATAAATGCTGGCATGTTTATGTCTCCCCGATATTAAAAACATGGACTTCCCAGGTGGCACTAGTCATAAAGAACCAGCCTACCAATGCAGGAGATGTAAGAGAGGTGGGTTCAATCCCTGGGTCTGGACGATCTCTTGGAGGAGGGCATGACAAACAACTCCAGTATTCTTGCCTGGGAAATCCCATGGACAGAAGAGCCTGGTGAAGAGACTTAGCACATATATTAAAAACATATCTGACTCCATTATTTCCTATAATAAACAAAAAAGTTCATGTTTGTTTAAAATGGCCTCCAAGGCCTTTCACTCTTTGGCCCTATTTGGATTTCTAGTATGATGCTTGTTTTTTCCTTCCTTCTCATAATACAAAGAGAATTCTTTTGTGTTTCCTTAACTAGGTCATGCTTTTAATAAGCTGCTACTTTCTCCTGGAAAATACTGTTTTTTTTTGTTGTGCTGGTTTGTGTGTGGGTGTACTTGTGTCCTTGTGCAAAATAATTTATTTATCAACAACATGGGATCAGAAAAGCCCAACTGCAGGGAATATTTTTAGGACCAGTCACAGGTCATGTGTATATCTCTGCTCCCTCTCTGATCTCTGGTAGCTCACAGTCACTTAAGCCCCCAGCTGTGGGGCAGGTGATGGGCTCACCTCGCTTACGCCATGTTTATGGGAGGGGCAGTATGTGCCTCAGTTCCCTCACCTGGGTGACAATCCCCTGGTGTCTTGGGAGAAGGGCACCTTTTCAGCCCAGTAGGGACTAGAACAGGGAGCAGGGAGGCCAAGACCTTCCACGGCAGCACCCCATCAAAGAGGAGGAGAAGCAGCGTGGTAAACCCCTTCAGAGCACCAGAACCCTTCCTAAAGTTTCTCATGTGGTAGCTTAACCACAGCCACAGGGCTGCAAAGCCCCGAAAATACCTGCAGCTTGAGGGCTGACAGGTTGGTGAGAAGGAAGGGTGGCAGAAGCCTCAAGTCCAGGTGGAAGGAAGGGCCGCCGGGAGTAAAGTGCTTGGGTCCATCAACTCAGAGGCCATGTCCAGGCAGGCCTGTCTGTGGTCTGGGGTTCTGCAGAGTGGCTGGAGATAGAGTGCAGGGTGAGCATGCATGCAGGCTGTCAGGTTAGGATGGAGTGGTCCAGCTGCGGACCCTCCTCCCAGCATCCTTCACGTCATCACGTTGTAGAGCTTCACGTAACCCGCACACTGTCCCGGATGTGCAGGTCAGCTCAGCAGGTGCATCTTGTCCTTGTTCGGCACTGCGATTCTATGTTTGCTGTGTTTTGCTGGAAATCTGCAGGCAGATAACGGCTGCCTGGCCGCGAGCTGCAGGAGGCCAACTGGTGTCGTCTCTCCTGCAACCACTTCCTTGTTGCTGCCCCGTCACTTACAGCTTGTCCAGGAGTGGTGCCAATCCATGCCAGGCCCTGGAAAGATAAGGCTAGATTTCAAGGCCTGCTGCTGCTAAGTCGCTTCAGTCGTGTCCAACTCTGTGCGATCCCATAGACAGCAGCCCACCAGGCTCTGCCATCCCCGGGATTTTCCAGGCAAGAACATTGGAGTGGGTTGCCATTTCCCTCTCTACTGCGTGAAAGTGAAAAGTGAAAGTGAAGTCGCTCAGTCGCGTCCAACTTGTAGCGACCCCATGGACTGCAGCCTACCAATTTCAAGGCCTAAGACCCAGTTAAAACCCCATTCCTCGCTCCAAAACAGTCTCAGGGCATAATTCCATGCCCTCCTCTTTACTCTCAGGTAGTAATTTGTATACATATGCAAAAAGTGCATAGCACAGTGAATTGATCTTGGATTTTGGGGTTGTCTCTTTCAGTGGATGAAGAGGAAATATTCTAATGCAAAGCATTAAGATTTTGTGGTTAAGGCAGTTTGTTCTAAATATTTGTCAGCCACTTGCTGGTTAAGTGCCTTAGATAATTCTGTCGGCATTTTGGGGATCCTCTTTATACCTCTATAAAATAATAATATAATCAAATTCATGAGGTTAATGAAAATGAATCTGTTAGTCGCTCAGTTGTATCTGACTCTTTGCCACCCCATAGGCTATAGCCCACCATGCTCCTCTGTCCATGGAACTCTCCAGGCAAGATTACTGGAGTGGGTTGCCATTTATTTCTCCAGGGGATCTTCCCCACCCAGGGATCGAACCTTAGTGTTGCAGTCAGGTTCTTTACCATCTGAGCCACCAGGGAAACCCCATGGAAGAGTTTAAAAACAATACATGTAAAATGCTCAGGTCAGTGTCTGACTTTTCAGTAAATGCTATTTGTCAACTCATTCCCTCCTTGAAAATGAGAAATGCTGTATTAATTTCTGTGTCCTTGACACAGTCCTTGGCACATGGCAGGTGCACAATAAATATTGAACGAATATTGGCCTGATGATTTTATTCTGTCACAGACTTGTTGCATAACTAGATGCCTGTCACCAGAGACATTAGGTGCTTGCTGTCTGAACTCCTTTAACCGACTTGATTTTATGTTATGCTGAGTTGAGTTTCATGACATCTCATACTGTGAATGAGGCAAGGTTTATGCCAAGATATACAATGTCAAAACACTGTTGCTCTTTTCAATTCTAATATTACACTAGTTTTTCTGACCTGAATTTAAAACAAGTTTCAGACAAGAAAATTTCTAAAGAGCTCTGATACTCTCAATCCTTTTGCAAATAACTTTTGTATTTTCAATACCTGGGGTTAGGCAAAGTGCAGATCTTTTAGAAAATTGTATGCACTTTTCCAGCACCATGGGGAAACATTTGGGTGGTGCCCACATCAGAGGTTATGAAGGTAGGTGCATAAACTAGCCATTCCATTTTACTAGTTTGTGTATATGTTGGAAAGTAAATTGATATCACTAGGGATTTGTAAGGTTAAGTGATAAGAACCAAATTCAAAAAATATAATTAACCCTTTTAATGAACCCTCAATCAATTAATGAGTTGCCATTCTGGAAAATAAGACATATCAAAATTTCATTTACCTACCTTCCTTTGGAATCCCCTCTTTATTCCTATCTTAGAAATCTTAATGTTGAATACTTGAATTTTCTTGACTTTCTTCAGCTTTGAATTGCTTCAAATGATTTTTCCTATCTTCAGTAAATTATTCAGTTACTCAAAGTCAGTATCAAAAACATTTTACCAGCAGTTGATATATAAATTCTGGGATAGGAATTATACGTGTATGCCTGTGTGTACACACATGTGTTTATGTGCTGTATATATCAAAATATAATATCAGTCTAAGAATTTTACATTAACTTTTATTCTAGAGCTTTTTTCTATGACTTTATCTTTGTTGCAGCTTCTAATTTGTAGTATTGTATATGAAAGTATTATTGTTTTTGAATAGAAATATGTCTGAGAAAATTTGGTGTGAGATTCTATAGTTAGCTCCTCTCTAATCACTATCTATATGGTGCTGATGCATTAAAATATCTGTTGTGAACTTTAGGAAAAGGATTTAATTTAATGTGACCCCAATCATCATACATTTAAGCACCTTTGGGGATATAAGTTCACTAGTATTTTACAGTTCTTGTGTCTCTTAGAGAATGCTGCTCTTTACCCTTGGCTATACTTACCTGTGAATATACTTCATTTTTCCAATTAGCTAGTTCTAGTGTTTGTCTTTTAAAGACTATGCAAGGAAAAAAAATCAAAACAGTTCTGAAAGGATATATTCCTACTGTGTGCATTTTTTTATTTCTTTTTTTTCTCCTCTTCCTCTCAGTCCCCCATTAGCCTCAGCCATCCCAGTCCTTTCTTCCCCTCACCTCCCACCCTCTTCCCTCTCTCCCTCAACCTCTTTCCCCTGCTTCTCTTCTCTCCTCACTTTCTGCTCTAACCTTTTCTTCTTCCCCCTCCCTTTTCTCTTCCCCACTTTTCCTCCCCTCCCACCTCCTCCTCCTTGTCTTCTTCTCTCCTCTATTTTCTTTACTTATGGGAAAATACACTGTAATGATTCATAGTATAGCCAGTGGTGCCACCTTGCTTCTTTTTGAATCTTACTTCTATCCATTTTTATTTGTGTGACTTTTTCCCTCAGTTTTGTTCTTTAATCTATAATCAGGGTGTTTATACTATTTATCTGATAAGGATATTTAGGGACCTGAAATTACATGTTTACTAAGTTTAGAACAAGCTTGTCTCATAGTATGGGCAGGAGCATCTACACATTTTATTAGGACAGTTAGCACTAGCCTTATTTTGTTTCTCTTATAGTCTGGGTTTTTTCTGTCCAGAAAGTTCTGGAATGACTCACTTAATGATTTTGTGTAATAAGCATAATTCTGTCACAAGCCTTCCTAACACATAGTGATAGAAAATTAAATAAGTTAAACAATATATTATGGTGAGCATTCAGTGAGCCTAGACAATTGGGATATTGCTTAACAATATCAGGAGTAAAACAAAAAAACTTATTATGACAAACAACATCATTATTATCAACAGTTGTGTTGACTCATCATCTCAGTTGTGTCTGACTCTTTGTGACCCTATGGACTGCAGCCCACCAAGCTCCTCTGTCCATGGAGTTCTCCAGGCAAGAATCCTAGAGTTGGTTGCCGTTTCCAACGTCTGTTAAATATTTGAATCTAAAAATGTAAACAAAAAAGAATTAGAAAATGTAGAAAGAGATAGAGATATTTAATTAAATTCTGGTGAAGTCTTTGCCAAACATACATGAAAAGTTCAAAATGTTTGCAAATTTAACTACATTAAACATAAGTCATCTGATTATAAAATTAATTACCAAGATAAAAGGCTAAAACTGGAAAAGGGAGCAAACACACCCTAAAAATACTTTTCATGTCTGAAAGTTCTATTTTATGAATAAGCTGAAAACCCCAATAGAAAAATAGGCTTAAATTATTCTATTATAAAGAAGATACAAAAAAATCAATAAATCAGTAAAACATTCCCATCAACACTAGTACTCAAATAAATGCCAGTTAAATCTCTGAGGTAGTATGTTTTTCACTTAAGACTGGAAAACCTTATTATTTGTTGTTGGTAAAGTTCTTATCTTGTTTTAGCAATAATTTGGAATGGGCTCTGAATGCTTTCATATTGTATCTTTGAGAATCTAAATGGGTAAAAACATTGAGAAGATTGTTTGCTGTTGTTCAGTTGCTAAGTCATAGCTGACTCTTTGTGACCCATGGATCACAGCATGCCAGGCTTCCCTGTCCTTCATTATCTTTCAGAGTTTGCTCAGATTAAAGTCCATTGAGTCTATGAGGCTAATGAGAAAGTATTAATTTAGCAATATGTCAGTAGTTAGGGAAATGTTTCTCTTTTCAAATGAACAAATTCTCTCTGAATTTATACAAGAAATTAATTAGAGATATTCATAAAGGGGTGGATGAAAGTGCATTTATCATAGCATTGTTGTTTTTTTTTGCATTGTTGTTAATAAAAGTTCAGAACAGATCAGTCTCTCAGTCGTGTCTGACTCTTTGTGACCCCATGCATCACAGCACGCCAGGCCTCCCTGTCCATCACCAACTCCCGGAGTTCACTCAGACTCACATCCATCGAGTCAGTGATGCCATCCAGACATCTCATCCTCTCTCGTCCCCTTCTCCTCCTGCCCCCAATCCCTCCCAGCATCAGACTATTTTCCAATGAGTCAACTCTTCACATGAGGTGGCCAAAGTACTGGAGTTTCAGCTTTAGCATCATTCCTTCCAAAGAAATCCCAGGGCTGATCTCCTTCAGAATGGACTGGTTGGATCTCCTTGCAGTCCAAGGGACTCTCAAGAGGCTTCTCCAACACCACAGTTCAAAAGCATCAATTCTTCGGCGCTCAGCCTTCTTCACAGTCCAACTCTCACATCCATACATGACCACAGAAAAAACCATAGCCTTGACTAGACAAACCTTAGTTGGCAAAGTAATGTCTCTGCTTTTCAATATGCTATCTAGGTTGATCATAACTTTCCTTCCAAGGAGTAAGCATCTTTTAATTTCATGGCTGCAGTTACCAACTGCAGTGATTTTGGAGCCCAGAAAAATAAAGTCTGACACTGTTTCCACTGTTTCCCCATCTATTTCCCATGAAGTGATGGGACCAGATGCCATGATCTTCGTTTTCTGAATGTTGAGCTTTAAGCCAACTTTTTCACTCTCCGCTTTCACTTTCATCAAGGGGCTTTTTAGTTCCTCTTCACTTTCTGCCATAAGGGTGGTGTCATCCGCATATCTGAGGTTATTGATATTTCTCCCGGCAATCTTGATTCTAGCTTGTGTTGTTTCCAGTCCAGCGTTTCTTATGATGTACTCTGCATAGAAGTTAAATAAACAGGGTGACAATATACAGCGTTGACGAACTCCTTTTCCTATTTGGAACCAGTCTGTTGTTCCATGTCCAGTTCTAACTGTTGCTTCCTGACCTGCGTAGAAATTTCTCAAGAGGCAGATCAGGTGGTCTGGCATTCTCATCTCTTTCAGAATTTTCCACAGTTTTTTGTGATCCACACCGTCAAAGGCTTTGGCATAGTCAATAAAGCAGAAATAGATGTTTTTCTGGAACTCTCTTGCTTTTTCCATGATCCAGTGGATGTTGGCAATTTGATCTCTGGTTCCTTTTCCTTTTCTAAAACCAGCCTGAACATCAGGAAGTGTTAGAAATGACAAATATCCAATAATATGCATTTAAATAAATAAATGAATCCATTAAAATATTGAGGTGGAATAATACTATTGGCATGTGAAATTGTTTAAAAAAGGGAAATATGTGTTTTAAAGAGGTATCTGTAGAATATTTCCTAGTATGTAATATTAAATAAATACATGCGTAGAAACCCCATAGTAGAAGCTGCATATTACAAGTAGTGGATATATTAGTAACCTTTGTTTAGTTTTTGTTAGAATTCTTTATTTTTCAATATTTTCCAATATGTTTATGTTGCAATTGCAAAGCAGAATTTGAAAAAGTCTGTGTTTGTCTTATGAAGCCTAAAAGTGGGAGGTGATCTTATAAATGGGAAAATAGTTGATGAGCACATTCAGGAAGTGACTGTTAATGATTCTGCCACTTACTGGCATTAAGACCTTGAACATTGACTTAACATATCTAAACCTTAATTATAAAATAAACCCTAACTTTTCAGATGTCTTGCATAAAACACATCTGTTTGTTCACTCTTCCCTTCTTTTATTTGAGCAAAGAGTTGAACTATAAAGAAAGCTGAGAGCCAAAGAATTGATGCTTTTGAACTGTGGTGTTGGAGAAGACTTTTGAGAGTCCCTTGGACTGCAAGGAGATCCAACCAGACCATCCTAAAGGAGATCAGTCCTGGGTGTTCATTGGAAGGACTGATGGTGAAGTTGAAACTCCAATACTTGGGCCACCTGATATGAAGAGCTTATTTATTTGAAAAGACCCAGATGCTGGGAAAGATTGAGGGCAGGAAGAGAAAGGGACGACAGAGGATGAGATGGTTGGATGGCATCACTGACTCGATGGACATGGGTTTGGGTGGACTCCGGGAGTTGGTGATGGACAGGGAGCCCTGGCGTGCTGAGGTTCATGAGGTCGCAAAGAGTCGGACATGACTGAGCGACTGAACTAAAATTGATTACCTCTGTAATGTTCATACATGGGCAATGAATTTTATAAGTATTTCCAGAGATATGGTAGTTAAAATGAACAGCATGTGCAATGCGTTCTAAAGATTGTTTGAGAGGAAGTTACACATGTACTGAGTTTTATAAATTTCAAATAAGACAGCTTTGTTTTTGTTCTCAAGTTGCTCAGTCATGTCTGACTCCTTGTGACCTCATGGATTACAGCACCCCAGGCTTCCTTGTCCTTCACTATCTCCTGAAGTTTACTCAAACTCATATTCATTAAGTTGATGATGTCATCCAACCATCTCATCCTCTGTTGTCCCCATCTCCTCCTGCCCTCAATGTTTCCCAGCATTAGGGTCTTTTCCACTGAGTTAGCTCCTCACGTTAGGTGGCCAAAGTATTAGAGCTTCAGCTTTAGCATCAGTCGTTCCAATGAGCATTCAGGACTGATTTCCTTCAGGATAGACTGGCTTGATCTTTTTGCAGTCCAGGGGACTCTCAAGAGTCTTCTCTAGCACCACAGTTTGAAAGCATCAATTCTTTAGTCCTCAGCCTTCTTTATAGGCCAACATTCACATCCATAAATGACTACTGTAAGATAGTTTATAAGGTTATATATGTTCTCGGTCTTATGTTTACTCTCCATCATTTATTTTAGATATAGTCTTCTCTGGAAAAATGTAATTTTTCAAAGTGTTTTCACTTTTTAATCTATGTCATTTTGGAAATTATATATGCATTTGTGTTATTTACAGATGTATGCATGTATTTATCTATTCCATATTTAATAGACTTAGTTGGTATATACCATATGCATTTCTGACTGTTCTTAGTATTTCAACTATAATAGTCATACATAATCAATGTTTTGAAAGATTACTTAGCTAGACAACAGTGATATTTCTAATATGCTTTTCACCAAAAAAGAAATGACAGCATTTGCATATGAATTTTATAACCAGTAGCACCTATTATGCATCCTTTATGACAGAACATACTTTGGTCAAAGATGGCTAAGCTCTCTCTAGATGTTTGACTCAATTTCAGTCTAATAATCTTTGTATGTTTAGCCTCTTCAGAAGAGGATTTTGAAACAAAGACCTAATTTTTGTACAATATTCTAATATTCTGGAATTTTAATACTTGACTCTTATTTATTAGTAAATTATTGACTTTGTTGACCAACTAAATTCTTGGGCATTCTTCATCTAAATATTATTGAAGATAATGTTTTATAGTTTACATTAAGAATTGTTAACTCAAATACTTGCATTACCCAGCAGAAAAAATATATTCCCATATTGGAAATGTAAGTATCTGAGATGTCAAATATGTTTATGTATACATATATACAGGGCTTCCCTTGTGGCTCAGCTGGTAAAGAATCCACCAGCAATGCAGGAGACCTGGGTTCAATCCCTGACTTGGGAAGATCACCTGGAGAAGGGAAAGGCTACCCACTCCAGTATTCTGGCCTAGAGAATTCCATGGACTGTATAGTCCACGGGGTCACAAGGGTTGGACAGGACTGAGCAACTTTCACTCACTCATATTATATATATACACATATACACATACGTCGAGAGAAAGAAGCTGAAGGAGAACTGCGGAAAACAAAATACATTCATACTCAGTTGCTTCAGTTGTGTCTGACTCTTTGCAACCATATGGACTGTAGTCCTCCAGGATTCTCAGCCTGTGAGATTCTCCAGGCAAGAAGATTGGAGTAGGTTGCCATTTCCTAATCTAGGGGATCTTCCCACGCAGGGATCAAACCCTCATCTCCTGCAGCTTCTGCATTGCTGTGGAATCTCTACCACTGAGCTTCCTTAAAGGCTTTCAGATTAAAGAATATTATAATTATTCTTCAATTTATTTATTTAATTATTTGTAAGAGTATGCAAAGCATACTCTTACACCTTGAAAGTTAGATTATTCAGTCTATCCACATGGGTTTCAGTGTCATGTCCGACTATTTGTGACCCCATGGACTATAGCACGCCAGGCTTCCCAGTCCATTACCAACTTCCAGAGCTTACTCAAACTGATGTCCATTGAGTCAGTGATGCCATCCAACCATCTCATCCTCTGTCATCCCCATCTCATCCTGCCTTCAATCTTTCCAAGAATCAGAGTCTTTTGCAAAGAATCAGTTCTTCCCTCAGGTGGTCAAAGTATTGGAGCTTCAGCTTCAGCATCAGTCCTTCCAATGAATATTCAGGGCTGATTTCCTTTAGGATGGACTGGTTGGAATTCCTTGCAGTCTGAGGGACTCTCAAGAGTCTTTCCCAACACCACAGTTCAAAAGCATCAATTCTTTGGCGCTCAGCTTTCTTTATAGTCCAACTCTCATATCCATACATGACTACTGGAAAAACCATAGCCTTGACTAGTCGGACCTTTGTCGACAAGTTAATGTCTCTACTTTTCAATATGCTGTCTAGGTTGGTCATAGCTTTTCTTCCAAGAAGCAAATGTCTTTTAATTTCATGGCTGCAGCCACAATCTGCAGTGATTTTGGAACCGAAGAAAATAATGTCTGTCACTGCTTCCATTGTTTACTCATCTATTTACCATGAAGTGATGGAACTGGATGCCATGATCTTTCTTTTTTGAATGTTGAGTTTTAAGCCAGCTTTTTAACTCTCTTCTTTCACATTCATCAAGAAGCTCTTTAGTTCTTCACTTTCTGCCATAAAGTTGGTGTTATCTGCATATCTGAGGATTTTGATTTTTCAGCTGGCAATCTTCATTCCAGCTTGTGCTTCATTCAGCCCTGTCTTTCACATGATGTACTCTTCATGTGAGTTAAATAAGCAGGGTAACAATATACAGCCTTAACATACTCCTTTCCCAATTTGGAACCAGTCTATTGTTCCCTGTGCAGTTCTAACTATTGCTTCTTGACCTGCATACAGATTTCTCAGGAGGCAGCAAAGGTGCCTGGTATTCCCATCTTTTTAAGAATTTTCAACAGTTTGTTGTGCTCCACACAGTCAAATGCTTTGGCATTGTCAGTAAAGCAGAAGTAGATGCTTTTTGGAGCTCTTATTTTTTTCTATGATACAATGTATATTGGCAATTTGATCTCTGATTCCTCTGCCTTTTCTAAATCCAGCTTGTAAATCATGAAGTTCTTTGTTCACACACAAAGCCAGTTCTTTGTTGAAGCCTGGCTTGGAGAATTTTGAGCATTACTTTACTAGTGTGTGAGATGAGTGCAATTGTGTGGTGGTTTGTACAGTCTTTGGCATTGCCTTTCTTTGGGATTGGAATGAAAACTGATCTTTTCCAATCCTGTGGCCACTACTGAGTTTTCCAAATTGCTTGCATATTGAGTGCAGCACTTTAACCACATCAGCTTTTCAGATTTGAAATAGCTCAGCTGGAATTCCATCACCTCCACTAGCTTTGTTCCTAGTGATGCTTCCTAAGGCACACTTGACTTTGGATTCCAGGATGTCTGGCTCTAGTTGAGTGATCACACCATCATGGTTATCTAGGTCTTTAAACTCTTTTTTGTATAGTCCTGTGTATTCTTGTCTTCTTAATATCTTCTATTTCTGTTAGGTCCATATCATTTCTTTTATTGTGCCCATCTTTGCATGAAATGTTCCCTTGGTTATCTCTAATTTTCTTGAAGAGATCCCTAAATCTTTTCCATTCTATTGTTTTCCTCTATTTCTTTGCATTAATCACCGAGGAAGGCTTTCTTTTTTTTTTTTTTTTTTTTTTTTTTTGAGGAAGGCTTTCTTATCTCTCCTTGCTCTTCTTTGGAACTCTGCATTCAGATGGGTATATCTTTGCTTTTCTCCTTTGCCTTTTTCTCCTCTTCTTTACTCAGCTATTTGTAAGGCCTCCTAAGACAACCATTTTGCCTTTTTGCATTTCTTTTTCTTGAAGTTGGTCTTGATCACTGCCTCCTGTTCAATGTCACAAACCTCCATCCTTAGTTCTTCAGGCACTCTATCAGATCTAATTCCTTGAATCTATTTGGCACTTCTACTGTATAATCTTAACAGATTTGATTTAGGTCATATCTGAATGATCTAGTTGTTTTCCATACTGAATTTTGCAGTAAGGAGTTCATGTTCTGAGCCACAGTCAACTCCTGGTCTTGTTTTTGCTGACTGTATAGAGCTTCTCCATCTTCGGCTACAAAGAATATAATCAATCTGATTTTGGTATTGACCTTCTGGTGATGTCCATGTGTAGAGTTTTCTCTTATGTTGTTGGAAGAGAGGGTTTGCTATGACCAGTGTGTTCTCTTGACAAAATTCTGTTAGCCTTTGCCCTGCTTCATTTTGTACTTCAAGTTCAAACTTACCTGTTTCTCGGTATATCTTGACTTCCTACTTTGGTATTTCAGTCCCCTCTGATGAAATGGACATCTTTTTGTTGTTGTTGTTGTTTGGTGTTTGTTCGTTCTATAAGGTTTTGTAGGTCTTCATAGAACCTTTCAAGTTCAGGTTCTTCAGCATTACTGATTGGGGCATAGACTTGAATTACTGTGATGTTGAATGGTTTGCCTTAGAAATGAACAGAGATCATTCTGTTGTTTATGAGATTGTGCCCAAGTACTGCATTTCAAACTCTTTCATTGACTATGAGGGCTACTCGATTTCTTCTAAGGGGTTCTTGTCCACAGTAGTAGATATACCGGTCATGTGAATTAAATTTGCCCATCCCAGTCCATTTTAGTTCACTGATTCCTAAAATGTCAGTGTTCACTCTTGTCATCTCCAGTTTGACCACTTCGAATTTACCTTGATTCATGGACCTAACATTCCATGTCCCTATGCAATATTGTTCTTTACAGCATCAGACTCTCCTTCCATCACCAGGCACATCCACAACTGGGCATAGTTTTTGCTTTGGCTCCTTCTCTTCATTCTTTCTGGAGTTATTTCTCCAGTCTTCTCCACTAGCATATTAGGCACCTAATGACCTTGGGAGTTCATCTTTCTATGTTTTCTTAAACCTTTGTCAGTGGGGTTACCTGGAAAAGAATCTGTGTATACCTATGTCATCCTCATTCCTGGAAATAGTTGCTTGCTATTATAGAGTTCCAGAAACAAGGAAAGGCCACTTATGCACTTTTTCTGCTCCAATATGATCATGTAGACACTATCATGCTTTTCTCTGTTGGCAATTTTTAAATTGTTGAAAGAAAACTAAAAATATGTATATTTATAAACTTCAATAAAATTGCCTCCAATAAGATTCTTTAAAAATTACTCTTTAAAAAATTATACTTGTTCACAAAAACTCTTTAATGGTTCTGACTTTATATAGCTCAAAATCTTTAGCTTTTTTTTAAAGTTTATTATTATTATTTTTTTACTTTACAATATTGTATTGGTTTTACCATACATCAACATGCATCTGCCATGGGTGTACACATGTTCCCCATCCTGAACCCCCCTGCCACCTCCCTCCCCATACCATCCCTCTGGGTTTCTTTTTATAGCTCAAAATCTTGAGCTTTAAGGCAGGCTTTAAAGAATCTGATCTCAATTTCTAAGTACCATTCTTCTCAGCATGAAGTGTTTATTTGTAATCTTTGATTGTGAATTTTCTGGAATGTGCCCTTGGCTCCTGCTGTCTTCTCTTCTCTGGATTTTTCCAAGTCAGACATTCTTGAGGTTTCCTCCCAGTAAGCCCAGATTTGCACCGTGTGTTCTCTGATTCCTGTTAGGGCTTCTGCCCTGTTATCACATATTTCCATACAACTAATATACAGTGGTTAAGCTGGCGTTACACTTGCCTTCCATTCATGGTCCTTTTTGACTCTTTCAAACACAGTCCAGATGTGTGTGGCTCACTGAAGGATATTGATTGGTCAGTCTAAGCTCTGGATCCAGAATGGACCAATCAGGTACTGATGCTCATGTAGTTTGTGCAGAACTATGGAAGCGTATGCTTTCTGAATTACTCATTTCTGACACATTGTCACCTTCTTGAGATTTGTATTAATACATGGATACTCTCCCTATATGGAGTCTGGCTCCATAATGGAAAGCACCTTATCTTGTACTTCTTGCAATGGAATTTCTCCAATTCCTGTGACATTTTTGCATGCATGTGTGTTTGCTAAGTCACTTCAGTCATGTTTGACTCTTTGCGACCCATGGACTATATATAGTCTGTCAGGCTCCTCTGTCTGTGGAATTTTCCAGGCAAGAATACTGGAGGGAGTTGCCATTTCCTTCTTCAAGGGATCTTCCTGACCCAGGGATAGAAACTGTTTTTTAGGTCCCCTGCTTGTATGTACATATACATACAATATATGTATATTGTCACTAGTGGTAATCATATACACACACATATATACATATATATGTGTATATACACACATATATATGTACGTGTATATGTACACATATATATATACACACATACACACACCTATAAGACATATATATATGTGTATATACATATATATATATAAGACATTCTTCGTCTATTCATCAGTCGTTCAAGGAAAAAAAAAAACTCAAGATGTAAGAAGAAGGGAAAGACAGTAATTGTAAAGCATAGTGGAGTAAAATGGTCAAGATTTTAGCTTCTTACTCCCTCTTATTGTTTCAAGTTTGGTAACCTTGTACATGTTACTTAACCCCTCACTGTAAATATCATTTTTCCAATCTATAACAGGAAGAAGGTGGCCTCTAACTATAAAGGATTGCTACTGCTGGATCATATAATAGTTCTGTTTTTAGTTTTTTAAGAAAGTTCATAATGTTTTTCTCATCAAATTACATTCACACCAACAGTGTACCAGAGCTCCCTTTTCTCTACATCCTCTCCAACATTTGTATTTGTAGACTTAAAAAATAATTTTTTTATTTTTATTTTTTGGCTATGCTGTGTCTTGGTTGATATGCGTGGACTTTCTCTAGTTGCGGTCCATGTGCTTCTCATCGTGGTGGCTTCTCTTGTTGCGGATCATAGGCTGTCTCTAGGCCATGAGGCCTTCAGTACTCGCTGTGCATGGGATCCGTAGTTGTGGTTCACAGGTTCCAGAACACAATCTCAGTAGTTGTGGCACATGAACTCAGGTGTTGTGCAACATGTGGGACCCTCCTGGACTAGGGATTGAATCAATATCCTCTTCATTGCAAGGTGGACTCTTAACCATGGGACTACCAGGGAAACCTTGTAGACTTTTTGATGACAGCCATTCTGACAGATGTGAGGTAATGTCTGGTGCTTGTAATTTGCATTTTGCTAATGATTAGCAATGTCGAGCATCTTCTCAGGAACCTGTTGGCCATCTGTATATCTTCTTTGAAAAAATGTTGATTCAAGCCTTCTGCCTATTTTTAAATTGGATAGCATTTTTTTTATATTGAGTTCTGTATGAGGTGTTTATATATTTTAAATATTAACAATTGGTCATGTCATTTGCAAATATTTTGTCCCCTTCTGTATGTTGTCTTTTTATTTTGCTGATGGTTTCCTTTGCTGTGTAAAACCTTTGAAGTTTAATTAAGTCCCCTTTATCTTTGCTTTGTCTTAAGAAATAGGTCTAAAAAATATTGCTACAATATGTCAGTGTTCTGTCTGTATTTTATTCTAGGAGGTTTATGATTTTTACTCTTACATTTAGGTCTTTAATCTACTTTGAGTTTATTTCTATATATGTTGTGAGAAAATATTCTAATTTCATTATTTTTCATTCTTGTGCATCTATCTGAAGAAAATGAAAAGACTAATTCAGAAAGATACGAGCACCCCGGTGTTTGAAGCAACATTATTTATAGAAGCCATGATATGGAAGCAAATTAATTGTCCATCAACAGATGAACAGATAAAGAAGATATTTTATAAACATATATATATATATACATATATATATATATATATATATAGAGAGAGAGAGAGAGAGAGAGAGAGTGTCCCTGATGTTCCTGATTCTGGGAAAGATTGAGGGCAGAAGGAGAAGAGGGCATCAGTGGATGAGATGGCTAGATGGCATCACTGATGCAATGGACATAAACTTGGACAAACTTCATTAGATGGTGAAGGACAGGGAGGCCTGGCATGCTGCAGACCATGGGGTCACAAGAGTCAGACATGACTGGGTGGCTGAACAATGACAGCAACAAAATCACAAACACACACATATATATACACAGACACATATATAGACATATATGTATGTATGTATGTATGTATGCTGCTGCTGCTGCTAAGTCACTTCAGTTGTGTCCGACTCTGTGCAACCCCATAGATGGTGGCCCACCAGGCTCCCCCATCCCTGGAATTCTCCAAGCAAGAACACTGGAGTGGGTTGCCATTTCCTTCTCCAATGCATGAAAGGGAAAAGTGAAAGTGAAGTCGCTCAGTCGTGTCCAACTCTTTGTGACCTCATAGACTGCAGCCTACCAGGTTCCTCCGTCCATGGGATTTTCCAGGCAAGAGTACTGGAGTGGGGTGCCATTGCCTTCTTCTGTATGTATGTATACACACACACAATTGAATATCACATGGCCATAAAAAAATGAAATTCTGGCATTTACAGCAGCATGAATTGACCAAGAGGGTATTTGCTTAGTGAAGTATGTCAGATAGAGAAAGGTAAATACTGTATATTATCACTTCTATGTGGAATCTTAAAATACATGAATGAATGTAACAAAACAATGTAACAAAGAAATAGACCCACAGAAACATATAAGAAAATAATGGTTACTGGAGGGAAGAAGAAAGGAAGGAGCATTAAGATAGGAATGGAAAATTAAGAGGACAAACTTCTACATGTAAAATATGTAAGCTGCAATGTATATTGTATAACACAGGGAATACAGTTAATATTTTAAAATGATTTTAAACGGTGTGCAATCTATAAAAATATTGAATCACTATATTGTACACTTGAAACTAATATTATATTGTAAATCAACTGTGAAAGTGAAGTGAAAGTGAAAGTCACTCAGTTGTGTCCGACTCTTTGCCACCCCATGGACTATATAGTCCATGGAATTCTCCAGGCCAGAATACTGGAGTGGGTAGCCTTTCCCTTTCCCAAGGAAATCAACTGTACTTCAATAAAAAATAAAATTAAAAGGGTTGTTCTTAAGATTAAATAATAATGTATGTTGTCACCTAGAATATCTTTCAAGCACACTTAGATTCTTTATAAAATAGTCATAATATGCACAGCACAGCTACATCAGAGAGAAAAATAAAATAATACATATAATGTCTTTGGAAGAGTTAAAATGTAGTTATTTTAATAAAATTTAACTCATTCTCCCCATATAGCAAAGTCTTAAGTGATTATTATATCCCAATGAAATATAGCTATTGAAACTAAATTAGTCTGACTATAAAGTCTCCTTTAAATGGGAAATTTTGTTAGGTTTATAATGATAGAAATATTTATTTTAGTATTATCCTGGCCAAAAAAAATCAGTGTGTTCCTAGAACAAGAATCTTAATGTCAGAAGGAAAATTTGAGTTCTTTCTTTTGTCTAATTCTTTTATTTTACAGTTGACAAAAATTGAAATTCAGGTAAATTTAATATTAAGGTCTTGCAGCTAGCAGATTTTGCATTAGTCTTTTCATTGTTTGTTTCCTCCCTGAGTAGTATCTGAAAAATTTTAAAAAGCCATTAAAACATAAAAAGCAAGATACTACAACAGCAAAAATTGCTATAAGATTACTATATTTACTCAATTATTATAAGATTAATAGAAACTCATTAGAGGGAGTTTCCTTAAGTGAGTAAAGTACTTTACAGAATGTATGTTGATATGAAATAAATTTCTGCTATTTTCCCAAGTATTTATAACTGTGTATTTTATGGTCAACATAGATACAGGCAGGGTCTTAATCAAATAGTGATGATCTGACTTATTTAGAGCCAATAGAAAAAATACACACACACACACACACACACACACACAGAGGCACCCGCACCTGACCCACCACACATTGGAATACTCTAGAACACGGAGAAAATAAAAATATATGTAGTAATACCATGTGAATCCTATCCAGATGTCGATTGTAATTATTTTATCCACAAATAAGAATGGCCTTAATGCCATCCGAGTGTGTATAAAGATATGTAGGAAGTCTCTTGCCTTCAGAAATGACTGAATCAGAACCCTAAATTCAAGCATGTATGTTTTCAAACTCCCTGTTTTCCCCATTGAACTGCACTCCCTCTGTGAGTAGGTGAGCACAGGCTCCCCCACCCCTGCTTCTGCAGAAACATTGTCTTTGCTCCACTGGATTTTACAAGTTCCTTCTCCTGTATTCCAGTTCCCTTAGTGTCTTTCATACCGACTCTGTTTCAAGCTGTTTCCTATATCACCCATTAAATTTACTTTGGCAGCAACTGTATTTCCACTTTAGCTTATCCCCGTAAAAGTTCACTCTGGTTTATAATACAGAAAAAAGATTAAATAGATATTGGGTTGTTTTTAAAATGCATAAGAGGACTTGCCAGTTTTGCTCAAGGCAAAGCTGCTAGCAACAAATCCAAAACCACAGCCGTGAACTAGTCTGAAGAGGAAACAGCTGCTGCTGCCAGCAGGCTGAGGAACTTCCAAACTTAGATTGGCTCTCTAATGTGAGCAGTGGTACTCAATGAAAATGTTCACACTTTATGTTATTTATTATTATTTTCAATTTTCTGTAACTTAAAATATGTGTTCTCTGAAATATTTTTATTTTTTTTATTTATTTTTTTCTCAGTAGTTTTTCTTCTTTTTTTTTAAATTTTATTTTATTTTTAAACTTTACATAATTGTATTAGTTTTGCCAAATATCAAAATGAATCTGCCACAGGTATACATGTGTTCCCCATCCTGAACCCTCCTCCCTCCTCCCTCCCCATTCCATCCCTCTGGGTCGTCCCAGTGCACCAGCCCCAAGCATCCAGTATCGTGCATCGAACCTGGACTGGCAACTCGTTTCATACATGATATTTTACATGTTTCAATGCCATTCTCCCAAATCTTCCCACCCTCTCCCTCTCTCACAGAGTCCATAAGACTGTTCTATATAGTAAATTGCAGACACTAATGTAACACCCTATTACCAATCTATTCAACTTTACCATAATCTAATAGTTTGCTATTTTTTAAAAGAAATAAAACATGAAAACTATTGTTAAATTCCTTCTTAGAGCTTGTTAACTGGCCTTTTATTTCTCATTCTTTATTTCTCCTTATTAATATTCATATGCATTATTATAATGTATTATTGTACTTTTACTGCATATGTATGTGTCCCTGATATTACTTATGTTCTTAGCTCTTTGTTTGTTTGCTTGTTTTTCTAAATTTTCTAGTAATTGTCTAGAAAATACTTCTCAATATAGTCGTACATCCTTTCCTTGGAAAACCTGAGTGTAGTTACTACTGATTCTTTCAACATGGCTGGAATGGAATACATATATTTCTGGTATATCTGAATCTCAGGCTTATAATTCCAGGTCTGGACTTGGTACAGCGGATTGGCTAAATCATTTGAGGTGTCAGTTTTAGGTGTAGGAGAACTTGGTAAAATAGATGCCCAGCTTCACATCTTCTGTTGTGAGAGGGAGACTCTGTTTTAAGTGACTGGGGATTTCCACAGTATTGAAAGGGACATCAGTTTCTAAGTGGCTAAAATAATTGCGAATGGCCACTACATTCTGATACTGGCTTATTTTTAGGAAACCTCTTGTCCTTCTTAATCAATTGTATTCATTCATCAAGATTCACACACAGAAGCAACATAACTAAGTGAAAAGAAATCGGGAAATAAAGTTTTAATCCCATCTCCAATATTTATAGAATGGGAATTGATCTAGATGATTGAATGCAATGAATGTGAAAATCAATATCAAGTTTTAATTTTCACTTAGAAAGTCACCAGTTAGATAGTTTTTTATGAATTATCAGTATTTTACAAGCTTTCATTTGATAGTTATGCTTCAAAAAATTAAGCCAAAGTCTGATTGGAATGTTTCAAAATAGTGAATTTCTTTTTTTTTTTTTAAATTTTATTTTTAAACTTTACAAAATTGTATTAGTTTTGCCAAATATCAAAATGAATCCGCCACATAGTGAATTTCTATCATTTAATCTTCACCTATACAAGGGGAAAATGTATGGACAAAATGTAAGATATAGTGAAGAGATGGAAATTAAAAGCTTATTGTCTTTGTATTCAAACTGAGTTTTGAAAGTTCTGAGTGGAGTTATATTAGATTCCATCCATAATGTACCCATCTATATTTTTAATACATCACTGTCTCAAATTCTTCAAGAGAGCATTCTGGCTCCATGTTTACCTGTCCACTTATTATTAAAATGTGTAGTATTAAGATAATTAATATTGATAGAAAATAACAAAAATAAATATGTGTTGATTTACTTAAAGTTCAGTCAGTTCAGTTCAATTCAGTTGCTCAGTTGCGTCCGACTCTTTGCAACCCCATGAATCACAGCACGCCAGGCCTCCCTGTCCATCACCAACTCCCGGGGTTCACTCAGACTCATGTCCATCGAGTCAGTGATGCCATCCAGCCATCTCATCGTCTGTCATCCCCTTCTCCTCCTGCCAGCATCAGAGTCTTTTCCAATGAGTCAACTCCTCGCATGAGGTGGCCAAAGTACTGGAGTTTCAGCTTTAGCATCATTCCTTCCAAAGAAATCCCAGGGCTGATCTCCTTCAGAATGGACTGGTTGGATCTCCTTATTTAAGAGTTAGAAGTCTGATTAGGATTTTTAATTTGTGTATTGGATATTGGGTTGAAACAGTTGACTACAGGAAGGAATTATACTTAAGACATTGGTGAAAAAGTAATCCGTGCACATACCCTTTTGCTTTAAAAGAATGTAGCATACTTTACAAGATGAAATGAGTCCATTTTTTCTGAGTATACCTCAAACTGAATTTTTAGAAAGAAAATGTGTTAATCACTAACAGAAACTGCAGAAATAAGTTATTAGCTTGTAGAGTGTATTTATCCAGTCAGCCAACAAATATTTTGGACTTTATATGCTGTGGAAAATGCATGCATGACACTCTGCTTGATCTACTATAATATTACACTCAAAAGTATAATATGTGATACTGGTTTGACTATCTTAGGGAACATTTTGAACAGGTGTTCCTTTTTTTTTGCAAAATAGAAATTCTAATTATTTTAATTATTTAGAAAATAGAAGTGTTCATAATAACCCATTATAAGTTTGATGTTCATGTGTGTTCAATTTTCGAGGAAGTGTTCCATGAATAGATAATATTTCATATACCTGTGCCTGGAGAATCCCAGGGACGGGGGAGCCTGGTGGGCTGCCGTCTATGGGGTCGCACAGAGTCGGACATGACTGAAGCGACTTAGCAGCAGCAGCAGCAGCAGCAGCAGCATATACCTAGGATACCAGTTCAGATTGAAAATCAGCACGGTGCAGTGATATTTTGTCGAATTCTAAGGTGATGAGGGCCATATATTGTAAATGAAGGACAACTGCTAAAAAGTGATTGCTTTGTGAGGGAAAGATCTTTGAGAAAAATACTTACATTCACTCAAGTATGTCACAGTATTACATAAGCGGTGCAGTTTGTATTGACAGCATCTGTTCTTTGTCTTGGTCTAGAGGGTGTCAAACCCAGGTATAAATTCAAAAATGCACATTTTATTGCTCCTTTTCAAAGCTAAATTTTTACATGATATCAAACCATGAATAAATTCTATAGATTTATACTTTCTTCCCCTTCATCTGATCATTAATCCTCTTTATTCATGGAAAATATGCTTGACTCTCTCTATAGATATACTTTTAATTTCAATTTTATTAAAGTACTGGACAGAGGTACATTTGTAATTCTAAAAATGATGATGATGATGGCAGTGATCATAATGATGATAAAGAAAAATGATTTTGAGGAAGACGATTAGAATAATGATGCTGTTTCTGATAGCACTTCCAAGTTCTTTCTTGTGTCTACGCTGTTTGGAGAGAGGCTAAAAACACATTAGTATTATCAGACGGTGTGGCGAATTAGCATATCAGGAAGAAGACACTCTCATAAATATACTTTATATCCATTTTTATGATTTTCACTGGCATCATTAATTTCTCTGCACATAGTTTGATTCATTGATTCATCCATTCAATACACACTTTTCAGGCACAAATGAGGTGTTGGAATAACACAGAAAGCAAACACAGCCATAGCAATTATCTTCATGAACCCTTAGTCTAGTGAAGTATGTGGAGCTTAGTTCTGTACTGAGAAGGTGCCTGTGTGTTAGATGCTATGAGTGAAAGTGACACAATGCCTCTAAAGCTTATAAAAGAAGATTTTGCTATAAATGTGAACAAGGAATAAGTGAAGTGTAGAAGTTAAGAGAAGAGCAAAAAAAGTATTTCAGGCCCAGAGGTCAGAGAAAGCATGATGTGAATATTAGTAATTTAAAGTTAGTAGTTTGAATTAGAGAAAGTAAGGGAGTAGTGGTTCTATCAGTAGATATAGCTAGAAAAGTAGATAGAACCATACCAAGCAGAGCCCTGTTGTCTTACATTACGGGAAAGGGGAAATGATCAACTAGTGCCCTGATAGGATTTGCGTTTTGAAAAGGGGACTCTGGCTTGATTACTATCTGAAGAATTAGTTGGAAGTGGACAAACTTATTCTATGAAAAGTTACAGAATTATTATTTTTTAAATCTTGGATTTGGCATGGCCAAGTACTCTCTTTTAATAAAAAAAAAATTAAAAACAGAGAGAGAAAATAACTTTTATAATTAGTGTCAGAACTAGATTTAAAACAAACCAAACTTACATTATTAATTTCAAATAGGTCCTTTCCATGAGACTCAGGCATGCATTGATTAAATAGTCTAGCCAAACTTTCTTTCTGAAGAAAGTTATCATCTGTGTCACCTTTTACTTTGTATGCTCAGTTGCTCAGTCGTGTCCAGCTCTTTGAGACCCCATGAACTGAAGCCCATCAGTCTCCTCTGTTCATAGAATATTCCATGCAAGAACACTGAGGTGGGTTGCCATTTCCCCACCCAAGGATTGAACCTGCATCTCATGTGTCTCCTTCATTGCAGATGGATTTATTACTTACTGAACCATCAGAGAAACAACTTTTACTTTAATGTCCTTTATACTTCCTTTTTTTCCCTACCATCTCTTGCTTATCCTCTCCACTGCTAAACAAAAACATCATCTTGCCATTCTGAACTATAAAGAAATTTCTGTCACCTTAAGGCTGGGCTGGAAGAAGCACAAGATAGAATCAAGATTGCCGGGAGAAATATCAATAACCTCAGATATGCAGATGACACCACCCTTATGCCAGAAAGTGAAGAGGAACTAAAAAGCCTCTTGATGAAAGTCAAAGTGGAGAGTGAAAAAGGTGGCTTAAAGCTCAACATTCAGAAAACGAAGATCATGGCCTCTGGTCCCATCACTTCATGGGAAATAGATGGGGAAACAGTGTCAGACTATATTTTTTTTTTTTTTTTTTCTGGGCTCCAAAATCACTGCAGATGGTGATTGCAGCCATGAAATTAAAGCACGCTTACTCCTTGGAAGGAAAGTTATGACCAACCTAGAAAGCATATTAAAAAGCAGAGACATTACTTTGCCAACAAAGGTCCATCTAGTCAAGGCTACAGTTTTTCCAATGGTCATGTATGGATGTGAGAGTTGGACTGTGAAGAAAGCTGAGCACCGGAGAATTGATGCTTTTGAACTGTTGTGTTGGAGAAGACTCTTGAGAGTTCCATGGACTGCAAGGAGATCCAACCAGTCCATTCTAAAGGAGATCAGTCTGGGGTGATCATTGGAAGGAATGATGTTGAAGCTGAAACTCCAGTAATTTGGCCACCTCATGCGAAGAGTTGACTCATTGGAAAAGACTCTGATGTTGGGAGGGATTGGGGGCAGGAGTAGAAGGGGACAACAGAGAATAAGATGGCTAGATGGCATCACTGACTCAATGGACATGAGTTTAAGTAGACCCTGGGAGTTGGTGATAGACAGGGAAACCTGGTGTGCTGCGATTCATCGGATCACAAAGAGTTGGACACAAGTGAGCAACTGAACTGATAGAAACGTGAAATGAGAGCCTTTCAGTTCAGTTCAGTTGCTAAGTTGTGTCTGACTCCCAGAGTCTACTCAAACTCATGTCCATCGAGTCAGTGATGCCATCCAGCCAACTCATCCTCTGTCGTCCCCTTCTCCTCCTGCCCTCAATCTCTCCCAGCATCAGAGTCTTTTCCAATGAGTCAACTCTTTGCATGAGGTGGCCAAAGTATTGGAGTTTCAGCTTCAGCATCAGTCCTTCCAATGAACACCCGGGACTGATCTTCTTTAGAATGGACTGGTTGGATCTCCTTGCAATCCAAGGGACTCGCAAGAGTCTTCTCCAACACCACAGTTCAAAAGCATCAATTCTTCTGTGCTCAGCCTTCTTCACAGTCCAACTCTCACATCCATACATGACCACTGGAAAAACCGTAGCCTTGACTAGATGGACCTTTGTTGGCAAAGTAATGTCTCTGCTTTTTAATATGCTATCTATCTTGGTCATAACTTTCCTTCCAAGGAGTAAGCGTCTTTTAATTTCATGGCTGCAATCACCATCTGCAGTGATTTTGGAGCCCAGAAAAAAAAAAAATAAATAAAAATAAAGTCTGACACTGTTTCCACTGTTTCCCCATCTATTTCCCATGAAGTGATAGGACCAGATGCCATGATCTTCATTTTCTGAATGTTGAGCTTTAAGCCAACTTTTCCACTCTCCACTTTCACTTTCATCAAGAGGCTTTTGAGTTCCTCTTCACTGTCTGCCATAAGGGTGGTGTAATCTGCATATCTGAGGTTATTGATATTTCTCCTGGCAGTCTTGATTCCAGCTTGTGTTTCTTCCAGCCCAGTGTTTCTCATGATGTACTCTGCATAGAAGTTAAATAAGCAGGGTGACAATAGACAACCTTGACGTACTCCTTTTCCTATTTGGAACCAGTCTGTTGTTTCATGTCCAGTTCTAACTGTAGCTTCCTAACCTGCATATAGGTTTCTTAAGAGGCAGGTCAGATGGTCTCGTATTCCCATCTCTTTCAGAATTTGTTTACCTTCCACTATTTCTGATTTTATGCATGTAATAGATGTATAAATAGAGATGATACTTGAAAATTTTCAATATTCTTTATAAATGTATTACTATATATTGTATTACTGTATATTATGTAGTTCTCTCTAAATTATTGTTTCTGTCTAAATTAAACATTTTTCCTTAATAAATAACAAAAAATAATTTACCTTAGTTTTATTAGTGAAAAATGAACCTAATGCTAAGGTGTGTGTTTGTGTTAGTATTCATGGCCAAATCTGAAAGGCCTAGAGGGAAAAGATAGGATCTATGGATTCAGTAAGTCCCTTTTGGCCTCAGAATGATTTGTTGAGATGTCATATTTTTTTTGACCTTTTCATAATTTGAGAGAATTATAATATAGCCACAAAATTCAGTTATTCTAAAAGATCAAATAAATTTTGATCAAATAAATATTTTTAATAAATAAAATAAAAATATGAATGAATTAACACTATGAACCTACTTAAAACTCTTCAGAGAATTCTCAAAAGATGTACTTAAAATCCAAATTCTTTGCTACATGTGAAATACCCTTCGGGATGAAGCCCCCCATCTCCTGTTCTATGGCTCCTCCCTCAATCACTGTGCATCAACCAGTGGATCTTCTCTCAATTTCTCAAATTTTATGAGCTCACCTCTGCCTCAGAGCCTTTGTACTTGTTCTTTCCCACTCAACTTTTCTTCCTACCAGCCTCATGGGTCTGATATCTCCTCATCATTTAGATCTCCATGGAGTTATAAGTTGCTCAGGGAAGATTTCTCTGACCACCTGTCTACTTCCAATCACACTCTGTCACATTCTACCATTATATACTCTTCCCAAGACTTTTTATTTGAAATGATCATATTTATGCATTTGGTTATTATCTTTCTTCTATGAATATAAATTCCATGAAAACAGAAAATATGTCTGTCTTGTGCATTATTTTATCCAGAGAACTGAATATCACCTGTCACCTGGAAGGTACTCAGTAAATATTTTTTTTAGATAAGGGAATATTTTAATGAGCAGCTAAAGAAATATTTAAATAAGGCTTCTGCTGTATCTCCATACCAAAGCAGCTATCAGCACACAGGATTCCAGCTCTTTCTTTCATCGGTAGAATTCACAACACCTACATTACTTTTCAATTTATGGTTAGATGGGTTCATAAACAAATATACAGAATTTTATGGCATTGCCTGAAAAAAAAATCAAAGAGCTCAAAATAATAACTACTTTCCTCTACTGGCAGTTCAATTTATGTTAACATACTTTAGAAAATTTGACTATTAAGCAGTCAGTGCCTTTACAGAAGTACGAAGTGTCGCTGTTAAAAATAATATGACTTTGGATAATGTGACTTTGTATTCACAAATGTATATTAATGAGTTTATTCTTTATAAGAACTCTTCAGTAAAACTGTTATTATTTCCATTCAACAGACTAAAGAACTTGCCTCATCTAAAACCTTGTAGGAGCCAAAATTTGAATGTTGGCAGTCTATCTACGGATCTAGACTCTTGGTCACTGTTCTGTACCACCTCTCACACAATCCCCTTCTGTCTGAAAATCAATCACATGCATGTAAAATCAAGTCAAACACAGCTAATAGATGTGGGGAATTTTAAAGTCAGATACAGAACACTAGAACATTGGGGAATAGAATAAGAACATAAACTTTTAAGTGATTCAAAGAAATTAAGTTGGGTTTCAAAGAGATTGTCTTACTTTAGGCTGCTATGACAAAAATACCACAGAGTGGGTGACTAATAATCAACAGAAATTTAATTCTCAGTTTCTGTAGGCTGGAAAGTACATGATCAAAGCACCAATATATTTCATATCTGCTGGAGTTGGTGACGGACAGGGAGGCCTGGCGTGCTGCAATTCATGGGGTTGCAAAGAGTCGGACACAACTAAGCGACTGAACTGAACTGAACTGAGGATACACATCCTATGTTTTCCCATGAAAGAAGGGATAAGGAAGCTCTCTGGGCTGTCTTCTAAAAGGGCTTTTGTATCATTCAGGAGGACTCCACCCAATGACCATTCACGTTCCAAAGACTCTACCTCCAAGCATCCTTCCATTGAAGATTAGGTTCCAACATACTAATTTTAGGAGGGTCACAAACATTCAGTCTAGAACAGGGATAGATTTTGGTTGCTTTCTCTGTAATTTGCCGGTACAACCTAGACTTATGAACAGATTTGTTAATTTTTGCAAAGGAAAACATGTCATTTTAAGATAACTATGCTGTATCTGTTACTTTAAACTCCTCAGTCATAAATTCAAAATCACTTTATAATAATTACAATACTGTGGTCTAAACACATTTATGAGACTATTATTCTTGAAAAAATTATGTGATCTATTTTACTTGATTTTATACATATTTAAAAATACACTCCTCATCTACATCTATTGAAGATATATTCAAAATTGCATAGTGGGATGTGAAAAAAACTATATATGCCAGCTCCAGCTCTGTTACCTACAACAAATGAAACTTTTACCAAAATACCTAGCTTAATTCAGACTCTAATTCTCTTATATTTAACCATGAAATATTCTTTCCTACTTTCATCTGTTCAGTAATTTTGGGGGGGAATTTTCCATATTTTTTTCTTTTTATTCTGATGGGTCTTATACTGAGGAGATCACTACATCTTACAACATTAAGATGTTACTAAGGCAATCTAATTTTTTCCTATCTTTAACTCATTCTGTAACTTTCTAGGAAATTTCATTTGTTGGGATACACCCAGGACAAGAAAACAGCTAAAAATAAAATAATCTGTAGCACTGTGGAATAAAGTGCACGAATCCCTTATACTATGCTCTCTAATCATATCCTATGTCCTGTGTTTCTCAAAAACTGAGTGATTCTTCTTATACTGTGATTTATACCATATCTTTCCTCAAAGTCACTATACTTATGCTTAAATAAATTAGGACACTTTCTGCTACTTGTTGTCAAGGAAACAATGATACTTGGGAAATAATTCCTATCCTAATGACCTTCAGACTAATTTGTAGTGTAATAAAAAAAATTTAATATTTATACCAGGGAAATAGTTTTTATTTTTGTAAAATTTAACCATTAGAGTAGTTGGATACATTTCATTCACAGTTATAAAGTGTTGAGATTGAACAATGCTAAAATTCACTAATATATACATAAATATATATATTTATATATATATATGTATATATAATTCTCGGTAACTAGCTGCATGACACCAAAATAGTTAAACATTTTTGTATTTCTCCTTCTTCATATCTTGAAAACTTCAATTTTTGTCCTTTTATCTCATTGGGCAGGCGTGAGTATAAAATGTGAATTCCTTGAAAATATGAAAATACTGTAAAGTTATGTAAATCAATATTATTGCTCTTATTATTGTAATTATATTCTTCATCATTCTTTAGGCATCAAATACCCAGGATGGGCCAGTCAGCTAAACTTTTAGAGTTTGAAGTTTTTGCTAAAGCACTTTTAATTAAATTTAATTAGAGAAAAAATTTTGAATGATTTATAAATTCCAGATAATAAGACATATGTTTCTGACCAGAGATTCTGTTTTGATAATTTGACATTATCAGAGATGCCTAGTATATTTTTGGGCATGTGATACTAACTAAAATCACTAAAACTTTGTCCTATGGTACCTCCTTTATCTAACTTTAAAGGTGGTACTTTGCTTAAGGAAATGGGTTCATTTATGTTCATATATATATTGGTTATTATTTAGAAACTTTGAGTGCATGCTTCTTATTGCTACATTTTGACTTGCCATACCTTTGCAATTTCTCTGATTCTTTATTCTTGAAATGAAGGTTTAAACTTCCTAATTTTTATAAGGATATGTAGTTATAAAAGAGCACTGCAGGATACATTTTTTTCATAAGTTGAGTTAACACCATTAGGTACTGCCATGAAAGCTGGTGAGCAGCATTAATCATAGAATCATACAGCTGGAAGGGAACTCCAAAGGTCACATAGTTAATTCTCTTGACTCCATGTAGACTGCCTTGAAATTAACTTAGACAAATAGGTGTCTGTCCAAGAACTTAAAGGTCAAAAGGCATCATGAATGTATGAACATTTGTAGCCAAGTGGAGTATGAGGGGATAATTTAGGTAATTCAAGTACAATATCTTCATATTGGTTCAATCTTCTGAATATATGAATATTTTCATTTGGACAGCAGTGTAGTTTAACAAGAGAAAATGGTTTGAAGTATGAAAGGCTGTATTAGAGACGTTTTCTGAGACTAGCAAGAGAGACTACATGTGTAATGCCTGTATCTACTTGTGTGTGACAAAGTACCACAAAGCCTCATGACTTCTAAAAACATCACAATTTATTACTTATGATTACACCACTTGGGCAGGGCTCACTGGGAATGAGTCATCTCTACTCCATGTGGTATTGGCTGGGGCATGTTGACTTGAATTGTAGGACATGTGATAGCCTCACTCACTTGTCTGGCACAACAGTTGGGAATGTTGGAATTAGTGGGAGCATGCTGAATCTCTGTGTCTTTGTGGCCTCTGCAGAAGAAGAGTCTTCACATTTTACATGGAGGCTTACTATCAAAATGACAAAAATGGAATATTCAGGCCTTTTAAAACCCAGGAATGGAACTCTCTGAGTGTCCCATCTGTTGTACTGTATTGGTTCAATAAGTCTTAAGGTCAGCGGTCATTCATAAGAGAAGTAGAATACCTTTCTTAGGCAAGCAGTCTGGGGAAGGGTCAAAATTTTAGGATCCAGTCCCAGGAAGATCTACCACAAGAAGCCATGTCTTTGTCATGCAAAACAAACAAACAAACCTACCTATTTGCTTCCAACACCTCCACAAAACTTATCTCATTATAACATTAGGCTTGTTGTAACAAGTCCACAGCTTGTTACCTGCATCAGGACTGGGTTTAGATAAGGCTTCCTGGGTATAAGTTCTATTCCTCTAGAGAAATGATAATTTAAAACACTAGTTATCTGTGCCTAGTGTTATTCATGAGACAGGGGAAAAACAGTAGAGACACTCTTTTTTCAAAGAGAGGAAGAGTAGGTGGCATATAGTACTTTCTGCTCCATAGTAATTCTAAAATCTGGCCATCACTTGATTTCAGAGCCTCCTCCTGTGCACAGGAAATATTCCTCTAATAAAACCTAGTTTTGATCTGTGAGGATGAATCACTGACCCATGGCCAACCCCAGCCTTTGGCTTTATCTTCTGAGGTATTAGCCTTGCTCTCTTAATATGCCATTTCTTTATCATAAGAAATAACTGCAATTTGCTGCTGAGTAGTGTTTTCTTCCTGATATACTAAACACTTGCTGGCTGCATGCTAGAAGCCTCCTTTCATTTTGAGATGTCTTAATCTCCTTTAGTCGAAGCTAGTACAAGGAGTCTAATAACTTTGTATTAAGTTAATGCATCAAATTATAATTCATTTCCTTAGATAAAAGCCATACCTGCAACACCTTCAAGACCAACCCTGCTCAGCTTTGGGCTGCAAGCCATGTTTCTAAGGGGTGTTGCCCTTAGTATTCTAAGAACACATTTTTTACTCTGGGAGAATGCAATATAAAACTCCTTCAGTCTTTCTGAGGTTTTAGAAAAAGTCTTACAGAACAACCCTTGATTTGATCTTTTTACTGCCAGTGCCCTGCATTTGATCTTTGCTGAAGGCTATTTCTATCTTTGAGGCTGGGGACTAGAAAAATATTTATTTTCCAACCTAGAAAGTCCTAAGATGGAATATTTTCTCTAAATTCTGTTTCAACATTGAACATTTCCTTCTTTAGCTCATAAAACTTTTTAAAAATGTTTTGTCATACACAGGTAATCAAGTTAATTGGCACTGTTGACATTCTGCACAGATATGTCCTAAATCAGATACATTTTCTGTAATTTATACTAAGTCAGCAACTTTTCCAGTTTCCCATCAATACTTAGCACTGGATTTCTTTCCTCCTAGCACAGCTACTTTATTGCTTCTCTTGTCTCAATCAACAGTCTCCTTATTGCCCATCCAGCTTCTTGCAATCACCTGGATCCAAGGCCTGTGTTATGCAGTTTCTGTTACGCAGCTCTTCACTTCCAGGTATCAAAGTTTGCCTCATTTATATATTACTGAGGAGATAATCACTAAATACTTGGTTATGTAAAACCACTGTAATTTGCCATTTCTGATAGTTGAGGGTAAGACTCCGATAGGTGTGTCTTCTGCTCAATTTTGTGTTGGCTGTAGTCACTCACCTACTTAGTGACTGGTACATATAACTGGGAGGAAGGTTGATGCAGGAATTTGTAAGATGACCTTAATCACATATGCAGTACTTCAGCTAGGGCAGATGGAATATCTGGTATTGACTGGGGCTGTCTCCACATAGTCTATAAGTATTCAGTAGGAGAGCTTCTTTACGTGGCAGCCAGATTCCAAAAGAATTAAACTGGATGCTGTTAGTCCTCTGGAGATATACATGCAGATGTGGCAGAGTGTCTTCTTCACTGCCTTCTATTGCTAAATGATAGCCACAAGGCAAGGTTAAATTCTAGAGGAATTACCATATCCACCTATTGATGAGATTGAGGTATGTACATACCGAGGGTGAGGAATTCTTAGAAGTCATCTTTAAACACCAGTCACCACTTGCCAGTGTAATTCTGAACGTATAGTTGGTGATTAACAAGTGTCAGTTGCCTCTCAGACACACCCCCATGTGATGCATGTGTTACTTCTCTTTTATAATGAGCATATTTATGAAATAGCAATTTATAAAATAAAATGAATTTTAGTCTCAGTTTACTTGTTATAAAAATCGTACTCAGTTTTAAATTTCTCCTTTTTTAAGTAAAAAGGAATATCTTCAATGACAAATGATTTTGGGGAGATTAAGTAGTATGCTAATTACAAAGATGATCTGGGATTTTGCAGTTACAAGGTCATTGTACCACTTGTCCTTTTATACGTCCTGAACCTTTTCATTATGCTGAGAGGTAAAGAAGGCTGAGAGCTGGTTGAATCTGTGAATAAGAACTCTTTAAACTATAATACTTAATATAGGATACGGGGGAAAGGATTTATTGTGAAGGAGGTCTTATTTCATTCCCTCAGCTTTATCTACTTATATGTAAGGAATTTAAATTTAACAGTTTAGAAGTTATGTGAGCTTCCCACTCCCTCTTTGTTCGTTCTTTGATTATGTTACTTGTTCCAGCCAATAAAGATATGAACTGTGTAGGTGAGATGGAGTCATCTTAATAATGATGTAGGTGAGATGAAGTCATCATTATATTTTATATGGATATAGGCAACGCTTGAGGAGAAGGTAGAATTTTAAACTAATGCTGTATGTCCTGATTTTTATACTTATTTCATTTTTAAACAGGGAAGTTTTGTTTTGTTTAAGTTTGTTTCCTAAACATTCGTTCAGATTATAGGCTAAGAAATCTCTAGGTGAGTACCTTCAGGAGTATTGACATCTTGTTCTATTGCTGTCAAGCTTCAGGGAATGAGTTTGAAGGTTCTGGAAACACCAATGGTTAGGAAACTCACGCTGACATATTGGCCATGACAAAAGAAGCTCTGTGCACAGCGTCAGCATTAGTGGCAGTAGCTGGTCCTGGCAGGGTGGTCTCTGCCACCGAGCGATGAGGCACGTTTGGCTTTATGAATGTCAGAGGCATTTCAGAAAGTATTTTGAAAGCTCTGTGTTGGCAATACAGAGAAAGAGAACATCAAAATGTGTTTTCAGGAATGACAGCAGAGATCCCCTCTGCTCACCAAAAGCTCTACAGGGAGTAGGGAAGAGAGTTTTGTGTTTTTGTCATTTTCCCCACTTGTGTCACTCAGTCTACACAATGGTGTTCACAGGTGAAGAGGAAAGAGAAAGGAGTAAAGGGGACCCTAGGATAGGGACGAGGGTAGTGATATGCGCCAACTGGAGTCTTCAGTGAATCCAACTCATGTGCATAGATCAGAAGCCGCTTAGAATGATGATGATAATAGATCATGCATTTTAGGTTATTGGAGAGCAGAGGCTGAAAGGACATTCCTGTAGAGCTAAGTTGAACCGAAGAATGAGGCTTCAGGTCCATCAGTGGAAGGAAAGGAACTTTCATGAACTAGCCTCTGAGTTTATTTAAGTGATATGAGAAACCACAAAGGAAAGGCTCAGTGTAGGATGTGAAGGGAGTGGGGAGTGGACTCTGCCAAATTACTGAAAATAAAATGCATGGTGATTAAGAAAAAAGCAAAGAGAAGTTTGGGGAATGATGAAAAATAAACTAATGTGAAGGCTCTTGTGTTTTATTCAGGCAACACGTATATTAAAGTTCTTCCTTTATGTCAGATACTGTACTTGGCAAAAAAGAGAACAGTCCTAAATTTTTAGGTAATTAACCCTCCATGTTATAAAGATGGGCATGCAAACAAATAATTATAATTCAGTGCTCAGAATACTAAAACATATAGAATTATAAATTATCTCCATTCTTAGTTCACATCAATGTGCAGCATCTTCTAAGTATTTTTTTCCTGGAAGAGATTATATTTGCAAATATAAAAATGTCAGTAAGGAAATGAATTTATCCAATGTTAGTGAATTTTTATCTTTTAGTGTGGGTGTCATCCCATACTTCTTTTCATTTGTTATTTGTGGGATGAAATTGTTGACACTCCATTTTATCCATGGAGTTATTTTCACCCTGAGACAGATATATTTTTAAAATTTTCATGTTCATGTTACATATTTCTGCCTTTATAAATAACTTACCTCTACCAGGCCAATGTTTTTTAGTTAATCACATATAGGTATAAATCTTCTGTTCATACTACACACTTGAATTTTCTTGAAACTTTCCTTTCCATTCTTAGGTCAAGCTGCTAATTCAAAAACATATACAACTAAAGGCACAAAGAATTAATATCATCATAAAAGACACAAATAACAAATGTTGGCATGGATATAGAATAAAGGGAAACCTCATATACCACTGGTGGGAATGTAAACTTGTACAGCCTCTGTGGAAAACCCTATAGAGATTCCTCAAAAAGCTAAAATTAGAATGACCTAGCAATTTCACTCCTATGTATATATCAAAAAAAAAATCAAAAGCGCTTGTTAAAAGATACATGCACCCCGATATTTATAGCTGCACTATTTAATAGCAAGGCACGAAAGAAATCTACATGTCCAGAGGAATGGGTAAAGAAAATATGGTACATATATACAATGAAACACTACTCAGCTATGAAAAAGAAGGAAATAATGCCATTTGCAGCAATGTGGATAGATCTGGAGGGCATTATGCTAAGCGAAATGTCAGACAAATATTGTATGATATAACTTATATGTGGAATCTAAAAAAAAAAATACAATAAACTAGTGAGTATAACAGAAAGGCAGACTCACAGATATAGAGGACAGGTTAGTGATTCCCACTGGGAAGCTGGGAGGCAATACAGGTATGGGAGCATGAGAGGTGCAAACTCTGGGTTCTAAGATAGGCTACAGGGATGTATTGTACTACATGGGGAGTATAGCCAGTATTCTGTAATAACTGCAAATGGAAAGAAACTTTTAAAATTGCATATACATGTTTTAAAAATAGAAGTTAAATAAAAGGAATAGA
Source organism: Bubalus bubalis (assembly GCF_019923935.1). Taxonomy (NCBI): domain Eukaryota; kingdom Metazoa; phylum Chordata; class Mammalia; order Artiodactyla; family Bovidae; genus Bubalus; species Bubalus bubalis. The sequence continues at coordinate 15,582,858 of NC_059172.1, read as the reverse complement.
ATAAAGAACAAGGTAAGTTATATAAAAACAACAATTTAGCATTTATATCCACTGTGTAGATGGCTGGATGGCATCATGGACTCAATGGACATGAGTTTGAGCAAAACTCTGGGAGATAGTGAAGCACAGGAAAGCCTGGAGTGCTGCAGGCCATGGGTTTGTAAAAAGTCAGACATGACTTAGCAACTGAACAAAAGTGCAATAACACGATATAAGTTCACATGTCATCATATCTAATATTTCCAACAACCTGAGTATAATGTTAATTTTCAGTCTTATACATGAGGAAATAAAATTTAGATGAGATAAAGCAAGTTGACCAGTATTAAAGATCCAATATGTGATGCATTGAACTTAATAACTTACACACTGTGTCATACATAGTTACCTTTTCACCAAGCTTAACATTCTGTCATGTAAAATTGAGAGTATAAAAAGATGGTTGAGGAATAGTATCTGTCAGTCATAATTTTATTTAAATGCTATGTAATGCTTAGATCTCCAGCCACAGCACAGTTTAGGCCAGTGAAGAGAAGTAGTTTGGCCTTCCAAACCAAAATGTTCAGTTGAAGCTAATAAGAACTATTCATTTTTAAATAAAAGTATATTATATTTCTGCTTCCAGGAATATGGAGCAGATGTACTTTCCCCATTCCTCTTCCTAAACAGATTTCAGTTTTAGTTCAACCAAAAGCCATGGACCTTTATTTTTTCCTTTCTTTAAAAAAGAAGAAAGATGAAGAGAAGAAAGAAGACCAGCTAGAAACTTCAGGACCCCAAGATCAACATGGGATTTCTCTTTGCATCATATCACAGGCTTGCAGAGGAAAGACTGACACCACCAACGGACACAGATAAATGTCTCCCCAACAAACACTTGCTCTCTGTAGCCAAAAAGTTAGGAAAGAGATTTTAGACCATAATGCTCAACTAGAGCCAAGAGAAAAATCTATGACTACCGTACTCCAAGATTCGAGAAATTCTGCTTTGCCTTTGAGTGAAGCTAATTAGCAAACACACATGGCCCGAAATCTGCCCCACATTCCCAGCTCTTGAAGATCCCCTACTTTTTCCTTTCAGTATGGCTGAGTGTATATTGCAGTGTGGTCTTTCTGCTCTATTGCAATAGCTGTGAAGTGTTCCTTGCTCATCGAACTTTGATGTAATCTTTGCTTCAACACTGGCTAAAACATGCTGTCTCATAAAATAGTACAACAATGTTCAGGTTTAGAGCAAAAAGCACACATCATATCATGAACCGTGAAGATATAAAGAGAATGAGAAACAAAGCAATAAATGCCAGGAGCAAGATAATAGAAACATTAAAATTACTGATACATATTTTAAAGTAATCCTGAAAAGTTTTAATGGACAATTAAGAACATGCTTGAAGCAAAAGATAAATAAATACAAATAAAAAGTTTCAGCACATAAATAGAAATTATCAGCAAAGAAAATATATAAAGACTGATCTGAAGGAAATTTTAGAACTGAAAATACAACAGTCAAAATAAAAATTTAGTGGATGGTCTCAGTAGTATAATATAGCCTCAGGAGGTATAGTATTTCTACATTTGTTAGAATCGTTGTGCTATTGGTACTTATTTTATTTTACCAAATGCTTAAAAGAGGGATACTATAACTGGCCTATCAAAGTAATCATAACTTATTAAAACAATTATTGGGAAAATGGCCCCTAGATGAAATTGCTCTATTTAATTGGACTGATGAAGATTTTTAATTTGCTGAAACTACTATTTCAAATTTGTGTAATTGTCAAAATGCATTGGCGGGTACTGTGTTAAACATTTTATGTTGATCATTTTAATGTTTCACAAAGTATGGGACACATAGAGTTGTTGTTATAGGATATACACAGACAGAAAAAGTACTTCTTTCCATTTTTCTGACCTTATTGAGTCAAAGAGAACATCTCTGTTTGGGTACCACAGTTTCTTTATAATTTTTCCCTTTCTTAACAAAGTTAAATCCTCAGGCTCAAAATCTTCAGCTGACTCAATATTTAGATAGGACTTTGTAGCATTGCTTCATTTGCAAAATGTTAATTTTTTGGTTGTCTGCTGTTTATGAAAGCATCCTTGTTTCCCATTGTAATGGTAGTATAATTTTTTTAATGAAATACCTTTAATTTTTTAAAAATTAAAGTGAAACAAAAATAATAAGCAACAAGAATTCATATGTAATGAGAACATAGCAAAACTCATGAGGGTATTATGTTAATGCAGGATTTTAATTACTGTGTGTTAACTCATTGTTTTTCCCATTAACTATGAGATTAATGTCTCAGTTTCATAAGTGTGGGGACTGAAGCTAAGTGATTTATTCCAGATTTTTTCAGAGAGTTATAGATAGTTCCTGTGTCTTTAGAGACTCAGTTCAGTTCAGTTTAGTCACTCAGTCATGTCCGACTCTTTGCGACCCCATGAGCCGCATCACTCCAGGCCTCCCTGTCTATCACCAACTCCTGGAGTCCACCCAAACCCATGTCCATTGAGTCACTGATGCTATCCAACCATCTCATCCTCTGTCGTCCCCTTCTCCTCCTCCCCCTCTCAACCTTTCCCAGCATAAGGGTCTTTTCAAATGAGTCAGCTCTTTGCATCAGGCAGCCAAAGTATTGGAGTTTCAGCTTCAACATCAGTCCTACCAATGAACATCCAGGACTGATCTCCTTTAGGATGGACTGGTTGGATCTCCTTGCAGTCCGAGGGACTCTCAAGAGTCTTCTCCAACACCACAGTTCAAAAGCATCAATTCTTCTGCACTCAGCTTTCTTTATAGTCCAACTCTCACATCCATATATGACCCTGGAAAAACCATAGCCTTGACTAGATGGACTTTTGGTGACTCAGCTTGTCAGCAAATGCCCCTTCTTTACAACAATGCCTACAAAAATTAAGACACTAAATTTCTCCTCCATTGAAATTCTAGCCCCAGTTATGTGGTTCGTCATCTCTGACATTGACAAGATGACTGTGGGAATTGTCAATCTGTAACAAATAGTCTGTCAGATATTTCTTCAACCAATATTTGTTTATTCAGGTTCCATGGAGAACTGCGGTCAAGGGTCTGCAATCATGACTAGCTAAAGGCAGTTCTCAGAAAGGCAGGGGAAAGAGAATGCTTTTACAGAGGGACAGAGAAGTTGAGAAAGCTGTAGTAGACAAAGAGTCCGTGGCTTCTTACTGGATAGTTTTGCTCAGCAAGAGGAGGAGTCTTTCTTCTTCCTGTTGGGCTCTACTGCCTCAGGGCATGAGAGCGTCCCCTTATGGATTTTAAAATCTGTTTAATTTAAGTTTCTATTAATTTTTAATGTAGCTTTAAGTAGCTCTAGCTTTTAAAAAAATGTAATTTAGAAGTGATCACTGACCTGGAGTTATAAATAAATGGAAATGGTTTATGTATAATCCCTTTAAAAACACCTCAGATAAAAACTTATTTTGTTGATTGTAGCAATGCATATCACTTGCATGTCAGGCAGATAACTTAAGGGATTCTCATCTTCTTTCTTCTGATACCATCCATTTGTAAAGATTATAACTCAGAAAAAAAATTAAATGAAGTACTGTTAAAAGAGAAGTCCTAAATAAGTCTAAAACTTTCCGTTTAATAAATGACTCAATAAAGTCTACAAGATTGAAAACCTTTGGCTAGATGGGTTAGGAGAGAATGCAAAAGAATATATTTGCATAAGTTTTGCTGCAGAATTGAATTAGATGTTACATCTTCTCGAAGTTCAGGGCAAAAATCACAGATGTAGCTATCACTAGAGAATTGAGATGGATAGTTTTTATTATTCAAAGAAGTAGATTGTGATATTACTCAAAAGAAGCCAAAGAGAATACATTTCACTTATTTGATGAGCATATTTGGACAGATTTGAATGTACACAATGGAAACAACCATATAAAAAATTTCAGTTCCATTCATCCTAGCTCTGTTGATACATAAATCATGTTTAGTTAAAATACTCATTTAAGTATTAAAGTCTTTTATGTTTTTTCTATATAACTATAGAATAGTATTGAAGACATTTTTAATGGATTGACTTTTACCAAAATTCCAAATTATATCTCCTGAGATGAGGGTTTGTTTGTTTTTTTTTTTTTGACCCTTTTTTAGAAAGTCATAAGGACAAGAAAAATGGTATCTAGTTATTGTTTTCATCATTTGTTTACATTCTTTGCTTCAAAATGACTAAGAGCTTTGCCTACATGAGGAAAATAGCTTGCCTGTGTTGCTCCAATTAAGGACAGAGAAAGAAAGCAAATTAGTTATTAGGTTTAAGCAACTAGAGTAAAAATTTCCTGAATTTATTCTTTTTACCTCTGTGGTTTACTTAAGATGCATGCTATGTTATCATCTCCTGAATATATAGACTATAAAAGATATGGGACATAATTTGGGGTTTTATTAAGGACTATTGGTAAAAAAAAATAATAATAATAACACCTACAAGGTGGAGTAAATTCATTGAAAGTGTAGTGGAACCACTTTGCTTAGAGGTCTGTAGTTAATAATTACATAATGTGGTCAAATGCCATGCATATAGTATATGTGAGATTCTAAGGCATTAAAATCAAATTAATGTTGATACTGGTACTCCATAAATCTTAAGGAAATTCTAGTAGAACAATTCTAGTAGAAATTTAGCAGACTAGCAAAGGTATGTGAAGAGTTGAAGTCTTTCCCAAGAAATATGAAATGGATGTGATCAATCTAATTTTCAGAAACATTCTCAGTTAAGTCAATTAAATGAAAAAAAAAAGTTAAGTGCAGTTAAGTTTTTCTAAGAGGGCACCCCCCCAAATAATGTTTCTACTGCCTTAATTATGATATTTAAGAGGAACTCTGATCTACTTTATTATGTATCCTGTGTACAAGCTTAAGCTTATTTCTTTTCTGATGTCAGGCAGCATTTCAGAACAAAATGAGGATAGAATTAGAATAAGGATTTTCAGCATATAAGATCAAGTTCTTATTAATAACAAAGTTTGGGGCAAATTAGCCAATTTTGACCCAAGACAAATGGAAAACTTGGCAGGCACATGAACATGACTGGGGTAAGTTAGAATCATCAGGCCTCAAGTTACAATGAGCCATGTCACCCATAGCTTTAATTCAGAATCCATCTTCTTATCACTATCTCAACACATAATAAATACATATCAGTATTGTGGCTTCATTTATATTGACTAGCCCTAGCCAAAGAGAAGAAAAAAAATATTTTAAGAAAGAGAGCAAATTTTTGCACTTGAAGAGAGAAGCACAAAATTAGTAGGAGGGCAGAGAGAAAGTCATTTTATGAAAACCACAGAAGTCTGTGGGATAAAGAGTGGAACACCAATATTGTTTAAATATATCTGAGATATTTATAGAGGATATCAACATTGCTACTTTTTTTAGATTGGTTATGTGTCAATACCTGTTTTGGGTAAAGATATCCTGACATTAATTATATATGTAACATAATGACTGATGACAGCATAATATTGAACAACCAAAGCTTGTAGCCATTACCACCTAACCTAAACATTATTTCATAAGAAAAAGAACAAAGTCCAAGAATTTTCAACTAAGGATGTGGTCTTACCATTTGCTGATAAATAATTGACTAATCCATAAGTATTTGAAAAAAGAAAGAGGCAAACAAAATACTAATGGCTGTTAATATGAAAAATTTATATATTTAACTCATATTAAACCTGAATATTCAGAGATAAAGAGCATCAGAAAGGAAGATCCAGAGTTCACAGTTTCAGTTTTATGTTTTAATCTTTTCTTATGCTTGGCAGTGTGTTCTTTGTGCCTGGCAAGAACCTCATCCCCTGCAGCACTGTGCTGTTATGCATGAAGAGGTCTAAGTAAGCCTTTTAAGAATATGTAGTACTGTTTTCAGTGTGCCAAACAGTTTGGGAAAGGTCACATACTACAAAAATAAGAAAAATTAACATAATGTAAAAGTAGTAGATTTTCCATTATCTTTTATATAAAATAAAGGTATATACACTAGAATTGTTTAGTATGTATATAACATAAGCATAATATCACCATTCTCTTTTTTTTTGCCTAGTTCTTACTGGAGCATTGTCAATACGATTTCAACTATCCATGCGTGACCTATTTCCTTTCCAATAGCCTGTGTCTCTTACAGACCTTCATATTCCTTAAATTTTATAGTTACCACCTTCCTCTTAAAACATTGTGATTATACCTGAATCTTAAATAAGGTACTGTTTGTTTTCACTTGTATTAGGTTTTTATGTAAATGGCATCATATTGTGGTTATATTCTGTGACTTTTTCTTCAAGAGTATCTTTATATGATACCTGTTATTTGTGTCTGGTTGCAATTCATTTTTCATTAGTATGCAATATTCCATCAAATGACTTGCCTTAATTTACTTTTGGATTTTTCTTATGATGTTTCAGTTTGTTATTAAAATTATATGCTCTAGTAAATTGTGCTTCTAAAACCTGTCCAACGCATGTTTGTTGGTGTTCACATGTAAGAATTCCCACAGTACATGTGTAAGAAGAGATTGTTCTTGTTTAGTTGCTAAGTTGTGTTCCCAGAGTGGGGAGGAGCAGTGTGGAGGCAGGGACAACAGTTGTAACTAGGTGACCCGGAAAGATGTCTGTCATATTTGTTAAGAGCTCAGGACTGAAACCTACACCCTCATCCCAGTCCCAAACTCCCAATCCCCTTTATCCTTGTTTTTCAGTTGCTTTGTCTGACTCTTTGCCACCCCATAGACTGCAGCATGCCAGGCTCCCCTGTCCTTCACTATCTCCCTGAGTTTTTGCTCAAATACATGTCCATTGAGTTGATGATGCCATCTAACCATCTCATCGTCTGCTGTTCCCTTCTCCTTTTGCATTCAATCTTTCCCAGCATCAGGGTATTTTCCAGTGACCTGGCTCTTTGCATCAGGTGGCCAAAGTATTGGAATTTCAGCTTCAGCATCCTAAAGGAAATCAGTCCTAAAGGAAATAAATCCTGAATACTCAGAATAGAATCCTAGCTTCAGCTTCAGCATTAGTCCTTCCAATAAATATTAAGGATTGATTTCATTTAGGACTGACTGATTTGATCTCCTTGCAGTTCAAGGGACTCTCAAGAGTCTTCTGCAGCACCCCAATTCGAAAGCATCAATTCTTCATAACTCAGCCTTCTTTATGGTCCTACTCTTACACCCGTGCATGACGACTGGAAAAATCGTAGCTTTGACTATACACACTTTTGTCGGAAAAGTAATGTCTCTGCCCTTTAATACACTGTCTAGTTTTGTCATAGCTTTTTTTCCCAAAGAGCAAGCATCTTTAAATTTCATGGCTGCAGTCATCGTCCACAGTGATTTTGGAGCCAAAAGATAATAAAATCTGTCACTATTTTTACTTTTTCCCCTTCTATTTGCCATGAAGTGATGGGACCAGATGCCATGATCTTAGTTTTTTGAATGTTGAGTTTTAAGCCAGTGTTTTCACTCTCCTCTTTCATCCTCATCAAGAGGCTGTTTAGTTCCTCTTCACTTTCTGCTGTTAGAGGGGTATCATATGCATGTCTGAGGTTGTTGATATTTCTCCTGGCAATCTTGATTCTTGCTTAGTGATGAATTATAGGATATATTACTCCTCTACTTTTTAAGATGATGTCGTAGTGTTTTCCAAAGTATTCTTCTAATCTACCTATCGTCCATGTTGTGTAATAGTTCCCATTCATTTACAACGTTCTCTATAATTGGAACAAGGTTTCCTCATTGGAGACCTTCACGTTGGTATAAAATAGTGCTTATTATGGTCTTCATTTGCATTTCCTTTATAACATGCGTAGTTGAAAAGGTTTTTTAGCAATTAGTTAATTATTCTTGCTTCCTTTTTTATAAAATTCCATCTGGATCTTTTATCTATTTTTCTATTAAGTGCTTTGTCTTTTTCTTTGTGATTTATAGATATTCATTATGTGTTTAGTTTGTTACATTTTTGTTGGTTAATAGTGTTACAAATATCTTTCCCCATATTTTATCCAGTCTTTTCACTTCCTTTATGATTGAATTATGATAAAATATCAATTTTTATTAAATTGGATTTACCAACATTGTTGTGGTTAGCATGTAGTGTCTCGTTAAAATGAACTTGTCAAATATAATAAAATCATACTTATGTAATTTCTACTAAATGATAAACTATTACTTTTACATTTAAGTCTTTAAGCTGTGTTACTTTTTTCTTGAAAGTGGTCTGGTAGGATGCAAAACCCTATTTTTCCTATTGAAATAAATAATTTTCTCATCTTCATTTATTGAGCATATACTCCTTGATCCAGTAATATGTGATGTCTTCTATATTAAATTCTAGATTTCCATATGTAACTGACCTTTCTCTGTATCCTCTCATCCACTTCCTTTATTAATCTCTGTGTATCTTCAAAAACAACCATTATCTTAGCTTCTAACAACATAAATTAATCCGTCTGATTTTGAAATCCAAGTATGTTTGATAAATATTTACAACTGTGTACAGATTACTTCCTCAGAATTATGTTTATGAGACTTAGTCATGTGTGTAGGAGTAGACTTTCTACTTATAACTGTATGCTAAGTCGCTTCAGTCGTGTCCGACTCTGTGCAACCCCATAGAGGGCAGCCCATCAGGCTCCCCCGTCCCTGGGATTCTCCAGGCAAGAACACTGGAGTGGGTTGCCATTTCCTTCTCCAATGCATGAAAGTGAAAAGTGAAAGTGAAGTTGCTCAGTCGTGTCCGACTCTTAGCGACTCCATGGACTGCAGCCTACCAGGCTCCTCCATCCATGGGATTTTCCAGGCAAGAGTACTGGAGTGGGGTGCCATTGCCTTCTCCGACTGCACAGTATTTAATAAATAGAAGAGCATGCTTGAACATCCTGCCATTCACAGACATTTAGGCTGTATTGAGTTTGGAGCTCTGGCATATAGTGCTTCTGTGAGCACTTTTAAACACGCTTTTTGGTGCACGTATGTCTGCATTACTGTTGGATGCATCCTTATTGCTTTAGTGTTATTTTGTGTTCATTACATTTTTTAATGTAGGGCTGCTGACAACAAATTCTTTCTTCTTTTTCTTTTTGTCAGCCTAGGGATATCATTATTTTGCCATACTTTTGAGGGATATTTTCATTGTCTATAGAATTCTAAGTTATGAATCATTTTCTTTCAGATTTTCAAGGATTTTATCAGTTTATATTCTGGCTTCCATTATTTCCATTGCAGTAAATCTTATTATTGATCCTTTAAATATTGTGTCTTTTTCTCTGGCTACTTTTAAGAGTTTCCTTTTGTCTTTTCAGCAAATTTGCCACGATAAGCCTAGGTGTGATTTTCTTTGTTTATATTATGTTTACCCTTCATAGTGGTTTTGAATCTCTGGCATCGTATTTTGTCAGTATTGAAAAATTCTTCATTTTACCTTCAAATATTTTTCTGGCTCATTCTCTTTCTCCTCTTCTTGGACTCTGGCTGAATTTATGTTAATATGTTTTTCACATTTCATATATGTCTTGCTTCTTTTATGTTTTAATCATTTTTTTTTCCTTTCATGCTTCAGATTGTTCTCTGTTGTCCTATCTTCCAGGATATGTATCTTCTACTCTGCTGTATTTTACCTACATTAAATCCTTTAGTCTTGGTGATTGAGGTTTTAGCTATAGAATTCCCATTTACTTCTGTTTTTGCAAATCTCTGCTTAGATTCTCTGAGATTTTAATATTTTCACAATTTATTCTATTGCTGGTTTTTCCCTTTGTAAATTGCTCTTGCATTTTGGTATGCCTGATTGACAAGTATTGATTGATTAGTGGATCCTGGGCTGTGAAACTGAAGGGAACATTTAAGGCCCTGAATGGAGTTCTGTTTGACCTAGTAGAACTTTCTTTTGATTTTGCAGACAAATTATAGCAGTTGCCTCTCTCAATCTGAGTTTGATCTGATTCCAAGCAGGTTTTTAGGCTCTCTGAGGTGTTAGCATTTATGCATATGTTGTTTGCTTTCAAGAGTCCCAAAGGAAAGCTTGAAAATGTTTACTAGGTCTCCTAAAAAATGATATTTTTATTCATCAAGCATTAACAGAAGGTCAAAAGCCCTGTCAGTTCTCAGATTTGTAGCCTACTCAGCTTCTAACCTCTCAGCTGCTGTTTAAGTATTAGCAAATACAAGGAGAGAAGCTAGCCAGGATGTACAGAGATCAATTCAGTATGCATCCTCTCCCCTGAGGATGTTTGCCTATCAAGTCCTTGCCTTCATAGTTCTCCGATGCCATAAAGTGCTCATTATTTCAATTTATCGAATTTTTCTACTCATCTTCAGTGGAAAGATCCATCATGAATAAGCTATCCAACTTTTTCAAAAAGGGGAAGATTTGACTCTTTTTTTTTTATTTTATTTTATTTTTAAACTTTACATAATTGTATTAGTTTTGCCAAATATCAAAATGAATCCCTGAACGCGCCCAATCTCGTCTGATCTCGGAAGCTAAGCAGGGTCGGGCCTGGTTAGTACTTGGATGGGAGATTTGACTCTTTAACATACTTTTGAGAATCAACTTGTAAAACCATAAAGTCCTGAAGAATATTATTTGGAATCACATTAAAACTGTAGATCAATCTGTAAATAATAACAGTGTTATAATATTTAATCTTTATACTCATCAACATGATCTGACCCTATCACTGGCATCTTACTTACCATATCCTAATAATATTTTATAGTTTTCTCTAAGACATAGAAGTCTTAGAGAATTTTTTTTTTAATTTTATTTTATTTTTAAACTTTACATAACTGTATTAGTTTTGCCAAATATCAAAATGAATCCGCCACAGGTATACATGTGTACGGCCATACCACCCTGAACGCGCCCGATCTCGTCTGATCTCGGAAGCTAAGCAGGGTCGGGCCTTGTTAGTACTTGGATGGGAGAATTTTTTTATGATTTAATCCAAAGCACTTTATATTCTTGGAGACTACTTAAATTATTTCTTCTTTCAAATGACCTTTTCTAGTTGTTTGATGCAGCCCTAACTTTATCCTTGTTGATCTTAGATCGGCTGCCTTATAAAACTCTGTTATTCTTAAAAATTTGTAATTATTTTATGTACATTTATGTGTATAAAAATATTATCCTTAAATAATTAGATTAATTTTTAATATATTAGTGCTACAATTTTTACATGCTTTATTTATGGTAACACACCCATAATTATGAGTTTTGTATACTAATATGTTTATCATATTACATCGGCCCATTTTTACAATTTATGAAAAAATATTTTTCAGTCTCTTACTAAACCCATCAGTGTCTTCAGCATTACATCAGCTACTTTTGAATAGTAAAAGTATTACAAAGTACATCCTGTGGTCCTCCCTTGGAGATGTTTGATATATGGAAGTGTTTAAATTCCTACATGATGCTATCACTTGAAAATTTATCCAGTGTTTTAAGTACCCATCTGCATGTCTTAAAACAATAATCTTGAATAGCCTTGTATACATATTCATTATTTCATGCTGTTAACAACTTGAATTAGGATGAGGTGCATTTGTTATAAAGTTGATGAGCCAAAATTGTTATATTGTTATTAACTGACATCCATAGTTTACATTCCAGTTCACTCTTTGTGTTTTATTAATACATACCCTGGGTTTTGACGAAGATATAATGATAATTAATCCATCACTACAGTATCATATAGAATAGTTTCACTGCCTAAGAAAGCTCCTATGCTCCATCCTTCCCCCTCCTTCTTCCTGAATCCTTCACAAAACCCTGATCTTTTAATTATGTCCTGAGTGTTGCCTTTTATAGAAAGTCATATAATGGGACTCATACAGAATGTAACCTTTTCAAATTTGGCTTCTTTCACTTATCAACTAGATGCATTTTAAGTTTCTACTGTGGCTTTCATTCTACCATGTCACTTTTTTATTGCTGAATAATATCTTATTGTAGGGATATAGCACAGTTTACCTATTCACCTACCAATGGACATTTTGGTTGCTTCCATGTTTTGGCAATTATCAGTTCAGTTCAGTTCAGTTCAGTCGCTCAGTCATGTCCAACTCTTTGCGACCCCATGAATTGCAGCACGCCAGGCCTCCCTGTCCATCACCAACTCCCGGAGTTCACTGAGACTCACGTCCATCGAGTAAGGATACCATCCAGCCATTTCATCCTCTGTTGCCCCCTTCTCCTCCTGCCCCCAATCCCTCCCAGCATCAGAGTCTTTTCTAATGAGTCAACTCTTTGCATGAGGTGGCCAAAGTACTGGAGTTTCAGCTTTAGCATCATTCCTTCCAATTGGCAACTATAAATAAAGCTAAAAACATTAGAAAGTATGTTTCTAGGGTATGTTAGTTTTTGGCTAATTTGGGTAAGTACCAAGAAGCTTAATTACTGGATCATTTGATGAGTATGTTTAGTTTTATAGGAAAGTGTCAAACTGTCTTCCAAAGGAGCTATATAACATTTTGCATTCCCACAAGCAGTGATTGAGAATTCCTGTGATTCTACATGCTAACCAGGGTTTGATATTGGCAGTGTTTTGGATTTTATTCATCTAACAAGCCCAACAGGTCTATAGTGGTATTTTGTTTTAACCTGCAGTTTCCTAAGGGTATATGATGTTGCTCTTTTTTTCATACACATGCTTGCAATTGGCAGGGGATTTTTTTAATGAGATATCTGTTTAGATCTTTGATCCATTTATAATTTTGAATTAGATTTTTTATAGTTGAGTTTTAAGGGTTCTTTGTCTATTTTTGGTAATAGTCCATTCATGTTTTGCTAATATTTTCTTCCAGGCTGTGGCTTGTATTTCAATTCTCATATAATGCTCTGACTTTTTGAATGTTATATATGAACTTTATAATTGTTATCATTTTATACCAGTCATTATTTTTCTCTGTTTACCTTTTTATTAGGGCTTCCCAGGTAGCTAAAGTGGTAAAGAATCTGCGTGCAATATCGGAGACCTGAGTTTGATCCCTGGGTTGGGACAATTGCACGGAGAAGGGCATGGCAACCCACTCCAGTATTCTTGCCTGGACAATTCCATGGGGAGAAGAGCCTGGCGAGCTACAGTCCATTGGGTTGCAAAGAGTCAGACATGACTGACCAAGTAACTTTAACTTTCACCTTTTTATTTAACATTTCTTATTTTCCTTCAGACTGTCCTTCTAGAATTTTCCCCCTTTTTCATGAAATGAATTGTTTAGATTCTATTGTCATAGAATCTGCTTTGTGATGATCTTTTTAAATTTGCTAATCTAAAAGTGATTTTTCTTTTATCAAAATTCTCTTTTTAAAGTGTATTAATACACATTTAAACACATTAATTTGAAAAAATTACAATTACTCTGAATTTCTCTGTGCCCAGTATTCTAAATGCAACTTTCTCAAGGTTAATAGCATCTCCTTTTTCTGTCTTCTAAATCTCATATTGGTTCTCATTGATAAAATTTTAATCCGATAGCTCTGGGGAAGGTAATTCTCTACAATGTAGTTCTTTTGTTTCTCATGCCATGCTGAGGCTAACTTAGAAGCAAATGATAAAGCAGCATTTAACCCAATACACATTGTAAGGTTAAGGCCTCACTGAAAAGGTGACATTTGGGCAAAGCCTTGAATGATTTAAAGAAGTAAATCATTAAGTTGTCTGGAGAAAAAGCATGACGCACTGCATGGATCCTGAGATGGGGGCAGTCCTAAGTGTGTTTTAAGCAAGCAGTCTTTGTGGCAGGAGCAGAGTAAGCCAGGGGGAGAGAAGTAGTGGACATGTTCAAAGAAGTAATAGGGACCATAGCATGCAGACACGTCTATGCTTTATTTTATTTTTACTTTTACTCTTAGTAAGATGGGAAGCTGTTGGAAGGCTTCAAGTAAAGGAGAGATGCTGTTGAAATGATAATTTTCCCTTCATTTGTAAACAACTAATAATTTATCTTTGCATATGATTAAAAAATAAGTTGTCAAAAACAAGTTTAAATCTTAAAGCAGGCATTAAAGATTTTGATAAACAAAAAGTATGAGTGTTTATTACATTGAAGTATTTTCTTGGATTCTTTCTCCTCAGTAAATGATTTATAAGCTCATGTGAGGCATCAACCCAGTCTTGCTGACTTTCTATATTAAGTGACAATACAAATATCCCCCTTTTTTTAGAAGTTAGCTTCATGCCACTTCAGTTTTATGAAAGACTTCAATTGGTACCTGTTTTTGCCATCTGGAAGAAATTGTAACAGGAATTTAGGAAAAAAGAAATAAAAATTGCCTTCAGCGTTTGTTCTTTGATCTGTAATACAGGTGGTGCACACCATGAGTCTGAGCCTGGCATTACCAAGCCCCTCCCCAGAGGCCTATGCTCAGCATCTCAGCACCAAGCCACCATGGCTTTGAACTCTGTGAGCATCTGTGTTTTATCCTGATTTATTATTTTCATCCCATTCTTTAGCAACGTATGTTCTAAGATGCGTTGCTTCTTCCCTTCATGCTATTTTGGCTCACTGACGATATAGGAATGCTCTTCTTTCAGATAGAGGGGGAAACCTGTAATGGTAATAAAAATGTTGATGATCATGATGATAGTAATAAAAGGCTTGTGTCGCTGTTATCACATCCTAGTTACTGATTTCCTACTTTATGCATACATCAATATCTATATCTACATCTACCTGTGTCTCTACATTGAGTTCAGCTGGCTAATAAGAAATCAGTAATGAGTGTGCCATACTAATAATAATCATATACATATGTACACACATATACACGCATGTATACACTTACACATATATATGTATGTCCCAAAGACAGACACCTAATTTTAAGAATATGAGTCAATATGGCATATATACTATTTATATTTTCATAAAGGAATTAATAAAGTAACATATCCAATAGCTGGTGGGCTTTGAACAAGACAACCTGCATTCTACCTCCCGAGTTACATGTGATTACAATAAATTTTCCTCATTTACCTCCTTTGACATGCTCCACATCTTACTTTTCCTCTTGAGACTGTGACTACACAATTTGTAGGACAGAAAAAGCTTCTTTTAGGAAACACTGGAAATCTCATCAGCATATTTACACACTCATCACAGAGGATATGCTGCTTTGCCTAAAGTTTAAAAATAATAATGCATATCACTTAGCTAATGAAGATACAGTCTGAAAACTTGGCATTTCTGCAGATTTTTTATATTATTAGCATTCCACTTATTAAATAAGCATCTTTCTATATCTTTAAATGTAAATATCAATTACCTAAAGGTTCAAAATTACTATTTTAAAGAAAATAGTATTCAGTAACTCTTTTCATCATGTTGAGCCAATGTAAAATCTGGTGGCTAAAAAATTCTTCTTCATAGCAAATTGATTGCATTTAGGTAAAATTTTCTAATTCTTGTACTTCTAAAAGAAGAAATTGTTTCTATGTAATGTTGACAAATAGGGTAATAATTTTATAATTATATATATATTTATGTATACTTGGATATAAAGCTAAAAATGAGGAGAATGGCTAAGAAAATACATGTTTGTTTTCATTTAAATGTTGGATATCACATACTTATCCATTAATAATGTTTGCTCCATACTTATTCTCTACTTAATCACTCATGATTAATATAAGCAACTTGTTCAGGCCATACTTCTGTTTTAGCGATAGAAATAAACTGTGTTAAGAGAAAGACTATCCCCAGGTTTGGCAACTAATTATGACTACATGATAACCACTTGATTGTGATTTTAATCAGTTAGAAAGCGATTAAAAAGGATCTGGATACTATTTAGTAGGGTTTGAGGAAAATGCATTTACAATTTTTATTTTGTCTTCTGTCTAATGCCAACTGTGTTTGGTTTTGAAAGACAGACACCCAACATGAAATAACTTAAGAAAAATAATTAGCATATTACTCTGGAAATAACTGTAAAAACAGACGGCTTGAGAAATTGTGATTCTACCAAGCACTGCTTTCTTAGGGTACAGAGAGATATAGTACTAAGGTTATTAATTTTATTTTTGGTCACGCCATGTAGCTTTTGGGATCTTAGTTCCCCATCCAGGGATTGAACCCCGGGCCTACAGAAGTTAATGCACCAAGTCCTAATCACTGGACTGTCAAGAGAATTCCCCTAAGATTGTTAATTGTTAATTACATACCACGGATTAGACTCACCAGGATTCCTGGAGTTAAGCAGACATATAACTAGAATTTGAACAGAAACATAACATATAACCTAGCAGTTTGGCTGTCACATGCATTTCCATATAATATAGATATTTAAAAATGATACCTATAGGTCTAACATGAATTTGAACTGAATTTTTAGTTATGAGCATGACTATTACCATAAAAGCAAACATTTGAATAAGAAAAAACCAACTAATCCATATGATTATTTACACACATGCCTAATATATTAGTAAAAGAAAGAGAAGTTGTGAAAGTTAAATGCTACAGTAAGATTTTTTTCTCTGAAGGAAATGAAAACACTAAATCAAAAAGATATTGTATCTCCATGTTCATAGCTATGTTATTTAAAACAAGCAAGATATGGAAGCATTCTAAGAGTCCATTGATAGATGAATGAATAAGAAACCCTGCTATTTGCAATGATATGGATGGACCTTAGGACTTTATGCTCAATGAAATGTCATTAAATGACTGATACTATACGGTCTCCCTTATGTGCGAAATCTAAAACAAAACAACCACCCAGCCCCACTCAAACTCATAGAAAAAGAGATCAAATTTGTGGTTATAGGAGGTAGGGTGTATGGGGGAGATTGATAAAAAGGGTCAAAAGGAACAAACTTCCACTCATAAGATAAATAAATGTCAGGGATATAATGTACATTGTGATTATAATGTACAACATGCTACATGATATATTTGAAAGTTGCTTAAAAAGTAAATTCTGAAAGTTCTCATCGCAAATAAAAATTTTTTTTTTCAGTTTTGTTTTTGTTTCTATGTGAGGTTATGAATGTTAACTAAACTTAAAGTGGTAATCAATAAACAATATATTAAGTCAAGTCAATATGCTTTATACCTTAAACATATACAGGGCAGTCCATTAGCTGTGTCTCAATAAAACTGGAAAATAATGCATTACAATAAAAATTTAATTGTTTTCATCAAACTATTGCATATTAAAAGTTAGGATTCCTATGGCCCAGCTTCATTCTAAAGATATTTGTGGATTGCTTAAAGCCAAAAGATTTTGAATAAGGTTAAATAAAAATGTAAAATTTTGCTTCACCAGCATACACCATTCCTAATATTGTTTACATCTTATTTCTGAAGGGAAAATAGCAGAGGAATTGGGATGATTCCTTTTCTCTATTAATCAATCAGTGACTGAATTGAATGGCCAAACATGGGCGCAGCCAGGGCTTCCCCTGTAGGTAAAGCATTAATAGAAAAAGAAATTAGAAAATAAAATACAATAAATATACTAAACCAGTAACAAATTAAATCTACCTCAAGTATTAAATACATTAAAATACTCCTCAAAACAGTTGTCAGGTAGGTTTTAGTTCTTACGTTTATTGATGATTGTCTGGATCTGTACACACAGCAATCAGAAACTTTGCTTTGATTCCTGTAAATCTTGTAGATAATCATCAATTAAAATGAACCATTTAAACATATTTAGCACTAAACAATGTTTTCAAAAATGCAGGTTACAAATAAATACACGCTGAATGAACAAATTTAAAATATTAAAGTTTTAGTACAAATGCTAATCCTTTGAGCAATTTTATAAACATTTAAAGATTGGTGTGGCTTTCATGTTTCTTTAAATTTTTACAGTTTTTGTAATTATGTGAATTTGTTGTTGTTATTTTCATTGCTAAGTCATGTCTGACTCTTTTGTGACCCCATGGACTCTAGTCCATCAGGCCCCTCTGTTCATGGAATTTCCCAGAGAAGTATACTGGAGTGGGTTGCCATTTTCTCCTCCTGACTAAAGAATTGAACCTGTGTCTCCTGTGTTGGCAGACCGATTGTTTACCACTGAACCACCAGGCAAGCCCAAATATGTGAATAGGGCTTATTAATTCTTTGTTTATATTTAAAGAAGTTGAGATTCAGAGAATAAAAGATATTTTACTCAATGGTATTAAACATCTCTTTGGGAACAGGAAGGCTTAGAAACATAAACAACAGTCAAACTAGGGAAGTGAGTTGTATAGAAATATATCTTCTTATAGCCAAAGCATAAAGTGAATTTTATAGACATTTGGGTATTTTTGAAATATATGTTCAACTTGCAAAGTTCTTGAACATACCCAATTGCCAAAAAAATCAATTTGTCTACTTCCTCTGATACAATCTTTGTCTCTGAAATTCACAGTAGAAAAATATCAACCAATGATGCATTCTGAACATTTCTTATAAATCCCAGACATTTCCTCACAGCTTTCAAGTCAATCATTGACCTGGCCTAACCTTCTTAGTTACTGAACTGAAGAGATTACGACTCAGGACAGACTTGCCCCATGCAGACATCAAAAGAGAAGTCACTGAAGAAAATTGGAATTTAGTTACTTGATCTTCATGAGATTGAGGTCTAATCCTTTCCTTTGCCAGAGTCAATGGGCAGTTGTCTAAATTTCAACTTATTTTTAGAGTGATATAGAGCAGATGTGAAACACCATGAAAATATTTCAAAAAAGACACAGTGCAACTGAAATATATATCCAAAAGTAAGATGCTTTCATTAACTTGATAAAGGCAAAGAGGACACCAGTAGACTACAATAGTGTGAAGTGTTAAAAACTATTTTTCTTTGATGATGCCAATAAAGTCCAACCAAAAACATAAACATAATAATAATTTTGTATAATAATAAAATAATTATTATAAAATAAAATAATAATAAAAATTGTAAGTACATCATAAAGTTAAAAATGATTTTGACTTTATATAGAAGAACTTGAATAGTACATTTAAACAGCACCAGAAATAATATAAGTATTATTATGGACATTAACTTGAATACACTCTGGGAGTTGGTGATGGACAGGAAATCCTGGCATACTGCAAGTTTGTGGGGTCGTAAAGAGTCAGACATGACTGAGTGACTGGGGAAAAAAAACAAAACAAAACATGTAAGGATAATTGCCTTTGAGACTTTATAGTTTTTTATATTGAGAAAAACATCTTAGTTAAGAATTTTTGAGTCTTCATAGACCAGGCTTTGTGAAGCATTATTTCATATAAGCCTCAGATAAACCCCATATGGCAGGTATTTTGCCATATGGTAGGTAATATTTTCATGCCCCATTTATAAATGAGTAAAATAAAGCTGAAAAGGAATTTTGACATTGCTTCAATTCTTAAGAGTATGTGGTGAAGGTAGACTGGAGTCACATGGCACAGAAGGGCCTGAGGTCTTGACTAGATATTACAGTATAATGTCTCATATGTAAAGAGCTTGTTCTTTATTATTTGTTTTAACTATATTAACTTTAAAATTTTATATGTGTAATACTTTTTCCTAGAAATGATTCTTGCCAATGAATCTTAAAAATTCATAAAATAAATTAGCCTGTACTTAAAATAAATAAATTTTAAAAAATTCATAAAATAATCAAAGTTAAAGAAAATATCTGTTTCTGGGGGAAAGGGAGAACTAATTGATAGGAGATAAAGAGTACAAAGAAATATAGACTCTTGGGGCAACTAATTTCTAATATGCAAATATGTAACATTATACTAATAAAATATATACAAAGGAAAATAAATTGTTTAGGATTTGAAACTTTGAAAGCAAGAATTTTTATGCTATGTTGTATTGTTATCATATTTTTCATTAACAAGAAATTCATGTTGTTACAAGTCCCAAACCTCATAAGATTTTAATAAGTAAATAAATAAAGTAGGTATTAAAAATATAAGCAATGTTGAAGGACCTTTTTCCTAACTGGCCAGAGAAATAAGGTATAACTGCATTTTTACATTAGGTTCTACAAATTTATAAATAAGTTAACTGATTTTTGTTTTAACATTAGAAGACATGTTACTTGGGACAGTCATAAAAGTTAATGTGAGATAATATGAGATAGAAAATATGTACAATTTAACTATAAATCAACAAAGAAATTTTAAAGAAACCAAGATCTAATAAAGCAATAGAGGACCAAAAAATTCCATTATGATAAAACTAATAATTATTCTGAAAGTCACATAAAACAGAACATACGTGACAAAAAAAAAATAGCTAATGAGGAATCACAAGGAATATGAATGAAAACAGAAACTGAAAATGCTTGAGAGACGCTTATATATGTGGATGAAAAAGAAGACTTGACAAGTGTTCTTATAGAGAAAAATAAACTTTAGAAGAACAGAAAAAATATTCAGAAGCCAAAAGTATTAAAGAAGGGAGAAAGAACTGAAAGAAGAAATTGAGTATATCTCATTTCAGGAAACATGTACACAGAGTTTGATACAGATAAATATATATGGAACCATGTTTCTTGAATTTACTGTAAGAGGAATGTACCTCTTACATTTAACTCAGAAAATATAGCATCTGTGACTCTGTCCTGGAGAGATGGAATCATTTCTTAAAGAAATTGTGAAATCTAGGAAACTTTGTCAAGAAAAAATAGGTCATTGTAATGGTAAGGATGATTGAAACATTTAAATAACAAAATGTAGATTAAACGACTGGATATTATGAGTCAAAACTAATAATTATTATAAACATTGACAGTGAAAAACTGGCAATAAAGAAAAAAATCCTCATAAGTTCCTGAATCAGATGATTTAATGATGTATAAAACTGCGAAAAATCCCTACTTGTAGTACATAAGCATAATTTTGTTTTTAATTCAGAAAAAAATTATTAGGACAAACATTTTAAACATGGGTATACTTTTATCTGTCAAGTAAAAAATCACCTAGAAGGTAAAATATCACTGAAATATGAAATTACAATTTAGATGGATTTCCAAGAACTCTGGATGTTTTACAGACATAGTTCAAAAAGAAACAATGATTCCAGCATGTTAAAATTTAAAATAATTTCTTTTCACAGCCCAAAAGAAATTCTTCATAAAATAGTTGCATTGTTGAAGAAATAGTCAATTGAAATAGAGTGATATTTTGAACTTTCCAATTGTACGATTTCAAATAAAGATAAATGTATCACTCTGCATTTAGAAACTGAATGTACAGTAGAGTATGTTATAAAAGCATACCTGTCTGTCTTTCACTTTCTGTTTGTATCTCAATAGATAGATTGAGCAATCCTACCCAAAATTAAAAATGCTAGTTTTAATCAGGGAGAGTTAGGGTGATTTTATTTTTACTTTTCTGTATCCCTTGAATTATTGTAATATGCATTAAATCTATAAAATAATTTACCATTTTCAATATGAAAGAAATAATATAGAATAAAATCAGTTGCTAAGTCATGTCTGACTCTTTGCAACCACATGGACTTTAGCACATTGGGCTGCTTTGTCCTCCATTATCTCACAGAGTTTTATCAAATTCATGTGTATTGCATCCGTGATACTATCTAACCATATCATCCTCTGCCGGCCCCTTCTCCTGTTGCCTTCAGTCCTTCCCAGCATCAGGGTCTTTTCCAGCGAATTGGCTTTGACTATCAGGTGGCTTTGACCATCAGGTGGTCAAAGTATTGGAGCTCCAGTTTCAGCATCAGTCCTTCCAATGAATATTCAGGGTTGATTTCCTTTAGGATTAATTAGTTTGATCCCCTTGCAGTCCACAGGACTCTCAAGAGTCTTCTCCATCACTGCAATTCAAAGGCAGCAGTTCTTCTGTGCTCAGCCTTCTTTATGGTCCAACTCTTAAATACACTACTACTGTGAAAACCATAGCTTTGACTATACAGACCTTTGTTGGCAAAATGATAGCTTTCCTTTTTAATACGCTGTCTAGGTTTGTCATAACGTTCCTTCCAAGGAGTAAGTATCTTTTAATTTCATGGCTGCAGTCACTGTCCACAGTGATTTTGGTGCCCAAGAAAAATTCTGTCACTGCTTCCACTTTTTAATCCATAACCCAATGAATGCTGGCAATTTGATCTCTGGTTCCTTTGCCTTTTCTAAACCTATCTAGTCCATCTGGAAGTTCTCGTTTAACGTACTGCTGAATCTTAGCTGGAAGGATTTTGAGCATAACCTTGCTAAGCATTTGAAATGAGTGTGATTGTATGGTAGTTTGAACACCCTTTGCATTGCCATTTTTTGGGATTGAAATGAAAACTGGCCTTTTCTAGTCCTGTGGCCACTGAGTTTTCGCTGAGTTTTCCAAATTTGCTGATATATTAAGTACAGCACTTTAACAGCATCCTCTGGAATTTAAATAGCTCAACTGGAATTCCATCACCTCCACTAGGTTTGTTCACAGTAATCGTTCCTAAGGCCCACTTTTCATGCTCTAGGATGTCTGACTGCAGTTGAGTGACCACAACATCATTTATATTTGGGTCATTAAGACCTTTTAATTGTATAGTTCTCTTATGATTCTCTTCTTACTTAATCTCTCTGTTTCTGTTATGTGTTCCCAAAGTATTGAGCAAATTATCCAAATATTTAATATCAGAATGCACTTGTAAACAATGAAGTGTAAAACAGTTGTTCCCAGACAGAGTAACGTACATTTATTGTCTTTGAGAATGATAAACTTGGGTTATGTATGTACAGCCCATGCTATAGACCATAACGAGTCTCATTATAGGCAATATAGTCAGCTCATCCGTGTATATGATGCTTGGTCATGCAGCAAACCCACTTTTTAAAGCTATGGACAGTCATTAACAGTGCTCTGACATAACCCTTTTGCCAAAATGCCAAGTAGCTGTTTCATTTAAGCATAAATTGAGTGACTATTTATTCATTCCAGACTCCACACTCTAAAGAGAAAAGATGCCAAGATTTTATCAACCCTCATTATAAACATTGGTCCACCATTTGTATCTGTTGTGTGATCATTTATTCTATTAATGATCATACACGTTTCCATCAGAGTCAATTGGATGAATAACTAACTACTTTTTAAACAAGGTCATTCTCCCATTACTGAATGCCTTAGCCTCATTAATGATAATAAGAGGGAGGGCTGCTGGCCTGTATCAGCATGAAATAGGCTTAGTGGGAAACATTCAGAGATCAACAATAAAATTATAGCTTTCTAAAAGTTATTATTAAAGAATTCATTCTCTCTAGGAAGCAAAAGTCAAAGCAATTAAACAGCTTATTTTTATTGGATATCAAACAGTACATATTCACTGTATGATACTACATTCAAAAGTTCAAAGTAAATAGCCTGGCTCTTTTATTTTATTGCTATTAATACTTCTGTGATAAAAGAAAAAGAGGAAATGGTTCCTTCTCCTCCATCTTTCAACCTTTATGTTTTTGCTTTTTAATTCAATGTCATATATTTTGGGCCCTAAGATACAGTTAAACTCTAGTGAGCTTTGTTTCTGGCCTGAGGGTCCTCTGTCTAAGTGTCGTTTTTATATTTAAGTTTAGATGTGAATTGAGTGAACACAGATGGGGGTTAATGGCTTACAAGTCTTCATTGTGTGAAACTGAAAGCTTCTTTTAATAAGGTGCCTGTTAAATATTTGCCAGTTGCTACATTTTAAGATAGTTTAATCTAGTTGAATGTTAATTTTACCTTAGAAGTTTACATCATTTGTTCTCAAACAAATACATTAGTGTCACTTGGGGTGCTGGTTATTAATCTACACTTCTAGGTCTCAAACTCAGTGATTTTTATTTAGTAGGGCTTAGGATCAAAAATCTTAAAAGAAGAGGACCACATTTTGAGAAACACTGGTTTAGACGTGTAGTTGTCAATCATACATTATATGTTTTCTAAAATAAAAAATGCCTAATAGTTTTGTTTCTTTAAGATCCAGTTTCTAGCACCCCCTTCTTTTTCCTGCCTCTTCTGAAACTTTGTTTTTGGTAATACATTTGCCAAGAGAATACAAGCATTTCTAAACTTGGCTAATTTTTCCTAGGAAGAAACAATAATGTTCATAAAAATTGACAACTCCATAAAGTCACTCATAGTATATTTGAAATAATTGACAATATTTATAGGTTTTGCCCCAACACATGCAGAAAAGTTCAGCCTCTAGCAATAGCTTTTTCATAAGAAGTATATTTGGGTTCCTCGTGATCTGAGTGTTCATTTTCCTTTCATATATTATCATGCATACATAGATCACTTACTCTTATACTTTTTAATTAAAACTAGTAATTTGTGATAATTAGAATTTAGGTGATTTCAGGGGCTTCCATGGTGGCTCCACTGGTAAAGAATCTGCCTGCAATGTGGGAGACGGGGGTTTGATCCCTGGGTTGGGAAGAACCCTGCAGAAGGGAAAGGCTACCCACTCCAGTATTCTGGCCTGGAGAATTTCATGGACTGTATAGTCAGTGGGGTCGCAGAGAGTCAGACACAACTGAGCAACTTTCACTTTCACTTTGGTGATTTCAGGACCCTGGGCCTGCCATTTACTAGCTGTGTGAAATTCTGTATATTAATTTACTTTTCTACCAATTCTTCTTTCAAAAATGAAGTTGATAATAACCCATCATAGGATTGCTATACCTATTCCTGAGGTATTTTATTAAAGCATTTAACAGTTACTAGCACATACAAAACACTCAATAAACATCACCTAGAATTAATATAATTGTCACTTTCTTAATTATTAAAATGTAATTTTATGATTATATTGATTATATTGAAATTATGTATAATACATAAATTATTTAAGGAAACTAAACACTCTCTTAATGTAATTAGGTAACATCAACCTCCTTTTTACTGAATGATCCATCCACTACAGAAAGGGTGCCTGCCCTGTTTTTAGGTCCAAAATAAGAAAAACAAGGCAAATGTCAGGCTATATATTGTCACTTGGCATATTTAACATATGTACAGAGTACATGATACAAAATGCCAGACTGGATGAGTCACAAGCTGAATCAGCAACCTCATATATGTAGATAATACACCCTAATGACAGAAAGTGAAGAAGAACTAAAGAGCCTCTTGATGAAGATGAAAAAGGAGAGTGAAAAAATTGGCTTAAAACTCAACATTCAAAAAACTAAGATCATGGTATCAAGTCCCATTATTTCATGGCAAATGGATGGGGAAAAAAAGGAAAACAGTGGCACATTTATTTTCCTGGGCTCCAAAATCACTGTAGTTAGTGACTTCAGCCATGAAATTAAAAGTTGCTTCCTTCTTGGAAGAAAAGCTATGATCAACCTAGACAGCATATTAAAAAGCAGAGACATACTTTGCTGACAAAGGTCCATCTAGTCAAAGCTATGGTTCTTCCAGTAGTCATGTATGGATGTGAGAGTTGGATCATAAAGAAGGCTGAGCACTGAAGAATTGATGCTTTTGAACTGTAGTGTTGGACAAAACTCTTGAGAGTCCCTTGGACTGCAAGGAGATCAAACCAGTCAGTCCTAAACGAATGGTGAAGCTGAAGCTCCACTACTTTGGCCACCTGATGCTAGATGGAAAAGACCCTGATGCTGGGAAAAATTGAAGGCAGAAGGAGAAGGGGCTGACAGAAAATTAGATGGTTATGTGGCATAACCCACTCAGTGGACATGAGTCTGAGACCACTCTGGGAGATAGTGAAAGATAGGGAAGCCTGGTATGCTGCAGTCTATGGGATCACAGAGTTGGACATGACTTAGTAACTGAACAATAACAAAAATTTTAAAATGACATGAATTCTATATTTATATTACTTTCCAGTAGTCATGTATGGATGTCAAAGTTGGACTGTAAAGAAAGCTGTGCGCCGAAGAATTGATGCTTTTGAACTGTGATGTTGGAGAAGACTCTTGAGAGTCCCTTGGACTGCAAGGAGATTCAACCAGTCCATTCTAAAGGAGATCAGTCCTGGGGGTTCTTTGGAAGGAATGATGCTAAAGCTGAAACTCCAGTACTTTGGCCACCTCATGCGAAGAGTTGACTCATTGGAAAAGACTCTGACACTGAGAGGGATTGGGAGCAGGAGGAGAAGGGGACGACAGAGGATGAGATGGTTGGATGGCATCACCGACTCGATGGACGTGAGCCTGAGTGAACTCCGGGAGATGGTGATGGACAGGGAGGCCTGATGTGCTGTGATTTATGGGGTCACAAAGAGTTGGACATGACTGAGCAACTGAACTGAACTGAAGATGGAACATGTTAGAGACATACTTAGAATGTAAGAGGATATAGTGTTAAGCAATGATTACATGTGGTAACATGGTCTGTTCCTGCTGCACTTTGTATCTGTTACCATATAGAAACTGTCAGGCCACGTAGAAAAGAGGCACAACGTGCTTTTGAGTGATACTGGTAGCAATTTGAAAAGTAGAAACGTGAGTTAGAAATTATTGAAAACAAGATTAAAATTATTCATTTTTTAAATGATTAAAAACAGAAAGAACACTACCCCCCTCCCACCCTCCCCAAAAAAATTAGCTAGAACTAAAATTTACTGTTGTGCTCAGTTGCTTCAGCTGTGTGTTTGACTCTTTGCAGACCTATGGAATGCAGCCTATGATGCTCCTCTGTCCATGGGGTTCTCCAGACAGGAAATCCAGAGTGAGGTGACATTCCCTTCTCCTGGGAATCTTCCTACCCAGGAATTGAAACCGCATATTAAATTAAAAACACAATCAGTTTAAAGGGATGTTCGTGTTGAAACTTGCTATTTAAATTGTCTTTTCTTCCTCAACCTTATGGCTGGCGCAAGTACCCAAACAGACATACATATATATGATATGTGTGTGTGTGTGCTCAATTACCCAGTCATGTCTGACTCTTTGCGACCCCATGGACTGTAGCCCGCCAGATGTCTGTCAGTGTTTTTCCAGGCAGGAATACTGGAGTGGGTTACCATTTCCTGCTCCAGGAGATCTTCCTGACCCGGGGATCACACCCGCTTCTCTTTGTATCTCCTGCATTGTCAGGCAGATTCTTTACTACTGAGCCACCTGGGAAGATTTCACATATATATCACAGTAGTTGCTTTCTTTTCTTGAGTACTTTTAGGAACACATGAACTTTTATAAAATCTAGCATGCTGCAATCAATTGCAATTAGTATTTTTGGAATATTTTGGCCCCTGGGAAATAGTGGAATACTTACACATTCCCAC
Organism: Bubalus bubalis; assembly: GCF_019923935.1. NCBI lineage: Eukaryota > Metazoa > Chordata > Mammalia > Artiodactyla > Bovidae > Bubalus > Bubalus bubalis. The sequence continues at coordinate 15,555,622 of NC_059172.1, read as the reverse complement.
CCAAGAATTGTAATTGAATGACTTATACATGATGAAATAAAATATCTTTAATTGTTTAAGAAAGACAATAGTAATTCTGCAAAGAGCAATTTAGAAAACAAACACACTTCTTAAAGGAGAGAGTGGCATATGACCAAATAGTTAATCATAGAGCCCAGTTCAGCCTAATGACGAACAGCTGTCAACTCCTCTCTTATTCCGTAGAAGCATCAGCATTTTAACTGAGAAATGTGTCTGGAGACGAGGTTCTCAGAGATTGGTTTCCAAGAGAATCTCCATGGAAAACTCTTGAAAATACAGATTCTAAGCCTGTATGTCTGGGTTGGTGTCTGATAATCCAAAATTTAACTAACATCCCCAAATAATTCTGATGCTGATGACCCATACTTGGGGAAAGATCCAGGAAAACTGTTGGTAAGTTAATAATAGTCAGACCACTCATAGAACTAACAGACTTCAATCTCCTGTCACTTCTCAAGCCTGTTGAGCTCACTGGTCTTAATCCCTGTTTGTAAACCTCCTCATGAACATAGGCTGCCTCAGTTTTGTATCCATCTTCTTTAATTTCTCTTTCTATTCTAGGTAAACTAGACTGCAAGGATCTTGTAGGTCCAGTTATCTTCTTCAACTCCCACCATGGAAATCCCATTTATATTCCCTTAAGCACAATTTGCAAAATGGGATATGAACTTAGTATTGGCCCAGTGATTAAAGAATATCTCTATATAGTGTTTATTAAGAAATGTTAGCTTTGATGGCTAGAAAAAGAGATTGAATAGGGATGGGAGGAGTGTCCGTAGAAAAGAAGAAAGAGAAGAATCATTAATATGTGTTGAGTGCTTATTCTACATGCTTTACATTAAGATTTTGGTTTAGTTTAAAGATCAGAGAAAACCCCATGTTGCTGTTAAATTTATATAAGTACATGTATATATCATTATATATTTTAAATAATATATATTATATTTAATGTATCATATATATTATATCAGTATATTGCAAATGCATATTTGAAGCTTACACTGATAAAGTAATTTTATACGTACCAAGCCAACATGTATGTAGTGTAGAAATGTAGTGTCACATTAGAGTCTGATACAAGAGTGATTTCATAAAAACTATGAGAGTTTGAAAAGGATACATAAAATAAAAGGAATGTTATCAAATTCTAAGGGGACAGATTTTAGTCCCTGCAATAGAGAAACTGATTTAACTGCAGTATCAGTTCAGTTCAGTCGCTCAGTCATGTCCGACTCTTTGCGACCCCATGAATTGCAGCACACCAGGCCTCCCTGTCCATCACCAACTCCCGGAGTTCACTCAAACTCCTGTCTAACGAGTCGGTGATGCCATCCAGCCATCTCATCCTCTGTCGTCCCCTTCTCCTCCTGCCCCCAATCCCTCCCAGCATCAATTCTTTTCCTATCGGGAGCCACCTTAGGCATTACTGACAAAATGGAGGCACAGCCCCAGGCCCCCTCTCATTTCGCAGGCACGGGCCTGGAATGAAGGAGTTAGGCCTTGTAATTCTGACTTGTTTTTTTCCTCTCCTTGGCTGAGTTGACTGAAAAGGAATATTAAGGTGCTTCTTGTTCTTGAGAGGAACATGAGAAGGCACAAAGCCTGCAGCTGTGTTCAGAGAATAATTCATAAAGTTAATCATTGATATTTGTTTAAGGACTTTTACAGAAGAGTGTTCCAGGATGAGCACATAGGCCTCAGCTCAAGGCCATGGGAGAGATTGCTATCTGAAGCCTATTTGTGAGGAAAATGTTTATGGCAAAGGAGTTTACTGAATTTAGGGTTTAGAAATAATTAAAATAGTTAGAAGTTAAAGATTTAAGGAATGTTGTAAAGTTAGCATATTTTACTATAGCTTATAGAAGTTATGAATTTTTAGAGACACTATAGCTAGAAACCTTTTTAAGAGATAGTGAGCTCAGGATGTTAGGGGCAAACAGGATTTAGGAAGATAAGTAGTAAACTGAGGAATGTAGCGTGAGTTACAATGTAATCACAAGTTAACTATAGGACACATTAGAGGAGGTAGATAATAGATGATAAGGCTGATTCCAAGAGTATCACTGAAGCAGGAACTCTGTTTGAACAACAACAATGATTTATGGAGACAATAAATTTGGGAGATGGGCAACTGAAAATGTCAAACCTCTGACCTAATGTTTTTGTAAAAGTATAAAAGAGAATCTTAAACTTGAAATAAATAGGCAGTCCAAGAAAACTGAGAGGCTGCCTCATCGCTGACAGCGTTCATCTCTTCAGGTTGAATCCCTGGCTACTGGAGCTGGACTCCGGCATTTTCCAATGAGTCAACTCTTTATATGAGGTGGCCAAAGTTTTGCAGTTTCAGCTTTGGCATCATTCCTTCCAAACAATACCCAGGACTGATCTCCTTTAGAATGGATGGGTTGGATCTCCTTGCAGTCCAAGGGACTCTCAAGAGTCTTCTCCAGCACCACAGTTCAAAAGCATCAATTCTTCAGCTATCAGCTTTCTTCACAGTCCAACTCTCACATCCATACATGACCACTGGAAAAACCATAGCCTTGACTGGACGGACCTTTGTTGGCAAAGTAATGTCTCTGCTTTTGAGTGTGCTATCTAGGTTGGTCATAACTTTCCTTCCAAGGAGTAAGCGTCTTTTAACTTCATGGCTGCAATCACCATCTGCAGTGATTTTGGAGCCCCGAAAAATAAAGTCTGACACTATTTCCACTGTTTCCCCATCTATTTCCCAAGAAGTGATGGGACCAGATGCCATGATCTTCCTTTTCTGAATGTTGAGCTTTAAGCCAACTTTTCCACTCTCCACTTTCACTTTCATCAAGAGGCTTTTGAGTTCCTCTTCACTTTCTGCCATAAGGGTAGTGTCCTCTGCATATCTGAGGTTATTGATATTTCTCCTGGCAATTTTGATTCCAGCTTGTGCTTCTTCCAGGCCAGCATTTCTCATGATTTACTCTGCATAGAAGTTAAATAAGCAGGGTGACAATATACAGCCTTGACATACTCCTTTTCCTATTTGGAACCAGTCTGTTGTTCCATGTCCAGTTCTAACTGTTGCTTCCTGACCTGCATATAGGTTTCTCAAGAGGCACATCAGGTGGTCTGGTATTCCCATCTCTGCAGTATAGGGGACACAACTGAAAAAGCACTGCAGCAAAAGAGATTTGGCTTTAGCATTAAAATGATATATTTGAGAACCTTATACCTACAAACAAGATGATGGAAAACTAGAATACTACTCTTTGATATTTTACCTATACTTCAGTATTCTTGCCTTGAGAACCCCATGAAGTGTGAAAAGGCAAAACAATATGACACTGAAAGATGAACTCACTAGGTCAGTAAGTGCCCAATATGCTACTGCAGAAGAGTGGATAACTCCAGAAAGAATGAAGAGATGGAGTCAAACCAAAAACTGTGCCCACCTGTGGATGTGACTGGTGATGAAAGTCCAGTGCTGTAAAGATCAATATTGCATAGGAACCTAAAATATTAGATACATGAGTCAAGGTAAATTGGAGTGGTCAAACAGGAGATAGCAAATGTGAGCATCTACATTTTAGGAATCAGTGAACTAAAATGGACCAGAAGGAGTGAAATTAATTCAAATGACCATTATATCCACCCCTGTGGGCAAGACTCCCTTAGAAGAAATGAAGTAGCCCTCATAATCAACAAGAGAGTCCAAAATGCAGTACTTGGGTGCAATCTCAAAAATGACAGAGTAATCTCTGTTCATTTTCAAGGCAAACCATTCAATATCACAGTAAGTCAAGTCTATGCCCCAACCACTAATGCTGAAGAAGTTGAAGATGATCTTCATGACCCAGATAACCATGATGGTGTGACCACTCACCTAGAGCCAGATACCCTGGAATGTGACGTCAAGTGGGCCTTAGGAAGCATCACTACAAACAAAGCTAGTGGAGGTGATGGAATTCCAGCTGAGCTGTTTCAAATCCCAATAAATGATGCTGTGAAAGTTCTACATTTAATATACCAGCAAATTTGGAAAACTCAGCAGTGGCCAAAGGACTGGAAAAGGTCAATTTTCATTCCAATCCCAAAGAAAGACAATGCCAAAGAATGTTCAAACTACCTCACAATTGCACTCATTTCATATGCTAGCAAGGTAATGCAAAAGTTTCCAAGCCACGCTTCAGTAGGATGTGAACTGAGAACTTCCATATGTTTAAGCTGGATTTAGAAAAGACAGAGGAACCAGAGATCAAACTGCCAACATGTGTTGGATCATAGAAAAAGCAAGAGAATTCCAGAAATACATCCACTTCTGCTTTACTGACTGTGCTAAAGCCTTTGACTGTGTGGATCACAAAAAACTGTGGAAAATTCTTAAAGAGTTGGGAATACCAGACCACCTTACCTGCCTCCTGAAAAACATGAATGCAGGTCAAGAAGCAACAATTAGAACTGGACATGGAATGACAGACTGGTTCCAAATTGGGAAAGGAGTTTGTCAAGACGTTATATTTTCACCCTGCTTATTTAACTTAATGCAGAGTACATCATGTGAAAAGCCGGGCTGGATGAAAAACAAGCTTGAATGAAGACTGCTAGGAGAAATAGAAATAACCTCAGATATGCAGATGACACCACTCTTATGGCAGAAAGTGAGGAGGAACTAAAGAGCCTCTTATTGAAAGTGAAAGAAGAGAATGAAAAAGCTGGCTTAAAACTGTTGCTGCTGCTGCTGCTGCTGCTGCTAAGTCACTTCAGTTGTGTCCGACTCTGTGCGACCCCATAGATGAGAGCCCACCAGGTTCCTCTGTCCCCGGGATTCTCCAGGCAAGAATACTGGAGTGGGTTGCCATTTCCTTCTCCCAGCTTAAAACCAGACATTCAAAAAATGAAGATCATGGCATCTGGTCCCATCACTTCATGGCAAATAGATGGGGAAATGATGGAGATAGGACAGACTTTCTTTTCCTGGACTCCAAAATCACTGCAGATGGTGACTGCAGTCATGAAATTAAAAGACACTTGCTACTTGGAAGAAATACTATGACCAACCCAGACAGCATATTAAAAAGCAAAGACATTACTTTGCTAACAAAGGTGTGTCTAGTCAAAGCTATGGTTTTTCCAGTAGTCATGTATGGATGGGAGAGATGGACCATAAAGAAAGATGACTGCTGAAGAACTGATGCTTTTAAACTGTGGTGTTGGAAAAGACTCTTGTGCGTCCCTTGAACTGCATGGAGATCAATCCAGTCAATCCTAAAGGAAATCAATCCTGAATAGTCATTGGAAGGACTGATGATAAAGCCTAAGCTCTACTACTTTGGCCAACTGATGCAAAGAGCTGATTCATTAGAAAAGACCCTGATGCTAGGAAAAATTGACGGCAGGAGGAGAAGGGGACAACAGAGGATGAGATGATTGGATGGCATCACAGATTCAATGGACATGAGTTTGAGCAAGCTCTAAAGTTGGTAATGAACAGGGAAGCCTGGTGTGCTGCAGTCCATGAAGTAGCAAAGAGTTGGACATGACTGAGCGAGTGAACTGAACTGATGCTTATATATCATAGAATTAGATGCAAACCTTGCAAATCCTTGAGGCTTCTTTCAGGATGCACGATGGAAGTTTAAAGTAAGAAAGAAGGGGAAAAAACAACCACAACAACAGTGAAACCCAAAGTATATATAATTGCTGCTAAAACATCCTTTCATAAAACCAGCAAAGTCAGGATAGTTCCAAAGCTAGACTCATATTCCAAAGAACTCCAAAGCTTTGTAATCCAGGTTAGAGCACAGAGAATACTTTAAGAATTTAATCTGTCAATTTTCTTGCTAACACTAGAACATTAGAAGTCCAACCTTAATGACAGTTTCTTAATAACTTTTTTCTTTTTCTGAAACAGCAACTTTGAACTAAATCAAACTCCAAACTGAAGATGGAAACAGAATATATGATGGTTGCCAGTTGACTCTTTGTTTTTGATTTGATTGAATGAATCATTAAATAGTCCAATTTTAATGTATTAATACTTAAATTTTATTAAACCTATTTGGAATTTTTCATGGCTGCTCTGACAACCAAAGATAAAGCATCCTCCTGTCCTATGTGCACTATATTTTACTATTTAATTGTACAATGTGTTTTTAGAAACCAAGAACAAACTACAGATAGCATAGTGTATTGAATTTAAATTATTTTTTGTCAAAATTATGATGCATTGAAGGTTAAGAAAGGTAATGGTAGTTTGTTTCTGGTGAAAATTAATAATCATAATATGAACAAGATAATAAGAAAAACAATTGAAAAATTTAAGTGACCTTAAATACCCATAATTAGAATGGCAACCATAAATATAAAACCCTTTACACAGATTCTCAACAATGTATTACACCAAAGTATAACTGTTATTTATTAGAACGTAATAGCAAGTAAATGCTAATCAAATTTTGCAAAGTTTAGCTTCAATTATAATTTCTCACTATTGACTCATGACATCAGGTTCTCATTCATAGTCATTTCATAAAAATGTTGGCACCGCCAAACTTTTTGGAGGTATACACAACTTTAAGTCTTTCTTGTGCTTTTTTCTGTGCATACTTGACTTTTCCTTCACCATAACTCCTCTTTCCACTTTTTTTTTTCCCGCTCAAGCAACTCAGCACATCTACCATTTTACGAATCTTCCCTCAATAGATGGGAAACGATTTAATGATGATTCATAAACAGGAAACCCCCATGTCTTAATTCACTAACCTAAAGCTTTGTTAATATAAAAAATAGACCTGTAAATATTTATACAGAACAGGGCTTCTTTTGAAGATTTCCCAGGCAATTTGAATTCCTGTGAAGCCTTATACATGCCTTTGAGGTTTTCATGTTTCTATGGCTGTGTCCTTCCTCAATGTCTCTTTCCCATAATACCTTTATTTGCATGTGCCCAGACCTACCTTCTTAGTCCACTCCCAGAAGAATATTTCTCCAAAGGAGATGGCTTTTTCCTTTGTCCCATTCTGATCTCCTATCTTAAGGGTATTTCAGTATTTCATCATTATTCTAGGCAATCCCATCCGTCTACCCCTTGGTTGTTTTTAATCTTTTCTGGCTTAGTGGGAAATAATTGATGAATAATAATGAAATACTTCCTAAAATGATTAAATGGCAAAATGTTTTAAGATAGAAAAACAAGCTCACTCTGACCTCTTAATGATTTTCAGATTTGTAAAAGAGTATAGTCAACTCAGCAGTTCAGAAGTAAAATGAGGTTTATTCAGTTGAGAAACAAGTACATTTTTGGTGTTCTTTGGAATAGCACACATACACAAAATCACAAATTATCAATACTTAAAATAGTTGGAAATGTTCAAGAAAACAAGTTCAAAAACTAGAATTATATCTAATGGATTTTATTGTATATGGAGGGTTTTGAATTTTTTTCACTAATTCAGCTCTTATGCTTATTGAACATAATTTTAGCTTATTGCTTAGTAGCTCTACTTCTTTGTATTTAAGAGTATTTGAGAATGATAGGTAAACAGTTATTCAGATGTTTTGTGGATTTGTTTTGAACATCATTTATAAGTATTGAGAGAAATGGAGAAGGGATAATTGTCAAATTGGTTGGAGAATGGAGGAGCAACATCAATTTCCTCTTTTTCTAAGTTGAATTCTTGGCAGGTAATTTGTTGTCAGAACTTTTGTACTGTCACTGATAGATAAACATAAATCTATGGAATTGTGCTATAAAACACTCTGACCATACAAACTAGAATGTAGTTTGATACTTTTTGTTGATACCCAAGTTTCTCAACAATAGTGATATTTCCTACCTAAAACAAATTGTTCTAACATAGAGCTTATGACTTATAATGGTTCTATGAACCCACGCAGCAGGAAGCTTCAGAGACTTGATGAAATACAATGGTGCCGACTGCTGTGTACAAAATAATTGCTTTCACTTGTACTGTCCAAGTTATTTAAATGGAATAAAACTAATGAGAATAATATATGAAGTATTTCTGGTACAAACATCTCATTATTGATAGTGGGCATTGATTTCACCAAAAGACTTTAGATGTTTGATAAATCAATTGCCTGGCTGAGATACGCAAGCCTAGCCCTGGCTGTGACTCCAAGGGAGTGCTTAAAAGATATTCAGAATTATTTGTTAAAATAATCAAGTCATGTTAATGAATACTTTTTCATTTCATAGTGTATTTGTCCTCAGGCAAACTAGAAGGGCTTTCCACCCATACTTTACCATTACCTGAGATATGTTTACCCTGAGCTACTTTTTTTTTTTTTTTTGCTGTTAGAGCCTCCTTCCACAGCAATGGCTACCAGAAGCACAGGCTATTTTGTAATTGTCACGTATCCCTGCTCTTGGGTAGACTTCTGAATTAAATCAGGCAGCAAACATTGATAGGAAAACCTACAGAGGCATTGCTCTGATTATATACATATAACTAGCAGATTTTATGCAGGGCAGTAGGGGGTGACATACAAATTAATACAATTACGAGAAAACAGGGACATTTGAAAGCTTAAATGATGACACAGAAGGGGTTTATTTATTTTGCTTGAAAATGAGAGAGAAGAAAAGGCTGTAGTGCAGATTCAGTGGATCTCTTTTCTAATGCTTAACAAAATGAAGCAAAATAGGCATGAGACAATGATAACCTGGGTATAAGATGCGGTAGTGGAATCTTTTTTGCTCTTTGGATATTGCCTGGTAAGAACAGGACATGGTAAGGTGGTGGTTGTGTTGGTTATGTGCTTGTTTCTTTTTTTCTTATGGCTAGATTGAGCCCCCATTATTTTCATGTTTAAATCCTGTGTCCTAGCATAGAGTAGCACCTAGGAGGGACATATCATGAATTCCTGTGACCACTCCTTTTGAATTTCCTTATCAAACACATGCTTTAAGGCTGAAAGTCCTCTTTCGGAAGTTAATCTCTGAGTATTGAGTTTAAATTACTTTAAACTTTTTTTTTTTTTTTAAACAACAACTTGTGGGCTTATCTGTCTGTGGGGGCTTAGTGGTTTCAGCATCGTTTCTTGCACTAGCCAAGTTTCATCCACTAAATGAAAAAATGCAGGTGAAACAAATGATTTTCTCATGGTTGCATCATTTGGTTTTATCAGACTCAGAAGATCAAGATTAGTTGATACTGAAGTAGAAAGATCTTAAGGCAGAGAAAAAACACGAAACGTGTAACTCTAGGTTCTCTCTATTTAGCAGCAGATAGGTACAAGTCATGTTGCATTAAGAGTAGTAGCAGAAATTTTATTTGTTTGTGTCTGTAAGGGAGGCAGATCTTTACCTCTGCTCTTTTAGGATCTCCATTTGGACCTGAGAATTAAATTGACATAAGAAAGATTAACAGGGGAAAATGTACCTGTATATAGGAGTTTCATAACAAAATAAAGACCCAGAAAGTGGCTGGACCTAATTGTTTATCTACTAGGCCTAACAAAGAGAGGCAATATGGAAACGTAACTGAAATATATGGGAAGACCACAGGCAGATAAGAGTTACTTTTAACAAGGTCTGTTTGAACAGATTTCTCTCAGCCTTGACTTCCTGTCTCTGGTGATAAGAATGTTTCTTTGCTCCTGGTAAAAAAGAAAGCATCTTTCACGTGGGAGTTTTTTATCTCCTGCTTTCCTAAAGAAAAGGAAGGTCAGAATATCCTTGCATCTGCTGTTTTTCAAGTGTCTTTAGCTCAAAATAATCCCTATGCTAAAGATGCATATTTTGGGGTGGGGGGGCATATTCTGCCCCCCTTGGTATCCCTTTTGTGTACTTCTTAGTTTGTCAAGTCCTCAGTGGTAGCAATCAGTGCTTCAGTCTCTATTTCTCACTAATTAAGTAATAAGGCCATCTCCTTCTGTTCTTTCCTCAGCCCCTCATGTTGCACAAATGAGAACATGCATTAAAAGTACATGTACACATCTTTAAGACTAATGGGGGTAGGAGCAAACCGCTTAACGCCCCCTGCCCCATGTAAATCCATGGCCCACCTGCTCACACATCCCTGAAATCATGCACACCAAACAGTACGAATAAATGCTCATGGTCACATTCACATACACACATTTTCTGGGATGCCATTTTAGGTTCAGTTGTGAATCTATCCCTAGAAGCACATGAAATTAGATATCTCAGAAAGAGAACATTGGAAAATAAACATTAAATTATTCCATTGCAATATTCTGTTCTGGATATCTGTATCATAAATATAACACAGGTAAGCCTATTTTCCTTTAATATAGTACTTACTGCTGCTGCTGCTGCTAAGTCGCTTCAGTCGTGTCTGACTCTTTGCGACCCCAGAGACGGCAGCCCACCAGGCTCCCCCATCCTTGGGATTCTCCAGGCAAGAACAATGGAGTGGGTTGCCATTTCCTTCTCCAGTGCATGAAAGTGAAAAGTGAAAGTGAAGTCGCTCAGTCGTGTCCGACTCTTAGTGACCCCATGGATTGTAGCCTACCAGGCTCCTCCGCCCATGGGCTTTTCCAGGCAAGAGGACTGGTGTGGGGTGTCATTGCCTTCTCCAGTAGTTACTAAATATATATTATTGAAAGAATTCTGTATACAATGACTCATATACAGTGTCACATATAGAATGTAATATATTCACCTAATAATATGCATTATTAATAATGGTATGGATTGTTGTTCTTTAGTCGCTAAGTTATGTCCTACTCTTTCTGACCCTGTGGACTGTAGCCTGCCAGGCTCCTCTGTCCATGAGATTCCCCAGGCAAGAATACAGGAATAAGTTGCCATTTCCTTCTGCAGGGAGTCTTCCCAGCCCAGGGATTGAACCTGAATCTCCTGAATTGGCAGGCAGATTCTTTACCACTGAGTCACCAGGGAAGCCAATGGTATAGATACTGTTTCTAAAAAAAGAAAGTGTACATATAGCTCACAAATTTCTTAGAAACTATTTGTAAGCAATAGAACCCAAGATAAGTTCTCTTAAATTAGTAAAATATCCTTATTTCTCAGAGAATGAAGCAATGACTTTGTTAAGCTACTGGAATAAATTAACATGTCTGGGGTATGAGCCCTAAATCCTTGAGATTCAGTTTGTTGCCCTTTCTGCCATACCATTATCTCTTCTTTCCTTTTAAAGATGAAAAGTAACTTAGTAAAATAATTCTTAGGATGCCCTAGTAGCAGTAGTCACTCAGGTCTACTTGTGACCTAAAACAAATATTATAATTTTTTTTTTTATTGATCGCTTAGGATAATTTTGATGTCACACATCATTCTCCTTTAAGCAGAGCAATAACACCTAACTGGCCAAAATATCCTGAACATGAGGCACTTAATTATTGTATTCATCTCTGTTTCATGTGGTGGTTTAATCACTAAGTCGTGTCAGACTCATGTGACCCCGTAGACTGTAGCCTGCCAGTTTCCCCTGTCCATGGGATTTCCAGGCAAAAATACTGGAGTGGGTTGCCATTTCCTTCTCCAGGGGATCTTCTTGACCCAGAAATTGAACCTGGGTCTCCTGCCTTACAGGCAGACTCTTTATTGACTGAGCCATCAGGGAAGCCTCTCTGTCCCATATATTGAAGAAAAGACTTCTCCTTGCCAGTTGTGGGAGGTGACAGGGCCATTTAAAGATTTTTGTGGGCTTTACTTACTGGATTTTATAGCCTCACCTCATATCATATTAAAGTGCAATCTTATGGACCATGAAAGAACACTTATGTGTAATTATGTAAGATTTAGTTTGTGGTACAAACGTCTGATAGATATAAGTATTACATTTCATAGGCATACAATAATATGTTTATGAAATTTAATTTTGTAATGCATTTCTAGTCCTGAACCAATACCTTTTTTTAAGCACATTCAAACATTTTTGTGCATCTGTGAAAAGCAACCAGGGCTCAGCATATGCTCACATGACCAGTGAATGAAAGAGTCATGAAAGGAGCTGGCTATTAACTGGAAGGAATGTCCAAAGACTTTACAGTTTAGTGTAGATTGACATCCAGAATAACTGATTATAACTATAGAGAAGTGAATATTTTCTTCTGCTCAAACACTGGGTGCAATCAAACAAGGTTCTGATTGCAAACATCAGTCTATAAAGACCAGAGAGCTAAAGCCTGAGATACTTTAGAGTCCTGAACTAAGGAAGTCTGTTAGTCTATGTTCTCCAGAGAAATTGAACCAGGAGTGATGGAAGCTGAGAAGCTTTGTGACCTGCAAACTAGAGACTGAGGAATAAAAATGATATACTCTGGGTACCAAAGCCAAAGAACCTGAGGAGCTGATGGTGTAAATTATAGTCTAAAGACGAGAGAAGATAAGATGTTTCAGCTCATGTAGGCAGGCAGAAAGCGAAAACGGACAGCTTCCTCTTTCCTCTTCCTTTTGTTTTATCCAGGCCCTAATTGATTGCATGATTTCCATCCACACTGTGGAGGGCAGTTTACTGAGTCTGCTGATTCAGATGCTAGTCTCATCCAGAAACACCTTAACATGCAAACCCAGAATCAATGTTTAACCTGAGCACCCTATGGTCATTTGAGTCGACACATTAAAAACCAACCATCACAGTGAGCAAATATAAAATACAGGTAATTCAAATATCTGTAACTATTCTATTTGTTAAACATTCTAATCAGGCAATGGGCTCCCCAGGTGAGGCTCATGGTAAGGAACCTGCCTATCAATGCAGAAGACATAAGATATGTGGGTTTGATCCTTGGGTTGGGAAGATTCCCTGGAGAAGGAAATGGCAACCCACTGCAGTATTCTTGCCTGGAAAAACCCATGGACAGAGGAGCCTGGTGTGCTACAATCCATAAGATCACAAAGTGATGGACATGGCTGAAGCAGCTTAGCATGCACACACACAATCAAAGCATACTGAGGGCAGACCTTATACTGAGCTCATTTTTCATGGAAGTTAATAAAAGTGTTTGATATCATATTGATGTAAATTTTAAGGCACTCCAGTCTCCTTCCATTATATGAAAACATAATGAAAACCAGGGTAACCAAATGTTGTGGGCTTGTTGTATTAAACATTGCTACTACTTTACTACTTTACACCAAGACTACCAGTCTCACTCACTACCACATCTGTGAGCCTTGGTATGTTATTTTAAGTTATTGAGTTTGATTTTTTTCATTAACAGTGGATCAATGTCTTTCCTGCCTGGTTGGTGCAAAGCTTGGGGATAGCATTCAAAGCAGCTGGCACCAGGACAGGACTAGGAGGACAGATGTGCAATAAAGGATGGTTACTGTTGCTCTTTTTTTTGGATGGGGAAGTTTGACTGAGTGCAGGTTGACCCTCTCTTCTGGAATTGATTCTCCTACTCTTCCTTAACCTGTAGCCATCCAGATAAGACCACATCTTCTAGCTTCCTTTGCAGCTGTTTGTGGTCTTGAGACTGGGTTCTTGCTAATGAAGAATTACTTGGGAGGTGTGGGCAGCTTTCAACTGACTTAATCAAAATATAATTAATTGCCCAGGGCAATCGCTAGTCTTTATGCAGATTTGAAAATGAATCAAGAGAGAACCTAACTCTAACCATGAAAATGAACATATTGTTCTATAGGAGGATAGAGCAGCATTAAGACAGGAAGAATGAGCATATGCAGAGTACATAATGAGAAACACTGAGCTGGATGGAGCACAAGCTGGAATCAAGATTGCTGGCAGAAATATCAGTAACCTCAGATATGCAGGTGACACCACCCTTATTGCAGAAAGAGAAGAGGAACTAAAAAGCCTCTCAATGAAAGTGAATGAAGAGAGTGAAAAAGTTGGCTTAAAACTCAACATTCAGAAAACTAAGATCATGGCATCTGGTCCCATCACATCATGGGCAATAGATGGGAAAACAGTGGAAAGTGTCAGATTTTATTTTGGGGGGACTTCAAAATCACTGCAGATGGTGACTGCAGCCATGAAATTAAAAGACTCTTACTCCTTGGAAGGAAAGTTATGACCAACCTAGAAAACACATTAAAAAGCAGAGATATTACTTTGCCAACAAAGGTCCGTCTAGTCAAGGCTATGGTTTTTCCAGTGGTCATGTGGATGTGAGAGTTGGACTGTGAAGAAGGCTGAGTGCCAAAGAATTGATGCTTTTGAACTGTGGTGATGGAGAAGACCCCTGGGAGTCCCTTGGACTGCAAGGAGATCCAACCAGTCCATCCTGAAGGAGATCAGTCCTGGGTGTTCATTAGAAGGACTGATGCTGAGGCTGAAACTCCAATACTTTGGCCACCTCATGCAAAGAGTTGACTCATTGGAAAAGACCCTGATGCTGGGAGGGATTGGGGGCAGGAGGAGAAGGGGATGACAGAGGATGAAATGGTTGGATGGCATCACCTACTCGATGCACATGAGTTTGGGTGAACTCTGGGAGTTGGTGATGGACAGGGAGGTTTGGCGTGCTGCTATTCATGGGGTCACGAAGAGTCGGACACAACTAAGCGACTGAACTGAACTGAAGACAGGAAGATTAAAGTTCTGTGTGATATTATGGAGTAAGGCTTCTCCATCTGTCTAAACAAGGAAGTGAAAATTAATTATTCTAAATCCATCCTTTTCATATTTTCATGAAATTATAATTATCTCATCAAGTTTTGTAAAAATTATATTTTAAATTAATTTATTGAAAGTTTATAATCAGATTAGCAATGATCTTCCTGTACTTTATCCCTTTCATTACTTTTCCTTGGACAATAATAATACAACAGTGACAGATACAGCCAATATAATTTCTGAATATTTATTCTATGTGGGAAATGGTACCTATTACATGTATTGTTTAATTTTCAGATAACCCTGTGTGGTAAACACTGTTATCATCCTTATTTTACATATTAGTAAATTAAGTCACAGAAAATTTAAATAAATTTCCAATGGTTATTCTGCTTTAAAAAGAATGGGCTTAGGCATCAGAGTGCCTAGATTCAAAATCCTCAGTTCAGTTCAGTCACTCAGTTGTGTCCAACTCTTTGCAGTCCCGTGAATGGCAGCACGCCAGGCCTCCCTGTCCATCACCAACTCCCGGAGTTCACTCAGACTCACGTCCATCGAGTCAGTGATGCCATCCAGTCATCTCATCCTCTGTCGTCCCTTTCTCCTCCTGCTCCCAATCCCTCCCAGCACCAGGGTCTTTTCCAATGAGTCAACTCTTCGCATGAGGTGACCAAAGTACCAGAGTTTCAGCTTTAGCATCATTCCTTCCAAAGAAATCCCAGGGCTGATCTCCTTCAGAATGGACTGGTTGGATCTCCTTGCAGTCCAAGGGACTCTCAAGAGTCTTCTCCAACACCACAGTTCAAAAGCATCAATTCTTCAGCGTTCAGCCTTCTTCACAGTCCAACTCTCACATCCATACATGACCACTGGAAAAAGCATAGCCTTGACTAGATGGACCTTTGTTAGCTATTCTATTTTTTAATTCTTTATTTATAACCTGGGGCTTCATAGGTGGCGCTAGTGGTAAAGAATCTGCCTGACAATACAGGAAAGGCAAGAGATGCAGATTCAATCCCTGAGTGCGGAAGACCTCTTGGAATAGGGGGTCTTATTAGCAAACCACTCCAGTGTTCTTGCCTGGAAAATCCCATGGACAGAAAAGCCTGATGGGCTACCGTCCATGGGGTCTCAAAGAGGCAGACATAGCTGAGCAACTAAGCAGAAAGCACATAGCACTATTTTATAAGCTGAGTCATTTGAAATTTGCTCAACTTCTCTGTTAAAGAAGCCATTTCAATTTAAATGACTCTGGTATAAAATCATTTTATGAGGTGGGTTTACATGATCTAGGCTTCCCTTGTAGCTCACTTGGTAAAAAATGCACCTGCAATACAGGAGAGCTCGGTTTAATTCCTGACTCGGAAGATCCGCTGGAGAAGGGATAGACTACCCACTCCAGTATTTTTGGGCTTCCCTTGTGGCTCAGCTGGTAAAGAATCCACCTGCAATGTAGGAGACCTGGGTTCAATCCCTGTGTTGGGAAGATCCCCTAGAGAAGGGAAAGGCTACCCATTCCAGTATCCTGGCCTGGAGAATTCCATGGACTATATATATAGTCCATGGGGTCGCAAATAGTCGGACATGACTGAGCAACTTTCACTTTCACTTTCTTACATGATCTGAAGACAAGACAAATATCTCAATGGCATTGACACTTACAAATATTAGTCCTGATATGAAAGTAGAATTTCTCTGTGTTGCTCCAGAAACTAGAGTAGAATACATAGTAAACTGATAGGGAAGGTGGTTAATGATGAGATACTCTAATGAATAGTGCTCTCAGGAATTACTTGCCTTGTCACAAAGCTGTGAGTTACTCTTCACTGTATTTATTTAAAAATAGTATGAAAATCAGCAAATACTTGAAAAAAGGAATGATTAACCAAGGAGAAAGTAGACCTGAACTCTTACAATCCTGATTTCACAAACATTAATTTTTAATTGTTGTCTGATCTAACATGCATGGAGCAGGTGTTATCAATTTGCAAATATACATCATTCTCAATTCTATGCTAGATGAAGGGAACTCCATCTTTTCTGGTTCAGTTGTGTTTTCCTTCTCTGAGCTAAAATCTGCTGCTGCTGCTGATGCTGCTGCTAAGTAACTTCAGTCCTGTCCGACTCTATGAGATCCCATAGACAGCAGCCCACCAGGCTCCCCCGCCCCTGGGATTCTCCAAGCAAGAACACTGGAGTGGGTGAACTAAAAGGCTATATTGCTAAAATCTTTAGAATACATTGTATTTTTTTTCAAAGAGATGGAGTTAGTTATGGTTTCATCTTTTGTTTTATTAGTATTATCTGAGCTTTCAATTTCAAGATATATTTATTTAATCATATACTATGTATATATGTATGTGTGATGCTAATATACATATATATATATATATATATATTTGTGTATGAATGCTTAATCACTCAGTCTTTTCTGACAAAAGTCCATATAGTCAAAGCTATGGTTTTTCTAGTTCCAGAAGTCATGTAGGATGGGCGAGTTGGACCATAAGGGAGGCTGAGTGCCAAAGAATTGATACTTTTGAACTGTGGTATTGGAGAAGACAGACTGGTTCCAAATAGGAAAAGGAGTACGTCAAGGCTGTATATTGTCACCCAGCTTATTTAACTTATATGCAGAGTACAGCATGAGAAATGCTTGGGCTGGATGAAGCACAAGCTGGAATCAAGATTGCTGGGAGAAATATCAGTAGCTTCAGATATACAGATGACACCATCCTTATGGCAGAAAAAGTGAAAAAGAACTAAAGAGCCTATTGATGAAAGTGAAAGAGGAGAGTGAAAAAGTTGGCTTAAAGCTCAACATTCAGAAAATGAAGATCATGGCATCTGATCCCATCACTTCATGGCAAATAGTTGGGGAAACAGTGGAAACAGTGTCAGACTTTATTTTTTTGGGCTCCAAAATCACTGCAGATGGTGACTGAAGCCGTGAAATTAAAAGACACTTACTCCTTGGAAGGAAAGTTATCACCAACCTATAAGGCGTATTAAAAAGCAGAGACATTACTTTGCCAACAAAGGTCCGTCTAGTCAAGGCTATGGTTTATCAGGTATTCATGTATGAATGTGAGAGTTGGACTATAAAGAAAGCTGAGCACCAAAGAATTGATGCTTTTGAACTGTGGTGTTGGAAAAGACTCTTGAGAGTCCCTTGGACTACAAGGAGATCCAACCAGTCCATCCTAAAGGAAATCAGTCCTGAGTTGTCATTGGAAGGACTGATGCTGAGGCTGAAACTCCAATATTTGGCCATGTGATGCGAAGAACTGACTCATTTGAAAAGACCCTGATGCTGGGAAAGATTGATGGCGGGAGGAGAAGGGGATGACAGAGGATGAGATGGTTGGAAGGCATCACCGACTCAATGGACATGAGTTTGAGTAACTCCGGGAGTTGGTGATGGTGATAGACAGGGAACCCTGTGTGCTTCATTCCATGGGTTGAAAAGAGTTGAACATGATGGAGCAACTGAACTGAGCTGAACTGATTGGAGAAGACTCTTGAGAGTCCCTTGGACTGCAAGGAGATCCAAGCAATCAATCCTAAAGGAAATCAACCATGAATATTCATTGGAAGGACTGATGCTGAAGCTCCAGTATCTTGGCCACCTGATGCAAAGGGCTGACTCATTAGAAAAGACCCTAATGATGGGACAGATTGAAGTCAGGAGGAGAAAAGGATGACAGAGGATGAGATGGTTGGATGGCATCACCAACTATATGGACATGAGTTTGAGTAAGCTCTGGTAGTTGGTGATGGACAGGGAAGCCTGGCATGCCTTAGTCTGTGGGGTCGCAAAGACTTGTACCTGACTGAGCGATTGAACAACAAAAAGTGGCTCAGTCCTGTCTGACTCTTTTTGACTATGTGGACTGTAGCCTGCCAAGATCCTCTGTCCATGGGATTTCCCATGGTTTGCCATTTCTTTCTCCATACATATATATATAAAACTTGGTAGTGGTAAAGAACCTGCTTGCCAATTCAGGAGACATAAGAGATGCAGGTTCAATCCCTGGGTTGGGAAGATTCCCTGGAGGAGAAAATGTCAACCCACTCCAGTATTCTTGCCTAGAGAATCCCATGGATAGAGAAGCCTGGTGGGCTACAGCCCATAGCGTTGCAGAGTGACTGAGCACATATATAATTCATTTAGATCATGCAGGATTTCTTAAAACAGTAATAGGCTAGATTTATGTCTATCCTTGAATTTTTATTTATTTGAAAAAAAAGTTCATTTGTAGTATTGACCAATTCATCGCACAATATATTGATTCAGAGTTATTCTTCTTTTCATGAAACTTGAATATGGTAAGCATTAAAACTTAAAACTTATGAAAGGGATTGGAAGATGTGGCACATGCAAGAAAATAATTTTGCACAGTTTTAGTCTAAAACCCAGGGTTTGGTTTTTTTGTTTATTTCTTTTAGTATACATAGTTGCATGTAGCATATTCATGTCCCCAAATCAGATTGTTCTCAGCTCTGTATAAATATGGGATAATGGAAGAATAAGTGTTGAAAAGATACATGCTTGTTATTATCATTGTTTTGCAATATATGACAGTTGTTTTGTTTTGTCTCTGAACAGTATGAAGTCTCAAAGCACCGAGAAATGACATTAAATGACTTATAATATTTTTAAACTCACAAAAAATCAGTTGCATGAGAATATAGTTTTCATTATCTTCCTGAAAATTTAGCATCTGCTAAAATTTCATAAATTTCTTTATTTATAAATGAGCATTTCAATCATAGTTGAAGGATAAAGTGGAAACAGTAACATAATTCACACATTGGTTTTCTAAAGTGTCCCCCTTCCTGTTTCAAAAAATTATTAACCTCCCATGAGAAATCTTGTTAAATTATAAAGAAACTGCAAATAAATCAGTAGGTCATCTGAACTTTGCTCTGATCTCCACATATATTATTGACCACTCAAACCACAGAAGTCTGTTTTCCAGTTAAGATCTGAAGCTAACTAGTGATAGTTGCTCAGTTGTGTCTGACTCTTTACAACCCCATGGACTGTAGCCCAGCAGGCTCCTCTGTCCGCGGAATTCTCCAGGCAAGAATGATGGAGTGGGTATCCATTCCCTTCTCTAGGGAATTTTCCTGACCCAGAGATCAAACCTTGATTTCCCACATTTCAGGAAGATGCTTTACTGTCTGAGCCACCAGGGTAAATGAAGAAGAGTAAGAATCAAAGGGTACTGAAGATGAGTTCCATAGTTCTCTGTATTCTTGGAAATGTGATTGTGCTCAGAGTTTAAAAGCTTGATGGACAGTGGCACTAGCTACAGTGAAAGCATCTACATAGGCAACGATAGCGCATTATTACATCCGATTGTCTTTTTCTCTCCAGCAAAAGAATTGAGTTTGTTTGTTACTTTCCTCTCTACCACCTTTCTTCAGCTATTCAGAATTATTTTAGCAAAGTGAATTAATCTCATTATTGAAAAAGATACAACACACTTCTGTTTTCTTATATTTTGAATAGCCATATTCCTCGTACCTAAAGTACATGTTCACAGACAGAAAAAAGGTCATTTATTTATTTAATATCTTTGGTAATTATTGAATTGGATCAGTTAAAAAAATTAATAGACAAAAATTCAATCTTCTTTTAGGGTTTTGAAATATACATGCCTATGAATATAAATACATAGTTTCATTGTGTAGTTTTATGAACTCATGAGAATATTTTCACTAATTTTGATGTACCTATTTATATCATGGCATTGCTTTGTCTTCATAAATAAATCACATACATATATAGAACTTAAACCTAAATAGTGTTCTCTAACAAAAAGAGAATTTCTGATGTAAGGTAATAATATTTCCTTTAAAAATTTTTAAATATACATTTAAAACTTTAATAAGTGTCTCTAGGTGCTTGTTCATGCTGTCTTCCTCAACATTTGTCAAAATTCTTTCAGTGAAACTTAATAAACTGTGATAAATCATATTGAGTGTTTGAGATTTTAGCTCTGTTGATCACACTAAATCATAGGGAAGTCTGAAGTAAAAAATGATTTTTTTGTGTGTGAGAATTTTTATTTTCAAAGGGATAATTGATAAATTGATTTAAAATACTCGATTTTGTGTATAAACTATTCCCGTTAGTGGTGATGTGTAAAATCTCTGTCCACTGCTGCTGCTGCTAAGTCGCTTCAGTCCGACTCTGTGCGACCCCATAGACGGCAGCCCACCAGGCTCCCCCGTCCCTGGGATTCTCCAGGCAAGGACACTGGAGTGGGTTGCCATTTCCTTTTCCAATGCATGAAAGTGAAAAGTGAAAGTGAAGTCGCTCAGTCGTGTCCGACTCTTCGCGACCCCATGGACTGCAGGCTACCATAGGCTCCTCCGTCCATGGGATTTTCCAGGCAAGAGTACTGGAGTGGGGTGCCATTGCCTTCTGCACTCTGTCTACTAGTTTCTATTTAATATTTTGTATTCTCAGATCAATGTAATAGGTGCCCCACATAGATCATTGCTTTGGGACAACATCCTTGATTCCACAGAATATAATATATGCTATCAAAACCATTCTGTTAAATAGGTAAAACTCCTAGGGGTTATTTATAAGCATCTATATTTTAATTTCCCATCATTCTTTAACATTGATTTAATGGTGTTAGCTCTTTCCTTGACTTTAGATGTGAATGCAGAAAATTTCATTTGATATTTTGGGCATATTTATTTAATAATATCTTAAACTAGTAATAACCAAATTAAGCTCCATGTAGTAATCAGGTCTCTGATCTTTTCCTTTTACTCTCCCTTGACTCAGGCTTGGATATGAAGCCTGCCTCACTCACTGCAGTTCATGACTCATCAAAATCTGGGGGTAGACATAGGGGGGTTGCAAGGACCTTAATGTTTACATCCGTTCAACATTCACATGTAGAAATCCTAATGCCCAGTGCGATAGTATTAGAAGGTGGAGACTTTGGAGATGTTTAGATCATGAGGGTGGAGCCCTCAGGAATGGGATTAATGTTCTTAGAAAAGGGGCCCCAAAGGGCTCCCCAGTTTCTTTCATTATATGAGAGCAAAACTGGAAGTCTCTGACCATGAACCCAGTTGTTGCTTATGGTTTAGTTGCTAAGTCGTGTCCGACTCTTGTGACTCCATGGACTGTAGCCTTCCAGGCTGCCTTGTTTATGGGATTCTCCAGGCAAGAATACTGGAGTGAGTTGCCATTTCCTTCTCGAGGGGATCTTCCCAACTGAGGAATTGAACCTGGGCCCCCTGCATTGCAGGCAGGTTCTTTACCAGCTGAGCTACATGAACCCAGTAGAGAGTTCTTATAAGAAGTTAACCATGTTGGTCCTTCGATCTCAGATTTCCCATTCTCCAGAACCACAAGAAATAATTTTTTTTTCTTTTTTTTTTATGTTATTCTGTTATAGTGTTTTAAAGAGACTAAGACAGGAAGGATACAAGAAAAATTTATTGATGCCACCATTCTCTGTGAAAAGCTAACTTTACCACACTGCTCTTTGGATATTTAAAAACGATTCTCTTTGGTGAAATCTTTCACGGCTTCTTTGAAGACTCCCTCATGGTTTGGGATCTCTAACGTTGCAAATGCCTAGGGTAAATGAATCTATTTCAGTCCATCACAGACTCTTGCTCAGCCACAAGGATTTGCTTTGATATATGCTTAGTTTTATTTGCTATCCAGAGGCCTTCTTAGAGAAAATCTAAGATGGTTCTATAGAAGTCCTGTCTCTCATGGGTGCACACTTTTTATCCATGAGAAACACTGCTCCCTTCGCTTCTCTAAAACGTTTCTCAGTGAAGCAGCCATATTCCTTTTGTTCTACCAGTGGAGTAACTGGCCAGTCAGTTGCTTCCCCTTTGATTTCTCAGATGTTTAGATTTCAGTTGAGTATGTTGCACAGCTTTGAGTAACCTCCTTAAAGACTACCTTACAAAGCTTGAGGTTATCAGGAAACATGGGGTTTCCATGTGGTGATAAGACCAAACTCTGTCTAGAGATGGAAGATAGTTTTCTCAAAAGCCTCTGAATCAGGAGGTTTAGAGTCTTACAATAGTTTTTAAAAAAAATTTTAAATTGTCTTTTCCAATTCCCTGTGTGATCTAGCATTTACATTTGAATGTAATATCTATGGTTTGTGTTCCTTTACTAAATGCTTCCTTTTTCTCAGAATCCTATGTACAACTAGAGAAGACGATGCTGAATTTTTTTTCACTTTTTCTTTGTTGTAGGCTGAATTATGTCCCCCTATAAATACATTGAAATCTTGGCACTGGTACCTGAATTGTGACCACATTTAGAAATAGCAACAGCATCATTGCAGATGTAATTGAATTAAAATGATGTCATACTCGAATGAGTGGGACCTTAATCCAATATGACTCTCTTCCTTATAGGAATACAGACCCAGAGACAGAGGCACAGAGAGCAAGAGATTACCATGTAAAGACATAGATACAAGAGGGAATAGCCATGTGGTGATGGAGGCCAAGATTGGAATTATGCAGCTACAAACCAAGAAATGGTGAAAATTGTGAGTAGTAATAAGAACTAGGAGACAGAGCATGGCTCTGCCAGCCTTTGGATTTCAGAGTTCTGACCTCAAGAACTATGAGCATTCTAAGACCCCAGTTTGTGATAGTATGCCACTGGAGGAATAAGAAACTAAAATCCCTCTTGACTAAACATTTAATGTATATATACACATGTAATACCATCACCACAATCTCAGCTATATGCCTGTGTTCAAACTCATCAAGATGTATACAGTAAAGTGTGCAATTTCGTATATCAGTTATGCCTTGATAAGTTATTGAAAAAAATTAAAATTTTAATATATATTATTGTAGTGTTTTTCAAGTAGCCATGTGTTGGCCAATCATGAGGAATGAGACTTGATAGAAAAATACATCCATCATTAGGAGTGAGATTTGATGGAAAAACATATCCAACACACTGATATCTAGCTCAGAAGCTGGATGTTTTAGCTGGTTCAGAATTTAGATAACTCCTTGGATGGAAAGTGAATTATTTTATTTTTCTTCTTGGAGTGAGATGTTTACATTATATATGCCGCTGCTGCTGCTAAGTCGCAATTTCACCTTTTCTAATAAAGTAATATATTCTGCCCAGTTGAATGAAATAGTTATCTTAGATGTCTGATAACTTTATGCAACTAATCTTGTTAACTCGCTATATTTTTTATAATTTTATTTATTTACTTATTTACTTGTGGCTGTGCTGGGTCTTCATCACTGTGCGAGCTTTCTCTGGTGGCAATGCTGCTGCTGCTGCTGCTGCTGCTGCTAAGTCGCTTCAGTTGTGTCCGACTCTTTGTGACCCCATGGACTGCAGCCCACCAGGCTCCACTGTCCATGGGATTTTCCAGGCAAGAGTACTGGAGTGGGGTGCCATCGCCTTCTCCTAATAGCATATGTATGTGTATGTATACATATGTATATCTATACATATGTATAGCATTATTTTGAGAATAAATGGGAAGATGGATTTTATATATATACAAATATATATAAATGTGTATATATATATATATATATATATATATATATATATATATACACACACCGTGGCTACACGGGCGCAGGAGGGCCTAGAAGAGCTATCCCACATTGAAGGTCAGGAGGGGTGGCGGTGAGGAGATACCCCTCGTCCAAGGTAAGGATCAATGGCTGCGCTTTGCTGGAGAAGCCATGAAGAGATACCCCACGCCCAAAGTAAGAGAAACCCAAATAAGATGGTAGGTGTTGCAAGAGGGCATCAGAAGGCAAACACACTGAAACCATACTCACAGAGAACTACTCAGTCTAATCACACTAGGACCACAGCCTTGTCTAACTCAATGAAACTAAGCCATGCCTGTGGGGCAACCCAAGAGGAGCGGGTCATGGTGGAGAGGTTTGACAGAATGTGGTCCACTGGAGAAGGGAATGGCAAACCACTTCAGTATTCTTGCCTTGAGAACCCCATGAACAGTATGAAAAGGCAAAATGATAGGATACTGAAAAGAAACTCCCCAGGTCAGTAGGTGCCCAATATGCTACTGGAGATCAGTGGAGAAATAACTCCAGAAAGAATGAGGGATAGAGCCAAAGCAAAAACAATACCCAGCTGTGGATGTGACTGGAGATAGAAGCAAGGTCCAATGCTGTAAAGAGCAATATTTCATAGGAAACTGGAATGTCAGGTGAATCAAGGCAAATTGGAAGTGGTCAAACAAGAGATAGCAAGAGTGAATGTCGACATTCTAGGAATCAGCGAACTGAAATGGAATGGAATGGGTGAATTTAACTTAGATGACCATTATATCTACTACTGCAGGCAGGAATCCCTCAGAAGACATGGAGTGGCCATCATGGTCAACAAAACAGTCCAAAATGCAGTACTTGGATGCGATCTCAAAAATGACAGAATGATCTCTGTTTGTTTCTAAGGCAAACCATTCAATATCACAGTAATCTAAGTCTATGCCCCAACCAGTAACACTGAAGAAGCTGAAGTTGAACGGTTCTATGAAGACCTACAAGACCTTTTAGAACTAACACCCAAAAAAGATGTCCTTTTCATTATAGGGGACTGGAATGCAAAAGTAGGAAGTCAAGAAACACCTGGAGTAACAGGTAAATTTGGCCTTGGAATATGGAATGAAGCAGGGCAAAGATTAATAGAGTTTTGCCAAGAAAATGCACTGGTCATAACAAACACCCTCTTCCAACAACATAAGAGAAGACTCTATACGTGGACATCACCAGATGTCCAACCGAAATCAGACTGATTATATTCTTTGCAGTCAAAGATGGAGAAGCTCTATACAGTCAGCAAAAAAAAAGACCAGGAGCTGACTGTGGCTCAGACCATGAACTCCTTATTGCCAAATTCAAACTTAAATTGAAGAAAGTAGGGAAAACCACTAGACCATTCAGGTATGACCTAAATCTAATCCCTTATGATTAGACAGTGGAAGTGAGAAATAGATTTAAGAGCCTAGATCTGATAGATAGAGTACCTGATGATCTATGGAAAGAGGTTCGTGACATTGTACAGGAGACAGGGATCAAGACCATTCCTATAGAAAAGAAATGCAAAAAAGCAAAATGGCTGTCTGGGGAGGCCTTCCAAATAGCTGTGAAAAGAAGAGAAGTGAAAAGCAAAGGAGAAAAGGAAAGATATAAACATCTGAATGCAGAGTTCCAAAGAATAGCAAGAAGAGATAAGAAAGCCTTCTTCAGCGATCAATGCAAAGAAATAGAGCAAAACAACAGAATGGGAAAGACTAGGGATTTCTTCAAGAAAATCCGAGATACCAAAGGAACATTTCATGCAAAGATGAGCTTGATAAAGGACAGAAATGGTATGGACCTAACAGAAGCAGATGATATTAAGAAGAGATGGCAAGAATACACAGAAGAACTGTACAAAAAAGATCTTCATGACACAGATAATCACGGTGGTGTGATCACTGACCTAGAGCCAGACATCCTGGAATATGAAGTCAAGTGGGCCTCAGGAAGCATCACTACGAACAAAGCTAGTGGAGGTGATGGAATTCCAGTAGAGCTATTCCAAATCCTGAAAGATGATGCTGTGAAAGTGCTACAGTCAATATGCCAGCAAATTTGGACAACTCAGCAGTGGCCACAGGACTGGAAAAGGTCAGTATTCATTCCGATCCCAAAGAAAGACAATGCCAAAGAATGCTCAAACTACCGCACAATTGCATCATCTCACACGCTAGTAAAGTAATGCTCAAAATTCTCCAAGCCAGGCTTCAGCAATATGTGAACCGTGAACTTCCTGATGTTTAAGCTAGTTTTAGAAAAGGCAGAGGAACCAGAGATCAAATTGCCAACATCCACTGGATCATGGAAAAAGCAAGAGAGTTCTAGAAAAACATCTATTTCTGCTTTATTGACTATGCCAAAGCCTTTGACTGTGAGGATCACAATCAACTGTGGAAAATTCTTTAAGAGATAGGAATACCAGGCCACCTGATCTGCCTCTTGAGAAATTTGTATGCAGGTCAGCAAGCAACAGTTAGAACTGGACATGGAACAACAGACTGGTTCCAAATAGGAAAAGGAGTCTGTCAAGGCTGTATATTGTCACCCTGCTTATTTAACTTATATGCAGAGTACATCATGAGAAACGCTGGATTGGAAGAAACACAAGCTGGAATCAAGATTGCTGGGAGAAATATCAAGAACTTCAGATATGCAGATGACACCACCCTTATTGCAGAAAGTGAAGAGGAACTCAAAAGCCTCTTGATGAAAGCGAAAGTGGAGAGTGAAAAAGTTGGCTTAAAGCTCAACATTCAGAAAACGAAGATCATGGCGTCCGGTCCCACCACTTCATGGGAAATAGGTGGGGAAACAGTGGAAACAGTGTCAGACTTTATTTTTCTGGGCTCCAAAATCACTAGAGATGGTGACTGCAGCCATGAAATTAAAAGATGTTTACTCCTTGGAAGGAAAGTTATGACCTACCTAGATAGCATATTGAAAAGCAGAGACATTACTTTGCCAACAAAGTTCCGTCTAGTCAAGGCTATGGTTTTTCCTGTGGTCATGTATGGATGTGAGAGTTGGACTGTGAAGAAGGCTGAGCACCAAAGAATTGATGCTTTTGAACTGTGGTGTTGGAGAAGACTCTTGCAAGTCCGTTGGACTGCAAGGAGATCCAACCAGTCCATTCTGAAAGAGATTAGCCCTGGGATTTATTTGGAGGGAATGATGCTAAAGCTGAAACTCCAGTACTTTGGCCACCTCATGTGAAGAGTTGACTCATTGGAAAAGACTCTGATGCTGGGAGGGATTGGGGGCAGGTGGAGAAGGGGTCGACTGAGGATGAGATGGCTGGATGGCATCACTGACCCGATGGACGTGAGTCTGAGTAAACTCTGGGAGTTGGTGATGGACAGGGAGGCCTGGCGTGCTGCGATTCATGGGGTCTCAAAGAGTCGGGCATGACTGAGCGACTGATCTGATCTGATCTCATACACACACACATATACACATATATTATACACACACACTTGGGCCAATTGCATACCATAGGAAAATATCAGTGATATTAACTGGAAATGATATTTCACAGTGCTTGAGTTATGATATGTATATAATGGTGACAAACTTTGCACATCCATAAAAGCAATCCTTGTAGTAAAATGTACCAGTGAGATACGGACAAGTCTTTATAACAATGTTCAGAATGACTTGATAACGCTTGAAACCTCTTTTTTCTGAGTTATAGGGCCCAAATTTCATGCGTTTTGCTTTGCTTTCCTTCTATAACTATGTGTATACTATCTATCTTCTTATCTATGGTAAACCACCAAATGTGTACCTGTCACATGAGTGAAACAATGGCTTCATTGTTGCTTGATAGACACTCCTAAGTTAACTTTACAAAGGTATTGGCTTTAAATTCCAGTGTCCTGAGAATAATGGTCTGTTATCAAGCAGTTTCTTGAGATTAACCAAAGAAAAAATTTTATATACATTTTAGGTATGTTAGAACTCAGTTTTTATTAATAATTTTAAATATTAATATATTTGCTTTCTACGTAAAAGAAGTATAAGTAACAAATATTACTTCATGATGCAGATATATACATTCCTTGGGCTTCCCTGGTGGCTCAGGGGTAAAGAATCCTCCTGCAATGGAGGAGCCACAGGAGACATGGGTTTAATTCCTGGGTTGGGAAGATCCCCTGGAGGAGAACATGGCAAACCACTCCAGTATTCTTGCCTAGAGAATTTCATGGACAGAGAAGCCTGGCAGGCTATAGTTCATAGGGTCACAAGCAGTCAGGCATGACTGAAGCGACTTAGCTTGCAAGCATATATATTCTTTAATAATCTTGAAACTTTGAAACATGTGAAACACCTTTGAAACATCCATATTTTTATTTTTATTTTTTTTTTGTTCTTCAATTTTATTTTATTTTTAAACTTTACATAATTGTATTAGTTTTGCCAAATATCAAAATGAATCCGCCACAGGTATACATGTGTTCCCCATCCTGAACCCTCCTCCCTCCTCCCTCCCCATTCCATCCCTCTGGGTCGTCCCAGTGCACCAGCCAGCCCCAAGCATCCAGTATTGTGCATCGAACCTGGACTGGCAACTCGTTTCATACATGATATTTTACATGTTTCAATGCCATTCTCCCAAATCTTCCCACCCTCTCCCTCTCCCACAGAGTCCATAAGACTGTTCTATACATCTGTGTCTCTTTTGCTGTCTCGTACACAGAGTTATTGTTACCATCTTTCTAAATTCCATATATATGCGTTAGTATACTGTATTGGTGTTTTTCTTTCTGGCTTACTTCACTCTGTATAATCGGCTCCAGTTTCATCCACCTCATTAGAACTGATTCAAATGTATTCTTTTTAATGGCTGAGTAATACTCCATTGTGTATATGTACCACAGCTTTCTTATCCATTCATCTGCTGATGGACATCTAGGTTGCTTCCATGTCCTGGCTATTATAAACAGTGCTGCGATGAACATTGGGGTACACGTGTCTCTTTCCCTTCTGGTTTCCTCAGTGTGTATGCCCAGCAGTGGCCTTATGATCCAGCAATCCCACTGCTGGGCATACACACTGAAACATCCATATTTTTAAAGTATAATTCATGTAATCCTTAATAGTTTGAAATTGTTGTATACAATTTACCAATTCATTTTGTTCCTCTACTGAAATATCAGGTTATTTCAAAGCATGAATTTATTATAACAAATCAAAGATATTCCGTATTTATTTAATTATTTTAATAAGGAATGACCATGATAATTTTTTATATTTAAATATATTTTAGCTGTTTTTAGTACACATGACAATATTCATTTAACAAGTAATTATTGAAAGATTAAATTATAGATAGACTATTAACCTTAAAACATGGGACTCATATACAAATAAACCAGATTACAGAAAAATCATTCTTTATGTAGAACCACAGTTGCTAACACATGCATATTCGTATATTTGAAGACAAATATATTGGCTATTTCTTCGTCTTTCTGTTCAGTTCAAATCAGTCGCTTAGTCGTGTCTGACTCTTAGTGACCCCATGGACTGCACCACGCCAGGTTTCCCTGTCCATCACCAACTTCAGGAGCTTACTCAAACTCATGTCCATCGAATCAGTGATGCCATCCAATCATCTCATCCTGTGTTGTCCCCTTCTCCTCCTGCCTTCAATCTTTCCCAGCATCAGAATATTTTCCAGTGACTCAGTTTTTCGCATCAGTGGACCAAAGTATTAGAGTTCAGCTTCAGCATGAGTCCTTCCAATGAATATTCAGGACTGATTTCCTTTAGGGTTGACTGGTCTTATCTCCTTGCAGTCCTAGGGACTCTCAAGAGTCTTCTCCAATACCACAGTTCAAAAGTATCAATTCTTTGGTGCTCAGCTTTCTTTATAATCCAACTCTATCTATATCACTTAGAAATGTTTAAGAAAAATCTTGAGCGAATTAAGTTTTGTGTCTCACTTAAGAACATAAAGGTAATTGAGTATACATACATCAAAGAACATACATGTTCATATGGTAAAAATATAGGCTTTTTACATACTATGTTTGGTCTTTGAAAATATCTCTACTACAGAGTGGAAACACATCTATAATCCCACTTCTGACATGTTATTCTTGCGGCTACCCTGGTGGCTCAGAGGTTAAAGAGTCTGCCTGCAATGCGGGAGACCTGGGCTCGAGCCCGGGGTCGGGAAGATCCCCTGGAGAAGGAAATGGCAACCCACTCCAGTATTCTTGCGTGGAGAATCCCATGGATGGAGGAGCCTGGTGGGCTATAGTCCACGGGGTCGCAAAGAATCGGACACAACTGAGCAACTTAATTAACTAACTAACAGAGTGAAAACCCATCTATAATAGAAGCCCAGTACTTATTTATCAGTGTTTCAATGTGGCAGTTGTATAAAATTTATTTAGAATATTTAATTTTATCCTTTTAATTTTTATCACTCTTACTGAAAACATTAGGCAGCAGCTGTCTGCACATCTTCTAATTGTTTTTTAAGGCATATTTGCGCCCGTTTAATTGTACACATTCCCAAAGATATCTGTTAGCAAGAAAGTCAATAAAGGTTTTACAGTCAAATTATAATGGTTATAGTCTAGATTGAAAAAATCAGCCATAATAAAAATTATGTCATGGTTTTGTTTTTAAGATATAGATTTTTCTAATGCTTCTAAGATATTTGGAGAATATTGTTGCAAAATGAAATAAGCCATAGCAGATCAATATTTAAGGTAAATAGTCTTCCATCATTTGGTGTAATTGGGTTTTAAGAACAGTGAAAATAATCAGATTTAGAATGCTTAGGCACTTGACTGTTTAAAAGTCTGGCCCAAGTACATCTGAGCATTTTACTTTAAAACTCAATAAATGGAAGAATTTTAATTCATTGCTTTTATGCAGCTTGGAGCACTTCATTCAGGTAATTGATTTCAGTAAATGGAAGAAAAATTGACTCGATTAATTCATGAAATTAGGGCTAGTTTTGGGCACTTGAACCAAAAGAGTTTCTTAAACTAGCTGAGATGATTATGTTTTTGAAAGTAAAATAAATTCCTCAAAATTGCTGAAGAGTACTTCTTAAATACTACAGTGATTATCTTTGCATAGCATTAGACATTAGTGGTTAACTGAGAAAATATGTAGAGTACACACAGTTAGCTCCAAAGTGTCACTGTGTTTACTCTGAGTTATAATACCTGGAAATAACTAAATACATGGCGTCCTTACAAGCATTTGCCTGGCATTTTGCTAAGGTCTTTATGTATCTTCTTCACTTTTCCAACACTGCCTTGGAGATGGCACAACATTATTATCTCATTCTGAAATACAGTCAGCTTTTGATGAAATTGAGAAGATACTAAATGGCTAATGTGGGGTCTGCAATCAGAAAAACGGTGTTATTAATTTCTGTGTCCTTAATCACTATTCTGTAATACTATTCACCTTTAACATTAAATTTAATGTGGTAAATAGTATAGAAGTTTTTTTTTTTTCCTTGACCTCAGTAAATAAGTTATCCATTTGAAGAACTGACAATAAATACAGTCTTATGAGGATCATTAGCAAAAATCTGCTATTTCCTGATATGGAAGAGGAGTGTACCTAGAAAACGGGGGCCACCGTCTACACACAGGGTGATATGTCCCAGAAGGCACACAGCAAGATTTGTCTAGAATGAATCATTACCAGTGCATAGCAACTTAACTGTTTTGGGAAAACATTGTGCCAGACTCACCTCTGGCAGGAGGTAAAGTGAAATGAGACAAAACTTTTTACCTTAATTTTTCAACTTTGTAGCATGTCTCTTTGCTTATTTCTAACTCTCTTCTACTTTATTATAGCCTCAAGTAGAGTTCTAAGTGGCATGGCATTAGTAGAGAAAAGTCACAGCAGACCTTCAATAGAAAATGGAATGGAAGGAAAGACAGAGAGATGGAAGCAGCTGTAGCAGTGCCCCCTAGATATTAAGAAAGTATCTGTGGTGACACTCTTAAGCCTGATACATGATTCTGGTTACCATACTACAGATTATTCTAAGTAAAAAAGTCATCCTAAAGGATCTGAATTCTGCTTTTCAACTGAATACTCCTTTGAAGCTGATGTTGAGAACTTTTTGAAGCCCAACTTTTTCCTCAGCAAAGCACTGTGCTATAATTTTGTGGTCATTGTATGCACAGATAAAATAAATAACTAATTCCATGCTCAATAACTCATTTTCATGGGCAAAGGCCATTTTGCAAGAAGTAGCCTCTAGCAGGTGTAAAGAATATTATTACAAATGCATACAGAAAAAAAAATTAGAAGTCTAAATGTTTTAGATGTATGTATTAGAAATATTGGAGAAGGAAATGGCAACCCACTCCAGTATTCTTGAGTGGAGATTCCCATGGACAGAGGAGTCTGGCAGACTACAGTCCATGGAGTTGCAAGAGTTAGACACAACTTAGCGACTAAGCCACCACCATTAGAGGTATATAGACCGATGACCATTTTGAATGTAAGCTAGATCTTTATGCCAAGTTGGTGTCATCAATAATTTTTATCCATCACCAGAAAGTTCAAGAGCTGACACTTTATACTATCATATGGGAATGTCACAGAAATCTCACCATATTTTACAGGTAAAACTGAAGACCTCAGTTCTGGCTATTATATGAAGGACAGTGCTATCAACTGAATGTTTGTGTCCCCTGATTTTATTTTGTTGAAATCCTAAATCCTGGTGTTATGGTATGGGGAGGTGTGGACTTCTGTATTTGATTGTCACAAATTGGATTAATGCCCAACAGACCCCCAGAGAACTCCTTCACCCTTTATTCCACATGAAGACAGTCTGAGAAGATGGCATCTATGAACCAGGAAGTACCAGACACCAAATCAATATCCCCTAGATCTTGGACTTCCCAGTCTCCAGAAGTGTGAGAAATTAATTTCTATTGTTTGTAAGCCACCCAGTCTATGGTGTTCTATTATAGCAGTCCTAAGGAACTAAGACAGACAGTGACCTCAGTCTATTGCTTTCCACCAATAAACCCTAAGTCTCTTAGATGACTTGAATTTAAAAAATACTGTTCACAAATCTGTAAGGTCTATAAGAGTTGTCAAGTTTCATGTTAAATTTTAATTATAGAAATGATACATATTTTATAACAAAATGAGCATATATACGCAGGGATGGTAATTGATAATTCAGCTTTTTTTCAATATTATTTAGTGTTTAGAATAACATACTAGACTGTTTTCAGGTCTCTTAGAGCAATAAAAAGATAAGCTCTCTCAAAAAAAAAAAAAAAAATCAGAAACCACGCAGTGTTAAAGCCTTTTATAACACAAAGATGCTCTTTGTAAGCCTCAATGTCCTCATTATAAAGTGTGAAAAACTAAGTGTGTGGGTAAAATATTATAGGACCACGCTGTAAATCATGGTATATCCATCAGGACAGTGACTACCAGAGGGGACCCCATTTGCTAGCCTTTCCTCAAGTATAAATCTTAATTTACCCACTATGTATCACATGCTATCATGTTCAGCTTGGCAATATTAAGTTCTTGCTTTAAAATCAGTAAATGACACCTTATGACCTCAAAATATCAGTCATTTTTATTTTTTGTGATGCATGGTTTCTCTACCCTGAACACTTCATTGTCAGATAATTTTTGCCATTTTAAAGTGAAATTCTAATATTATGCATTATGAAAATCAAAATATTTCTTATATTTTTATGAAAGCCACAATGCCTTGAATGCACTGAGACTTCTTTTTATCAGTATTTTTTTGGAACAATCTAAACGAATAGTCTTCACATAAAAAAAAAAAAAAACAGCTACTCCCTTTTGAATTTACCCATTGAATAATAAAAATGAAACAGATGTTATATGCTATGTGAGGTGCATTTAGAGTACCCCAATACATACTACTGTCTTTGAAGTTCACAATTATTATAATTAAAAAGAAACTTCCATGTATATATATGAACTTAATATATACAAAAATAGTGTAGAAAGAGATAAAAGAAAATACGACACAAACATGTTGAGCTCTACTATTCCAAAGTGATTTTAACCTACCTCCTCTTATTTGCCTTGAGAAATCTCCTATGTATTAACATCATCATCAACATTTCATGGTTTAAGAAATGATATCAGACTAATTTTAGCTAATTTAGAAATTCACAACTGGTAAGCAACAGAGGTAGGACTCACATTTTCATCAAATTAGTGATCTTTCTACTCTAGAATGTTAGCTGACTGAAAATATCACACTAAATGAACAAGTGGACAGCTCTAGGACTCAGCAGAGGGGAATAATAATTATATCTAGATGATGAGAGAGCTGTCTCTGCAAGAGTCAGTGTCTCATCTAAATTGTGAAGGATGAGTTCAACATGGATAGAATAATCCAGGTGAAAGCATTAGTAGGTTACGGCAATGGTATGGGAATAAATATGAGACACAACCTGTCAATATACTGGAGGAAATCTTATGCATTATAATGTAGTTTTGGCTGAAGAATAGGTAATGAAGTCAGGAGCGGTGGGTGATGTAGAGTCATTTCATGGAAACATGTGGTGAGGAAAATGTCTGAAGGCTGGGAAAGGTAATTCAGTATTATTGTTTAAACAATCATAGAAGGATTTTAGGTAGAGGGTTGGTATAAATTGCCTTCGGTTCAGTTCAGTCGCTCAGTCATGCCCGACTCTTTGCGACCCCATGAATCGCAGCATTCCAGGACTCCCTGTCCATCACCAACTCCCAGAGTTCACTCAGACTTACATCCATCGAGTCAGTGATGCCATCCAGCCATCTCATCCTCTGTCATCCCCTTCTCTTCCTGCCCCT
This sequence comes from Bubalus bubalis, assembly GCF_019923935.1. Taxonomy (NCBI): domain Eukaryota; kingdom Metazoa; phylum Chordata; class Mammalia; order Artiodactyla; family Bovidae; genus Bubalus; species Bubalus bubalis. Next base: position 15,520,655 of record NC_059172.1, on the reverse strand, counting down.
AATCCCTCCCAGCATCAGAGTCTTTTCCAATGAGTCAACTCTTCACATGAGGTGGCCTAAGTACTGGAGTTCCAGCTTTAGCATGATTCCTTCCAAAGAACACACAGGACTGATCTCCTTCAGAATGGACTGATTGGATCTCCTTGCAGTCCAAAGGACTCTCAAGAGTCTTCTCCAACACCACAGTTTAAAACCATCAATTCTTCTGTGCTCAGCCTTCTTCACAGTCCAACTCTCACATCCATACATGACCACAGGAAAAACTACAGCCTTAACTAGACGGAACTTTGTTGGCAAAGGAATGTCTCTGCTTTTGAATATGCCATCTGGGTTGGACATAACTTTCCTTCCAAGGAGTAAGCGTCTTTTAATTTCATGGCTGCAGTCACCATCTGTAGTGATTTTGGAGCCCAGAAAAATAAAGTCTGATACTGTTTCCATGGTTTCCTCATCTATTTCCCATGAAGTGGTGGGACTGGATGCCATGATCTTCGTTTTCTGAATGTTGAGCTTTAAGCCAACTTTTTCACTCTCCACTTTCACTTTCATCAAAAGGCTTTTGAGTTCCTCTTCACCTTCTGCCATTAGGGTGGTGTCATCTGCATATCCGACGTTATTGATATTTCTCCCGGCAATCTTGATTCCAGCTTGTGTTTTTGCCAGTCCAGCGTTTCTCATGATGTACTCTGCATATAAGTTAAATAAGCAGGGTGACAATATACAGCCTTGACGAACTCCTTTTCCTATTTGGAACCAGTCTGTTGTTCCATGTCCAGTTCTAACTGTTGCTTCCTGACCTGCATACAGATTTCTCAAGAGACAGATCAGGTGGTCTGGTATTCCCATCTCTTGAAGAATTTTCCACAGTTTATTGTGATCCACACAGTCAAAGGCGTTGGCATAGTCAATAAAGCAGAAGTAGATGTCTTTCTGGAACTCTCTTGCTTTTTCTATGATCCAGCAGATGTTGGCAATTTGATCTCTGGTTCCTCTGCCTTTTCTAAAACCAGCTTGAACATCTGGAAGTTCACAGTTCACATATTGCTGAAGCCTGGCTTGGAGAATTTTGAGCATTACTTTACTAGCATGTGAGATGAGTGCAATTGTGCAGTAGTTTGAGCATTCTTTGGCATTGCCTTTCTTTGGGATTGGAATGAAAACTGACCTTTTCCAGTCCTGTGGCCACTGCTGAGTTGTCCAAATTTGCTGGCATATTGAGTGCAGTACTTTCACAGCATCATCTTTCAGGATTTGGAATAGCTCAACTGGAATTCCATCATCTCCACTAGCTTTGTTCGTAGTGATGCTTTCTAAGGCCCACTTGACTTCACATTCCAGGATGTCTGGCTCTAGGTCAGTGATCATGATTATCTGGGTCATGAAGATCTTTTTTATACAGTTCTTCTGTGTATTCTTGCCACCTCTTCTTGATATCTTCTGCTTCTGTTAGGTCCATACCATTTCTGTCCTTTATCGAGCCCATCTCTGCATGAAATGTTCCCTTGGTATCTCTAATTTTCTTGAAGAGATCTCTAGTCTTTCCCATTCTGTTGTTTTCCTCTATTTCTTTGCAATGATGGCTGAGGAAGGCTTTCTTATCTTTTCTTGCTATTTTTTGGAACTGTGCATTCAGATGCTTATATCTTTCCTTTTCTCCATTGCTTTTCACTTCTCTTCTTTTCACAGCTATTTGTAAGGCCTCCCCAGACAGCCATTTTGCTTTTTTGCATTTCTTTTCCATGGGGATGGAAAGTCACGAACCTCAATCCATAGTTCATCAGGCACTCTATCTATCAGATCTTGGCCCTTAAATCTGTTTCTCACTTCCACTGTATAATCATAAGGGATTTGATTTAGGTCATACCTGAGTGGTCTAGTGGTTTTCCCTACTTTCTTCAATTGAAATCTGAATTTGGTAATAAGGAGTTCATGATCTGAGCCACAGTCAGCTCCTGGTCTTATTTTTGCTGACTGTATAGAGCTTCTCCAACTTTGGCTGCAAAGAATATAATCAGTCTGATTTCAGTTAGACATCTGGTGATGTCCATGTGTAGAGTCTTATCTTGTGTTGTTACAGAGATACTATTTCATTGGGTATTTACCATAAGAATATTTCAGTATTCTTATGGTAGAGGCAGAGACCTGGCATTTTGCCCCACGGGTTACAAGATTGGTAACAAGGATTTGATTTTTAAAAGATTGATACGGGTTGATTGTTACATATAGTCTGTTAACTCTAAAGATATATTAGTTTACCCCACCACAACCCACCCACACCCGGTTCAGCTTTAAAATTCAACAGCTATACTGAATTATGTTTGCTCTATAAATCCAATCTTTCTACTGAATGAGATATTCAAGGGGATAGGCTTGAGTGAAAGTGAAAGTGTTACTTTCCCATTTGTGTCCGACTCTTTGCAACCCCTTGGACTATAGGCTCCCAAGCTCCTCTGTCCATGAAATCGTCCAGGCAAGAGTAGTGGAGTGGGTTGCCATTCCCTTCTCCAAGGGTTCTTCCCAATCCAAGGTTTGAACCCAGGTCTCCCACATTGTAGGCAGATTCTTTACTGCCTGGGCCACTAGGGAAGTGTTTGCTTTATAAGTTCAAACTTTCTACTGAATGCGTTATTCAAGGGGATATGCTTGAGTAGAAGATATTAATAAATACATATGGATCAGTATCTAAATCCATATTCTTTAAAAAATTACTAAAAAGTAATTACTAAAAAGTATTAAGATGCTTTTGTATTTTAATCATATTCTCTTCTGTCTTAACATCTCCTAATAAAAAGAATGTAAAGCAAGTGCTTATTTTGTTATGCTTCATTTTCCTTATATGTAAAGAGATTTAGAGAAGAAGGGAAAGATTACCCAGTAACCCTGTGCTAATGTTGCAGTTTAAGTTTGAACATCAAGTAATATCATGTAGGCACTATAACTGGAAAAATTTGAAGGCAGAAGAAGAGAGCAACAGAGGATGAGATCGTTAGATGGCATCACCAATTCAGTGGATATGAACTTGGGCAAATTCTGGGAGATGGTGAGGGACAGGGAAGCCTGATATTCTGCAGTCCATGAGGTCGCAAAGAGTTGGACAGGACTTGTTGACTGAACAAAATCTATCACATGTCAGGATAAATATTTTTCTAAATAATTGGAACAATTTGCTGAAGCCCTTTTTCAGAGGATAATCCAAAACTTAGCCCTTATATACTTTATCTAATTGTAGATATCAAGAAAATACAAAGGATATTTACACCATCAATCAATTAATGTAATTATCCTTTGTATTTTAAATTAATGTCTTATCTTTTTTATATATTACTCTCCTAAGATTATAAGTACCCATGTTTACAAAGACATTTGGTGAGGTTCATTGCTTCTGTCATGGGTGTAGTACAGTATGAAACTGTGGTTAAGATGTTTCAAACAGAAATGAAATTAAATTTTATTTGGTATATAACACTGGAAACTTTCCATAGGTTATTGCATCAGATCACAAAATGAGATATCATCAAAGGTAGTGAAATAGACTGCTGCTGCTGTTAAATCGCTTCAGTCATGTCCGACTCTGTGCGACCCCATGGACAGCAGCCCACCAGGCTTCCCCGTCCCTGGGATTCTCCAGGCAAGAACACTGGAGTGGGTTGCTATTTCCTTCTCCAATGCATGAAAATGAAAAGTGAAAGTGAAGTCGCTCAGTTGACTAAGAGTTGTTAAATGAATGGCCAGTGTTTACAAACTCTTCTCAATATGGATACAAATTACTGATGTTAAAAATTAGTAAGAGGAATGATTGTATTAGATCAGGCTGTCATTTTTTTTTAATTTCTATTTTATTTTATTTTATTTAACTTTTATGGTACTGGCACAAAGACAGAAATATAGATCAATGGAACAAAATAGAAAGCCCAGAGATAAATCCACGCACATATGGACACCTTATCTTTGACAAAGGAGGCAAGAATATACAATGGATTAAAGACAATCTCTTTAACAAGTGGTGCTGGGAAAACTGGTCAACCACTTGTAAAAGAATGAAACTAGAGCACTTTCTAACACCACACACAAAAATAAACTCAAAATGGATTAAGATCTAAACGTAAGACCAGAAACTATAAAACTCCTAGAGGAGAACATAGGCAAAACACTCTCCAACATACATCACAGCAGGATCCTCTACTACCCATCTACCAGAATATTGGAAATAAAAGCAAAAATAAACAAATGGGACCTAATTAAACTTAAAAGCTTCTGCACAGGCTGTCATTTTAATTCCTTTATTTCTTTCATGTCTTAATATGGCACTGCACTGCATTTCTTCTGAAATATTGGCAGAGTGTACGAGCACGATAAGCCTAAGATCTCTTATCCAGTTGCCTCAACCAGAATTATAGAACTGCTATAATCAGTCTAGATTTTCAGGACAATTTTCAGTGATAATTTCATTTCATAATTGTGAAAAGCACATTGGAAATAATTTATTTTTCTTATACCAACAATAGCTCTTCATCTTTGAAATCATAAAATTTAGAGATGAAAAGGGCATTACAGATTCTCTAATCCTGTTGCAAATCAAATATTTGATTTCTCACATGGTATTCCTGTCCTTACCACCAATGCTGAAATCACAACCTGAAGTAATCCATTCCATATTTCCAAGTTAACTTCTTACTGAAATTTCTGCTGCAACTTCATTCATATCCAGTGATACCTGTGTCTGCCAACCATATACATCTAAACAATCTATCAGTGAGAAAGTCCAGACAGGAAAATTCAGCACCAAGAATACAATCCAGGAAGAAACTTCTAACTTCATGGAGGTTGTCAAGTGTCCTATGAATGGACCAGAAGGAAACTGACAAAGAAAGGTACATGGGGTATATACGTCTAAATGGTAAATCCATATCAGAAATTTGAATTGAGGAGAAAAGAAAGGCAAAAAAAGAATCAGATATCACCTGACACTGAGATAGACGCCAATACATTTAGGTGCAAGCAGGACTAGCTACATAATTTATGGGACCCAGTGCAAAATGAAAATGCAGTGCCTTTTGTTCAGGAAGTTGGGCGAAAAAGTACTATAAAGGTACTAAAATGTAAAGCTTCCCCCCTCCCCCATGGTCTCTCCCTTGATTTATAGTAATGGTTTAATTTGTTATTTTGTTGCTGTTGTTTGTCACATCCGACTCTTTTGCAACCCATAGACTGTGTAGCCTGCCAGGCTCCTTTGTCCATGGAATTTTTCAGGCAAAAATACTGAAGTCAGTTGCCATTTCCTTCTCCTGGGGATCTTCCTGACCCAGAGACTGAACCTGTGTCTCAAGTCTCCTGTCTTGCAGGTGGATTCTTTACTGCTGAGCCACTGGGGAAACCAATTTGGTATTATTCTAAGTAATTTTTAAATGATTAGCATTATTGTTTATAGTGGGCAATGTCAGTTCTAAATATAAATACAAATGCTTTCAACTCATTTGTGGAAACGCAGAAATGACACAGTTTGTATCTTATAGCTCATTCTTAGAAGATGTCTCTGGCTTGTCCAAGTTATATTGGGGAGGGTAAAGGAAGGAAAAGGGTTTTTTGGCCATCCATGTAGACATCCTAAGGACTACTGTTTTAGGGTCGGAAATACCAGGGAATGCTGATCCTCACAGCTATTCAGCACACCCAGTCTGTGATTAAAAGGTCCCTGGAAGCCCCAGGTAGGTCCTGATAGTACCAGCTTCCCCGTTCTGAGAGTTAACACCTACACGGATGCCCAACCCTTGCTAGGATGGACACTGAGGAATTTAAGGCAGTTGTTCCCCTTTCTAGAGCCCCAACCTGCCTCATAAGGGCTAACCCCTCCCACCCTCAATGCCTGGCCTCTGGCTATTGACTAGATATGCTCAGAGTTGCCAACCTTGGGTAGAAGTGACTCCAACTAGTTTCCCCCTAAAGACACTCAAAACACAGCTGCTCAACTCTGGACTCTGACCATGGTCCCCTGAGTTGCAGTCATATCTAGGCCCCCACTAAGGAATGAAGGAAGAGCCAAGGTAGAATGTGGACTCTTGCCTTCCCCACCTCTACCACAGCAGAATAGAAAACCTTTTATTCCAGGTGAGGTGCCGGAAAGCAGAAGGTTGGGCAACTGAAAACCTACATAGGATGGCTAGGAGGCAGGACTGTATATGAGCTGAGACTCCATGCCTCCCCTACCCTTCCAATCATGTTCAGTTATACCCCTGATATTCCCTTATTAAACTCAAAAGTCAAAGATAGTAAGAATGTCAAGGGGATGACAACAGGGTGTTAAACCAAACTCCTTCTGAGTTGGGGCCCTGTGTTTCTGTAGAGCTCATATGCCCATGAAGCCAGTTCTGGTTGTAAGCCAGGTAATGTTTGATGGACACACGTGTATGAAAAAATTATCAAATCAAACTTCTGACAAGTGTTCGGGGCCCTGGTAGAGAGACCAGACACCGGAAAATATGCATCCATAGCAAGATCTACTTCTTTCACTGTCTCTAAATGGGTCCTTAATATCTCAACCAAACCACCTGTCATATTTTTTACTTCCCATTAACTTATTCCCCAAGAATAGGTTGGGTATCATAGTTCAATTGCCAGAACTGGCTCCAAACATGTATACATATGATCACCTTCCATGATTTAAATATTGTGAGGTAGGAAGCCGGGCTGAACATTGTATGGCAATATCACTTAATCCAAGAAGACTTTCAGAAATTCAAGTGAATTTATTCCTAAATTAGCTACGTTTTTTCCATTTGTAATGTTAGACCAGTTAGAGCACATATCCCAAGGCATATGTTGAAAGACATTATTGAAATATATAAATAGATGCAAGAGTTTATGTTTTGAAGTATATTAATAACTCATTAAAGTCATAGTTTATCCAAAACAAATAATTACATCAGTGTTCAATTAGTTCAACAGATATTTGTTGACTGCAGTTAGCTGGACAAAGGGCGATGGGGAAATAGAAAGGAAAAGACTGTAAATATCCTGCAGATGTGTAATGTGTTTATCTTCTGCCTTTATTTGATGGAGATACAAAAAAATTTATACATTCTGTAAAAATCTTTCAAAAATGACCAAAAAAATGAGCATTGGTATAGAAATCTGGTATACTTGATTTTTAAAAATATTTTTATAAATTTCTGATTTTTATAATTTCTTTATAATATTTATAATTTCTGATTTTTATAATCCCTCATGGCACACCTAGCTTAAAAGTCTGCTTGATGTTGATTTTCCAGAGTGGGTATAGGACCTTGGGAACACTACATAGTGTAATGTGATTCAGCTAAATATATTCGTATGTATGTGACATTAGTTTTCCATCAATACTGAGTACCAATCTAGAGGGAGAAGACATATTAGAAAGATAAGAAAAACTTGGAAATCATGGTTGGAGAGTTGGAGCATCTTCAGTGTATTTCCTTGGGGTTAATCCTTGGGTACTTTGTAGATATTGCCAATTCTTTCCTCTTTTCCCGTCTCCACCCGGTCCCTTCTTCTCTTCATACTGATTCAGTCCAGGGTCACTCACAGTCCCTTTCAATTTGGACCAGACATTGTAATGAGAAAGCTAATCAGCTAGTGGCTGTTGATGAGAACACTTTTCTGAGAAAAACTGATTTTTTATAAAGTTTTCAGAGGGGATGTTAAACCACTTCAAAACAGAATTATCTTTGAGCCTGTAAATACAAAAATGATACAGTGTAAGTTAATATTATTTTTCATTCCTTATTCATAGTAGTGACTTTAATTGGCCACATTTAATTTCTTTTATATATGTTTGAACCAAAAATTTGGAAAATTTATGACACTGTATCGTATGTAACAATAGTGTACTTTATTATGATTATGTGTATTATCTTGTGTATAGATGAATAGAATCAAAAGTGCCTCAAATTTAATTATTTTCCCTAATAAGGTAAATGATTAAATGTCAAATGAAGCTAATAAATATAGTCCTCTGAGATCACAGAGCCATATAGATAACTGAAATGCATTTTCATACAAAAAGTTAATTATTTTCTTTTAACATGGACAGCATAGTACCTCAACTTCTTCAAAATATTTTAGAAAAACTAGTTGCAGTCAGAAGTCTGCATTTTGAAAAACAAAAGAAGAGTGAATATACATTCAAGGAAAGACAATAAACCACACTGCAGTAACTTATTTTTAACATCCAGAGACAGATGACAGATGGCTTTGATCTCATCTTGGCATTAATAAAACTTTAAGGAAGTTAGCTCCTCCCACCTAATAACATGCCAAAGGTCACTGTTACACTCAAACACCTCACTATGCAGTCCCTCTTCTGTGCATGTTGATTTTTATCTAGGAATGATTTCATTGACTTTCCCACAGGCAAGTTACACCTTTCACTGTGTTGAGTGTTATTTTAGATGTCTCAAAGACTTCGGCTAAATTGTCTTTTTCTGTTTATCAGTGTAATGGTTTTTCTGGTGTGATATCATTCACCTTATCTTTTAATTTCTTAGAGCCATGGGGTACAACAGTCTGTGATTGTGTCTGTCATGAATGCCTCAGACAGGAAAGATTGTAGTTTGGGACGAGTGCCACAAAGCAGCTTTAGTTCTGCCATCACTCTTATTTCACAGAAATGAGGGCAAGGGCTTAACATTTTTGGATTTCATCTGAATTGGAAAATGTAAATGACCACCTTCAGCATCATATCAATAAAAGGAAATATACAAGACTAAAAGGGGCTTGCCTAGTGATGATGGACCTTCCAGAAATATACAGTGAAATAAAATATCAGTCCAAATGAACAATGAACACTAAATCCTTGTAGGAAGTGATTTGATATGAAAAAGAAACCACTTTGAATGTGATGCTGTCCCTTACACTGTAATTCTGTAATGGAAGACAATGGGAGCATCAATTTATTTTTATTTTTATTCTATAAACATATTGACTTTCACTTTAAAACTTAAAAAAATTGTCTCACACCATTCTCCTTTAGAAAATTCTTCAGCAGCTTTTCACAACATTATTTTTTTTTCTAAATACATATCCTAGTTTAAAAAAATGTTGATATCTTAATTTACTACATTTAGATCTGTCAGTTTCTATTAACTGTTATAGCTATATATGGGCTTCCCTAACAGCTCAGTTGGTAAAGAATCTGCCTGCAATGCAAGAGACCCCAGTTTGATTCCAGAAGATCCCCTGGAGAAGAGAAAGGCTATCCCCTCCAGTATTCTTGAGCTTCCCTTGTGGCTTAGTTGGTAAAAAATCTACCTGTAATGCAGAAGACCTGGGTTTGATCCCTGGGTTGGGAAGATCCCCTGGAAGAGGGAAAGGTTGCCCACTCCAGTATTCTGGCCTAGGAATCCCATAGACTCTATAGTAATCTAGTAATACTATGTACTGGGCTTCCCTGGTGGCTCAGAGGTTAAAGCGTCTGCCTGCAATGTAGGACACCTGGGTTCGAACCCTGGGTTGGGAAGATCCCCTGGAGAAGGAAATGGCAACCCACTCCAGTATTCTTGCCTGGAGAGTCCCATGGACGGAGGAGCTTGGTGGGCTACAGTCTACAGGTCACAAAGAGTCGGACATGACTGAGTGACTTCACTCACTCAATACTATGTGGTAAATTGCTAAGAAGCCATGGAGTGCTGCACACCAGCCTTCCCTATCCTTCACCATCTCCATGAGCTTGCTCAAACTCATGTCCACTGACTTGCTGATGTCATACAACCATCTTGTCCTCTGTCGTCCTCTTCTGCTCCTGCCCTTAATCTTGTCCAACATCAGGGTCTTTTCTAATGAGTTGGCTCTTTGCAACCGGTGGCCAAATATTGGAGCTTCAGCTTCAGCATCAGTCCTTCCAATGAACATACAGGGGTTGAATACCTTTAAGATTGACTTGTTTGATCTCCTTGCAGTCCAAGGGACTCTCAAGAGTCTTCTCCAACACCACAGTTCAAAAGCATCAATTCTTCCACACTCAGCTTTATGGTCCAACTCTCATATCCATACATGACTACTGAAAAAAAACATAGCTTTGACTAGAAGTACCTTTGTCGGCAAAGTGATGTCTCTGCTTTTTAATATTCTGTCTAGATTTATCATAGCTTTTCTTCCAAGTAGCAAGCTTCTTTTAATTTCATGGCTGCAATCACCATCTGCAGTGATTTTGGAACACAAGAAAATAAAACTCAACTGTCACTGTTTCCATTGTTTCTTGATCTATTTGCCATGAAGTGATGGGACCAGATGCCATGATCTTTTTTTTTGAATGTTGAGTTTTAAGCCAGCTTTTTTCACTCTCCTCTTTCACCTTCATCAAGAGACTCTTTAGTTCCTCTTCACTTTCTGCCATAAGGGTGGTGTCATGTGCATATCTGAGGTTATTGATATTTCTCCCGACAGTGTTGATTCCAGTTTGTGCTTCTCCCAGCTCGACATTTCTCATGATGTACTCTGCAATAAGTTTAATAAGTAGGGTGACAGTATACAGCCTTGACGTTCTCCTTTCCCACTTTGGAACCAATCCATTGTTCCATGTTCTTACTGTTCTAACAGTTCTAGCTGTTGCTTCTTGACCTGCATACAAGTTCAGGAGGTAGGTCAGGTGGTCTGGTATTCCCATCTCTTTAAGAATTTTCCACAGTTTGTTGTGATCCACACAAAGACCTTAGCGTAGTCAGTGAAGCAGAAGTAGGTGTTTTTCTGGAATTTGCTTGCTTTTTCTTTGATCCAATTTATGTTGGCAATTTGATCTCTGATTCCTCTGCTTTTTCTAAACACAGCTTGAACATCTGGGAGTTCATGGTTCATTTACTCTTGAATCCTGGCTTGAAGAATTTTGAGCTTTGCTTTGCTACCATGTGAGATGGGTGTAGGTGTGCTCCACAACGAAAGAAGCCACCTCAATGAGAAATCCACACACCATTGCTTGAGGATAACCCTTACTCCCTGAAACTAGAGAAAAGGTGTAGGTGAAATGCACACAAAGCTATAAGACTAAGAATGTGTCACCAGTTAACTGATGGTTTGCCTGAGATTGTGTTGCCTCTGCCTCCCAGATGGCTGTGGCTGATGTGTGGGTTTACGGGGAGGGAGGAAGCCTATCTGTGCATGGAAAGTGGGGGAGTCCCCTTGAGACCCCCTTAGGCAGCTGGGCTTTGGAAGGGTATATCATCTGTGTTCCTTGGCACAAACTTACATCCTTGGTTTAGGGCCACCTCTGAGTTCATAGCACTCAGAGAGCCAGCCATAGTAAATGTGGCATCTGGCACAGAAATGGTGCATGGATGGGCATGGAGCGTGGGAGTGTGGGCAACCCTTGGAGAATACCCCAGCCCCCTCCCCAGTACTCCAGAGAGCCTCTTTAAAAAAAAAAAATCTATTTATCTGTTTGCACCGGGTCTTAATTTCATCTTTACCATCTGAGCCACCAGGGATGCCCTTCCTTTTGGGACAGAGATCTTTGTTCTTTGCTGTGGTATGTGAACTCTTGGTTGAGGCACGGGGGATCTAGTTCCCTGATCTTCGATCGAACCCAGGCCCCTGCATTGGAAGCATGAAGTCTTAGCCACTGGACCACCAGGGAAGTTCTCAGAGACCCTGTTTTTAAAATAGAACTGCACAGGAGTGGACAGCCCCTCCATCACTTCCCTGAGTGTTCCCCGTTCCCACTCTCTGTCCTTCCTGGGCCTGCTCTATCCTTTCTGCACTAGGTAATCAACCCAGGAGCTGAGCTCCAACCAAGGGCACCACACCCTGGACTCAAGTTCACGGCCACATCCCTGCTTGGAGTCGGGCCAGGTTATGCTGACCTGTTGCTGAGGGTTAGGCTTCCAGAACTGACCACATTGGCTAATTGGGTTTTCTTCATTGCTTCTGGGACATTTTACACTAAACCTTTCTGTTGTATTAGATGGCTTCATCCTTCTCTGGGAGGCAGGTATGTATCTTCATTTTCCATAAGAAAATAAAACTCAGAGCAGATGCCACACTGATTGAGAACCCAGTACTGGAGTGTGAGCATTGTGACCACAGGGACTGTCTGAACTCATTCACCACTGCATCCATCCTGCAGGGTCTGGGGTGATAGGCAGTGCAGTAACTACTTGTCAAATGCAGGAATGAATGTGTTCGCTACTATGCATAGCAGTGCTGTTCTTCCTCATGATGTGACTGGCCATGACCACATCTGCATCTCCCTCCCCATTCTCTGACCACATCTGCCCTTCCTCCTTTACCATTTCTACCTCACTGGCCTATGTTCAAATTCTCCAAAGTGCCCGATTCCCATGCCAGGACCTTTGCACATGCCATTCCTTCCACCTGGACTGCTTTTTTGCCTCTTGAGCTAACTTCTGTCTGTCCTGCAGGTCTCAAGGTGTTGTTCCCACACCCTCCACCAAAGTAAAAGTGCTTGTTTTAATCTCTATTTTTTTCTTTGTTATTTTTAAAATTTTTATTTTAAATTGAAGTATAGTTGATTAGCAATGTTGTGTTTCAGATATACATCAAAGTATATATATATATTTGTATGTGTCCTTTTTCAAATTGTTTTCCCATTTACATTATTACAGAATATTGAGCAGAGTTCCCTGTCCTCTATGGTAGATCCTTGTTGGTTATCTTTTAATTTTTTTAATACATAAAAAATATTTTTATTGGAGTAATGCTATAACTATATATATAACTGTATAAAACATTTTTCTTTCCAAAATGAAGCATTCTTTACTAAAATCCAGTCATGAAATTTCCATTGCCAACAGGCTGGTAAATACTTGACTTTCCATGTGGTCTTTCTGATATGTGTAATGTTCAAACAATTAAGAGATGGTTAATTAGATGTCATTTTATGTTAGCCTTAAAGAAGCAGATAATCTGCATCACAAGTCACTCCTTAATAGCACTATAATACATTCAGGAGAAAGAAGATATATTTCAATTAAAAATAATAAGTAATAGGTATTTTACATACTAATTGATAGCCAGATTAAAGATAATTATAATGGCATCCAAGAAATACATATTTGAGGATTGGAATAGTTTAAGAAGCATTCAAAGATGAGGCTATACAGTTGATCCGTGATCAATACAGGTTTGAACTGTGAATTTTTTTCACTAGTAATTGCCATACTACTGTATGACCTGCAGTTGGTTGAATCTAAGAATTCAGAATTTTGGATGCACCAGAAGTGCAGATCAGATCAGATCAGATCAGTTGCTCAGTCGTGTCCAACTCTTTGCGACCCCATGAATCGCAGCACGCCAGGCCTCCCTGTCCATCACCAATTCCTGGAGTTCACCCAAACTCACGTCCATCGAGTCAGTGATGCCATCCAGCCATCTCATCCTCTGTCATCCCCTTCTCCTCCTGCCCCCAATCCCTCCCAGCATCAAACTCTTTTCCAATGAGTCAACTCTTCGCATGAGGTGGCCAAAGTACCAGAGTTTTAGCTTTAGCATCATTCCTTCCAAAGAAATCCCAGGGCTGATCTCCTTTAGAATGGACTAGTTGGATCTCCATGCAGTCCAAGGGACTCTCAAGAGTCTTCTCCAACACCACAGTTCAAAAGCATCAATTATTCGGTGCTCAGCCTTCTTCACAGTCCAACTCTCACATCCATACACGACCACAGGAAAAACCATAGCCTTGACTAGATGGACCTTTGTTGGCAACGTAATGTCTCTGCTTTTGAATATGCTATCTAGGTTAGTCATAACTTTCCTTCCAAGGAGTAAGCTTCTTTTAATTTCATGGCTGCAGTCACCATCTGTAGTGATTTTGGAGCCCAGAAAAATAAAGTCTGATACTGTTTCCATGGTTTCCTCATCTATTTCCCATGAAGTGGTGGGACTGGATGCCATGATCTTCGTTTTCTGAATGTTGAGCTTTAAGCCAACTTTTTCACTCTCCACTTTCACTTTCATCAAAAGGCTTTTGAGTTCCTCTTCACCTTCTGCCATCAGGGTGGTGTCATCTGCATATCCGAGGTTATTGATATTTCTCCCGGCAATCTTGATTCCAGCTTGTGTTTTTGCCAGTCCAGCGTTTCTCATGATGTACTCTGCATATAAGTTAAATAAGCAGGGTGACAATATACAGCCTTGACGAACTCCTTTTCCTATTTGGAACCAGTCTGTTGTTCCATGTCCAGTTCTAACTGTTGCTTCCTGACCTGCATACAGATTTCTCAAGAGACAGATCAGGTGGTCTGGTATTCCCATCTCTTGAAGAATTTTCCACAGTTTATTGTGATCCACACAGTCAAAGGCTTTGGCATAGTCAATAAAGCAGAAATAGATGTCTTTCTGGAACTCTCTTGCTTTTTCTATGATCCAGCGGATGTTGGCAATTTGATCTCTGGTTCCTCTGCCTTTTATAAAACCAGCTTGAACATCTGGAAGTTCATGGTTCACATATTGGTGAAGCCTGGCTTGGAGAATTTTGAGTATTACTTTACTAGCATGTGAGATGAGTGCAATTGTGCGGTAGTTTGAGCATTCTTTGGCATTGCCTTTATTTGGGATTGGAATGAAAACTGACCTTTTCCAGTCCTGTGGCCACTGCTGAGCTTTCCAAATTTGCTGGCATAATTAGTGCAGCACTTTCATAGCATCGCCTTTAAGCATTTGAATTAGTTCAACTGGAATTCCATCACCTCCACTAGCTTTGTTCGTAGTGATGCTTTCTAAGGCCCACTTGACTTCACATTCCAGGATGTCTGGCTCTAGGTCAGTGATCACACCATCGTGATTATCTGGGTCATGAAGATCTTTTTTGTACAGCTCTTCTGTGTATTCTTGCCGTCTCTTCTTAATATCTTCTGCTTCTGTTAGGTCCATACCATTTCTGTCCTTTATCGAGCTCATCTTTGCATGAAATGTTCCTTTGGTATCTCTGATTTTCTTGAAGAGATCTCTAGTCTTTCCCATTCTCTTGTTTTCCTCTATTTCTTTGCATTGATCGCTGAAGAATGCTTTCTTATCTCTTCTTGCTATTCTTTGGAACTCTGCATTCTGATGTTTATATCTTTCCTTTTCTCCTTTGCTTTTCACTTCTCTTCTTTTCACAGCTTTTTGTAAGGCCTCCCCAGACAGCCATTTTGCTTTTTTGAATTTCTTTTCCATGGGGATGGTCTTGCTCCCTGTCTCCTGTACAATGTCACAAACCTCAGTCCATAGTTCATCAGGCACTCTATAAGGATCAGCTATTAAGTTATACATGGATTTTAAACTTTGCAGAAGCTTGGTTCCCCTAACCCCCAAGTTGTTGAAGAGTCAACTGTAAATTGAAAATTTAAGGAAAAAAAGATAATTTTTTGTGCATTCCAAGTGGGATTTACTTTATATCCAACTACAGTAATAAAACTACAAATGATAATTCAAGAATAAATATACATACCCAGTTCAGTGAAATAAATGACAGTATAAAGTTCAAATTCAGAAGAGGGAATGATTGCAAGAGTTGAGGGAGAGGGGCAAGATACCAGTGACTGCAGAGAATCAGGCAGAATTAGAGACTATGTGTCCTATCCAAATGCATCAATACAAATATAGTTTAAACATCCTTGTGAGTATATGGACCCATGTTGAAAAATTTGTGATATTATAACAGAGGTGAAATACAGATGGTTGTAGGAAATCTTTTAGAAGTTAAATTCCAATAGTTAATTTAAAAAAAAAAACAAACTGGTGAAAGCAATGCAGATTATTTCTCTAAGCAAAATCTTGCATTGTGGTGATTGTGGTGGTTTAGGCACTAAGTTGCGTCTGACTCTCTGCACGTCTATAGACTGTAGCTCACTAGGCTCCTCTATCCATGGGATTTCCCAGGCAAGAATACTAGAATGGGTTGCCGTTTCCTTCTCAAGGGGATCTTCTTGATCCAGGTATTGAACCTGTATCTCCTGCATTGCAGGCAGATTCTTTACAGACTCAGCCACCAGGGAAGCAAATCTTGCATATGGACCGTTATTTTGTAATTTCACCTGTATGTGATAGAAAGAAGCATTTTGACAAGCAACTACCATGAAATTTCCCATCACCCTAGAAAACTCCCCTGTAACTTGTGTAAGATCAGCATCACTCCACTCCACATTGCTCATGTTAGTAGCAACTGGTTTTTCCTTATTATCAATGTTGTTCTTTGTTTACTGTTGTCCAATACTACATTGTGTAATTTCATAATAATATATACATTTATTCTCCTGTTCATGACTATCAGGATATTTACGAGTGGGAGATGGTATTTAGACAAGAACATATAGGAAACAACAACAACGACAAAATAGTCTCAGAACTCTGAAAATGTAAGGCAATAAGGTGAGACCCATGCCACCAGAATATACACACATATTAGAAGGCTGCAGTGATATAATTAATGTAAAGCAAAAAGATAGGACACTGGAAGATGAACTCCCCAGGTTAGTAGGTGCCCGATATCCTACTGGAGATCAGTGGAGAAATAACTCCAGAAAGAAAGAAGAGCCGGAGCCAAAGCAAAAGCAACACCCATATGGGGATGTGACTGCTGATAGAACCAAAGTCCAATGCTGTACAGGGCAATATTGCACAGGAACCTGGAATATTAAGCCCATGAATCAAGGCAAATTGGAAGTGGTCAAACAGGTGATGGCAAGAGTAAACATCAACATTTTAGGAATCAGCAAACTAAAATGGACTGGAATGGGTGAATTTAACTCAGATAATCATTATATCTAGTACTGTGGGCAAGAATCCCTTAGAAGAAATGGAGCAGCCATCATAGTCAACCAAAGAGTCCAAAATGCAGTACTGGGATGCAATCTCAAAAATGACATTATGATCTCTGTTCATTTAAAAGCAAACCATTCAATATCATGATAATCCAATTCTATACCCTAACCAATAATGCTGAAGAAGTGGAACTTGAATGGTTCTATGAAGACCTACAAGCCCTTCTAGAACTAACACCCAAAAAAGATGCCCTTTTCATTATAGGGGACTGGAATGCAAAAGTAGGAAGTCAAGAAACACGTGGAATAACAGGCAAATTTGGCCTTGGAGTACAGAATGAAGCAGGGCAAAGGCTAATAGAGTTTTGCCAAGAGAACACACTGGTCATAGCAAACACCCTCTTCCAGCAAAACAAGGGAAGACTCTACACATGG
Source organism: Bubalus bubalis (assembly GCF_019923935.1). Taxonomy (NCBI): domain Eukaryota; kingdom Metazoa; phylum Chordata; class Mammalia; order Artiodactyla; family Bovidae; genus Bubalus; species Bubalus bubalis. The sequence continues at coordinate 15,503,496 of NC_059172.1, read as the reverse complement.
ACTTCACCAGATGATCAATACCAAAATCAGATTGATTATGTTGTTTGTGGCCAAAGATGGAGAAGCTCTATAAAGTCAGCAAAAACAAGACTGGTACCTGGCTGTTGCTCAACTCATGAACTCCTTATTGCCAAATTCAGACTTAAACTGAAGAAAGAAGGGGAAACCACTAGGCCATTCAGGTATGACCTAAATCAAATCTCTTACAATAATACAGTGTAAGTGAGAAATAGATTCAAGCGATTAGATCTGATAGACAGAATGCCTGATGAACTATGGACAGAGGTTCATGACATTGTACAGGAGACAGGGAGCAAGACCATCCCCAAGAATAGGAAATGCAAAAAAAGCAATATGGCTGTCTGAGGAGGCCTTACAAATAACTGTGAAAAGAAGAGAAGCAAAAAGCAAAGGAGAAAAGGAAAGATATACCCATTTAAATGCAGAGTTCCAAAAATAGCAAGGAGAGATAAGAAAGACTTCCTCAGTGATCAGTGCAAAGAAATAGAGGAAAACAATAGAATAGGAAAGACTAGAGATCTCTTCAAGAAAATTAGATATACCAAAGGAACATTTGATGCAAAGATGGGTTCAATAAAGGACAGAAATGGTAAGAACCTAACAGAAGCAGAAGATATTAAGGAGATGTGGCAAGAATACACAGAAGAACTGTACAAAAAGGATCTTCATGACCCAGATACTCACGATGGTGTGATCACTCACCTAGAGCCAGACATCCTGGAATGCAAAGTCAAGTGGGCCTTAGGAAGCATCACTACGAACAAAGCTAGTGGAGGTGATGGAATTCCAGTTGAACTAATTCAAATGCTTAAAGGCGATGCTATGAAAGTGCTGCACTAATTATGCCAGCAAATTTGGAAAACTCAGCAGTGGCCACAGGACTGGAAAACATCAATTTTCATTCCAATCCCAAAGAAAGGCAATGACAAAGAATGCTCAAAGTACTGCACAATTGCACTCATCTCACAGCCTAGTAAAGTAATGCTCAAAATTCTCCAAGAAAGACTTGAATAGTATGCAAACTGTGAACTTCCAGATGTTCAGATTTGTTTTAGAAAAGACAGAGGAACCAGAGATCAAATTGCCAACACTGACCAATTATTGAAAAAGCAAGAGAGTTCCAGAAAAGCATCTATTTCTGCTTTATTGACTATGCCAAAGCCTTTGGCGGTGTGGATTACCAGAAACTGGAAAATTCTGAAAGAGATGGGAATACCAGACCACCTGACCTGCCTCTTGATAAACCTGTATGCAGGTCAGGAAGCAACAGTTAGAACTGGACACGGAACAACAGACTGGTTCCAAATAGGAAAAGGAGTATGTCAATGCTATATAGTGTCATTCTGCTTATTTAACTCACATGCAGAGTACATCATGAGAAATGCTGGGCTGGATGAAGCACAAGCTGGAATCAAGATTGCTGGGAGAAATATCAATAACCTCAGATATGCAGATGACACCACCCTTATGGCAGAAAGCAAAGAGGAACTAAAGAGCCTCTTTATGAAAGTGAAAGAGGAGTGTGAAAAAAAATCGCTTAAAGCTCAACATTCAGAAAACGAAGATCATGGCATCTGGCATCACTTCATGGCAAATAGATGGGGAAACAGTGAAATCTAGGGCAGACTGTATTTTGGGGGGGCTCCAAAATCACTTCAGATGGTGACTCCAGCCATGAAATTAAAGGACGCTTGCTCCTTGGAAGAAAAGCTATGACCAACATAGACAGCATGTTAAAAAGCAGAGACATTGCTTTGCCAACAAAAGTCTGTGTAGTCAAGGCTATGATTTTTTTCAGTAGTCAGGTATGGATGTGAGAGTTGGACTAAAGGAAAGCTGAGCACTGAAGAACTGATGCCTTTGAAGTGTGGTGTTGGAGAAGACTCTTGAGAGTCCCTTGGACTGCAAGGAAATCCAAACAGTCCATCCTAAAGGAAATCAGTCCTGAATATTCATTGGAAGGACTGATGCTGAAGCTGAAACTCCAATGCTTTGGCCACCTGATGTGAAGAACTGATTCATTTGAAAAGACCTTGATGCTGGGAAAGATTGAAGGTGAGAGGAGAAGGGGACGGTGGAGTACAAGGTGGTTAGATGGCATCACCAACTCAATTGACATGGGTTTGAGTAAACTCTGGGAGTAGGTGATGGACAGGGAGGCCTGGTGTGCTGCATTCCATGGGGTCGCAAAGAGTCGGACACGACTGAGTGACTGAACTAACTATCTAACTAACTAACTAATGTAAACCCACACATAGACCAGTGAAACTAAATTCAAAACTCAGAAAAGTATCCTAGAACAAAGAAAATATTTAATATGCCTGTTAATAGGAAAAGTTGGATCAGGTTGTAAATGATTTTGGAGTAAGTGAATAGCATAAATATAGAAGTAAACAAAGTTCATTGCAAGTATCATCCCTTATAAAAGAATAAGTTACGAAAAGAACAAGATTGAAATATATTTTATATATCTTCTAATGCAACAACAAAACCCATAGCTAAGTAGATATAAATAGGCATTTCAAAGAAAAGGAAATCCAAAATTCTAGTCTATGTTTATATCTGTACCGATGATTAACGACCATGAAGAAAATGCAAAAAATATCCTATTCTCCCTCTCAGATTTGCAGAGATCAAAATGTTTGATACCACTTTGAACCAGTGAAAATGTGAAAAGCAAAGTATAGAAGATGGTAAATTCAGTATTACCTGCCAAAACCCAAAACACAGACAACGTTTCAACCAGTGAGTTTTCTTAAATCTTACAGATGTAAAATGTGAAATCCTAGAGATGAAATTTTTTCCCAATCACTTTGTAATAACAAAATTTCGACTGGACTAAATATTCATTAGTAGAGCAACGGATAAATTAATTACAATACATCAGTAACATAAAATACCATGTAGTCAGGTAAAATAATGAGAAAATCTGCATACTATTTTAATATGAAATATTCTCTAAGATTTATGATTAAATGAAAATGAGGGAGAGGCAAAGTTGTCTCTTATGTGTCCATTTGTCATAAAAGGAAAAATGATACATATTTGATTTTGTATTGAAAATATTCTGAGAAAATACAATAATTTTTGTAATAACATTAGCTTTCTCTAGCAAAGGAACCTGAGATACTCAAGGTCAAGATGAAAATTTTTCACATAAAATTTTGTATTCTTTACATTTTAAATCATATGAATTATTTTTAAAAGTTATGTATTTTTTACAAGATTGCCAGGAGAAATATCAATAACTTCAGATATGCAGGTGATACTACACTTATGGCAGAAAGCAAAAAGGCACTAAAGGGCCTCTTGATGAAAGTGAAAGAGGAGAATGAAGTTGTTTTAAAACTCAATATTCAGAAAACTAAGATCATGACATCTGGTCCCATCACTTCATGGTAAATAGATGGGCAAACAATGGAAACAGTGACAGACTTTATTTTGGGGGGCTCCAAAATCACTGCAGATGGTGACTGCAGCCATGAAATTAAAAAATGCTTGCTCCTTGGAAGAAAAGTTATGAACAAGCTAGACAGCATATTAAAAAGCAGAGACATTATGTTGCCAGCAAAAGTCCATCTTGTCAAAGATATGTTTTTGTTTGTTTGTTTGTTTGTTTTTAGGCAAGGAAGGGATTTTAATCGGGGAGCCAGCACACTGAGAAGATGGCAGGTTAGCACCTCAAATTAACCATCTTATTGGGGTCTGGATGCCAGGTTGTTTTATAAACCGGAGAGAAAGAAACAAAACTAATACAATTATGTAAAGTTTAAAAATAAAATAAAATTAAAAAACAACAACAACAACAAAATAAAATAAAATCAAAAGGCAGAAGGAGAGGGAGATGCAGTGGGGAAGTAAATTGAGAGGGTCTTCAGTCTTGTAAAACACTTCCAAGGGAGTGAAAAGCCTTCTGAAAGGTTGTGTTAATCTCTTCTATTTACAGGTGGGCAGGGACAAATTATCTCTCCCTGGGCTGAACAAAGGCACTTTAGTTTACAGTCAGGCAGGGGGATAGGGACCTCCAGGCAAGTCATTGAGTGCAATTATAATAATTAAAGCAATGAAAAGCAAGTAAAAAAAAAAACAGTTTTCAACATAGAGTCAGAATTGGTTTTCTCCATGCAACAAGATGGTGACTGCAGCCACGAAATTAAAAGACACATACTCCTTGGAAGAAAAGTTATGACCAACTTGGACAACATATTAAAAAGCAGAGACATTACTTTGCCAACAAAGGTCCATCTAGTCAAGGCTATGCTTTTTCCAGCAATCATGTATGGATGTGAGAGTTGGACTATAAATAAAGCTGAGTGCTGAAGAATTGTAGCTTCTGAACTGTGGTGTTGGAGAAGACTCTTGAGAGTCCCTTGGGCTGCAAGGAGATCCAACCAGTCCATCCTAAAGGAAATCAGTCCTGAATATTCACTGGAAGGACTGATTCTGAAACTCCAATACTCTGGCCACCTCATGCGAAGAACTGACTCATTTGAAAAGACCCTGATGCTAGGAAAGATCGAAGGTGGGAGGAAAAGGGGACGACAGAGGATGAGATGGTTGGATGGCATCACCAACGCAATGGACATGAGTTTGAGCAAGCTCTGGGAATTGGTGATGGACAGGGAGGCCTGGCGTGCTGCAGTCCGTAGGGTGGCAGAGTCGGACACAACTGAGCAACTGAACTGATGCAACAAGATGAAGGAACCCTCTTTCATGTTCCCTGAGAACAGACATGGGAAACAACCCCTTGAAGGGACAGCCTTCACAGGCCAGAAGAAAAAACTTCAAGGCAGCTAAACCTAGGATTCTAATACTCTCACCTGGCCTATAGTATGAAAAACCATCATGCAAAAGTAAAAATGTACCCCAATGTTCACTGCAGTGGTACCTCCAATTGCCAAGACACAGACCCAAGACAAGGTCCAATGACAGATGAAATCTTAAACAAATGTGGTACAAATATAAAATGGGCTATTCACTCAGACTTGAAAAATCAACACTGAAATTATGAAATTAGGCCAATGGTCCCCACAGTTATGGACCTTGGAAGAAAATATGCTAAGAGAAATCAGCAACAGAGGAAGAAAATAGCAGATGTCCTGGAGGGCAAAACTGAAAAAATGAGAAAGTGCAAACACAAACCCAGAATTCCAAAGGGGACGAGGGGAGGGAAAGAGCCAGGGATGAATTAGGAGGTCAGTACTAATGTATCCATGCAAATCTGTGTCTGAAATAGATAATCCTCAAGGATTATCTCCTCCTCCCTTTCTTCCCTCTGTCCGTCCTTCCTGTCACATAGCCACTTAAATCTGTATATCCAACATATATCCAGAAATCTCTATCTGTATGAGCTAATCCACAAGGCTTGTCTCCAGCCTTCCTTCTGTCACGCAAGTGTATGTTCCTCGGTTCTTTGTCTCGTCACAACAAAGATTTGGAGTGACGGACATTAAAGCCCTCGGCGCGTCACAGCTCTTGGGTCTTGGACAAACCATGCTATAGCTCTTAGGCAAATCAGTGTTACAGCTCTATTTTATTTAGAAGATAGCAGGAGAATCCAAGACTTGAAGAGAAGAGAGTGGAGGAGTGCGTGGGGAGGGAGGGAGAGAGAGAGAGAGAGAGTGCATGCATGCGGGAGAGAGAGTCCGAGAGAAAGCGCTTTGGCTCCTCCTTATATATGTTTTTTCCTCCACCTAGGCCTGCCCTATTCAAATTGGGCTTAGCCAGGAGTGCTGTTTGTTCTTCCTGAAGTCTTCACTCTGGTCCTCGGACCTTCCTTGTCTTTTAGCCACCACCATTTTTGACTCTTTTTCCCTATTCTACCTACCTAACATTCCCCCCTCAAGAGATGGGAGGCCCAATTCTTTGGGAATAGGGGCGTCAAGGTCTTTCTGGCTACTTCCTGCTGAACTGGGACGGCGAGGGGTATTGGGCCTCCCCCTCTTGCTAGTCTCAATCCTCAGAGTCCTTATAGCGGTGTCCAAGGGTGTATGATATTTTCCGTGGTCAGCTGTAGTTTTATATCTTTGTTGAACTGGCACTGCATGTTGTAGCTGGTTGACTTGGGCAGAGACAAAACAGGTTAGACAATTGACAGTACATGAAATAAGCGTAAGCATCATCAATATAGCATAACAAGGACTAGTAGGGACATTAGTCAATTTTAAATTCATGTGGTCAGGATGGCTCAAGTCCCTCCTTGTTCAGGGATCAGAAGATCTAGCCCCTGTCTGTTTTGAAGTACAGTCTCTGTCAAGCTGTGTTGGCTCCTTAGTAGTCATGTATGGATGTAAGAGTTGGACTATAAAGAAAGCTGAGCACCGAAGAATTGATGTTTATGAACTGTGGTATTGGAGAAGACTCTTGAGAGTCTCTTGGACTACAAGGAGACCCATCCAGTCCATCCTAAAGGAAATCAGTCCTGAATATTCATTGGAAGGACTGATGCTGAAGCTGAAACTCCAATACTTTGACCACCTGATTCGAAGAACTGACTCATTTGAAAAGACCCTGATGCTGGGAAAGATTGAAGGTGGGAGGAGAAGGAGATGACAGAGGATGAGATGGTTGGATGGCATCACCGACTCAATGGACATGAGTTTGAGTAAGCTCTGGCAGTTGGTGATGGACAGTGAAGCCTGGCATGCTGCAGTTCATGGGGTCGCAAAGAGTTGGACATGACTCAGGAACTGAATTGAACTGAACTGAACTGAATAAGTAAACTGTAGTGATAAAGCTTTTTTTAATAATAAAGCAGTATGCAAATGTAGGAATTCATTTCATGTTTTATTGCCATTAGGCACTACCTAGTTGTGAATTTTTTTTTAATGTTTAGGCAATAGAAATTTTAAATTATATCTATTTTATTATAAAAGCTATATATGTTCATTCCAAGAAATGTAGGATTGAGTAAGGCTAATAACTTTAATATACAAAGAACTCTCTGCAAATTGCCAAAAACAATTCCAACATATAAAAAGACAATTTGCAAAGAGGTAATGCAAATGGATAATAAACATATGAAAAGGTATTTAACACCACTAGTAAACAAGATAAAATCATAGCAAAGATATAATCCATTTCACTCTTTAAAATTACAACTAAGAATAAGAGCATGGAGAGTGAATAGTGTTTAGTGAAACAGGTAGTCTTATGAATTACTGGCAAACTAAACTGCTATCACAGATTAGGGTGGTTGTTCAGTTGCTTACTTGTGTCTGTCTCTTGTGACCCCATGGACTGTAGCCTGCCAGACTCCTCTGTCCTTGCAGTGGGTTGAATACTGAGGTGTGTTGCCATTTCCTTCTCCAGGGTATCTTCCTGACCCAGGAATCAAACCGAGGTCACCTGCATTGCAGGTAGATTCTTACTGACTGAACTACAAGAGGACAGGAGACTGAACTAAATTGGGCAAAAATATTTCTTTCATTTTTTTCTTTTTGGAAAAGTAATACATTCAGATGATTGATATAATTCAAAATTCAAAAGATACAGAGGACTGACAGTGAAAAGTTTGTCTCACACTGTTTTTCTTTGGTACTCTCTCAGTTCTTCCTTCTAAAGGCTATTAATGCCGTTATTGCTGTTTAAAATTTTTAGAAGGATATGAATGTGTATTTCTGCTTTTTTGCATCCTAGCCCTCTAAAAAAATCATATGAAGACACATGTGTGTATATGTGCATATATAATTATTTACATGTAATATAGCCACGTATATAACAAATTAACTCTTGTCTTATGATAGCATGCTACATATATTGTCTACAATAATCTTTTTTTTTTTTTAACCTATCAACATCATTCTATTTTGGGGAATCGTGTAGGGGGTGGCTGTACTTTACAATGTGTGAAAGTACCATAGTTTATTTGTCATTGTTTTTGTGAATATTTTGGTTTTTACAATCTGCTACTATTTTGAATAACTTTGCACTGAATAACATATACATATTTAATCTCAAAAGGAAAAAAATATGGAGAAAGCAAAATTTAACAACATTAGGAAAGAATCTGGGAATATAAACTCAGAGTAAATTTAAAAAGCAAAAGTTATAACTTTGCTCAATTTATATTAATGGAGTTTAATACTTTAAAGATTGGTATATTGGCTATGTAAAGTGTTGACTGACTCAATATAATTTAGAAAAATCTATGCAGACTATTGAAGAAGGCAATGGCACCCCACTCCAGTACTCTTGCCTGGAAAATTGCATGGATGGAGGAGCCTGGTAGGCTGCAGTCCATGGGGTCGCTAGGAGTCGGACACGACTGAGCAACTTCACTTTCACTTTTCACTTTCATGCTTTGGAGAAGGAAATGGCAACCCACTCCAGTGTTCTTGCCTGGAGAATCCCAGGGACAGGGGAGCCTGGTGGGCTGCCAGCTCTGGGGTTGCACAGAGTCGGACACGACTGAAGCGATTTAGCAACAGCAGCAGCAGCATGCAGACTTTTACCATAAGAATATTTACGAATAGTATTTGAAAAATTTATCACTAACTTTACTTACTATTTCAAATTTATAATCTATCCTCTGCCAAAATAAAAGGAACATACCTAAAAGATTTTGTTAGTAAATGCTTACCAGTTTTTCAATGAGTAGATAATTCTAAATCTATTTAGTCTATTCCAGGGAAAAACAAGGAAAGCAATGCTCCCAAACTGTTGTTGTGAAGTCAGCAGAATAATAACTGTAAAACCTATACCTAAGAGTACAAATAAGTATGATACCGAGAGCAAAGTCATAGATATTACCTAGATAAAAACCATATACCAAAATATAGAACATTATGTAGATATTTATCATAGATATTATTTTGAATTAACATATTCAAAAATATTATATTTTGTGTAAATACTGCATGTATAGGTGAATATCCTAAAACATACCCAGGAAGTTTCTAAAGTTCACAATAATAGGCACTTACACGAAGTGAACCAAGAGGGGAAAAAAAATAAAAGGAACTGTGCTTTTATTTGCAATGTTTTACTTATTTAAAAATTATTTGAAATAACTTCTAGAAATAAAACCAACAACTAGATACAAAGTCAACAAAATATGCATGTATGGTCATAATAAGCATAATGCAAAAAATCATAACAGCATCACGTTAAAAAGGAAAACAGAAATGATGACAGAAACATGCAGAGTGAAGAATTACCTTTGTTCTTCCCCTTCACTCTGCAACTGGTAAAACAGCCACAGCTCAACAAAGGTGCCTCTGCCTAGCAAAATATGACATGAAGGATTTCACACATCTGTACGTCTACATGTGAATGGGCTGGAACACAGAGGAGGCAGAATTGAGGAAACAACTGAGACAAAGCCTGCAATCCAATTTCTCTGACCTTAGTTGCAGAGCCCACAGCTTCAGAGAACCCAGTAGCATCAGAGAGCAGGGAAGGTACACACTTGGCTCTGGCCACACAGACCTACAGTGTTCTGGTGCCCGAAGATATAGGTGACTGGACGCCAGTAGCAGTGGGGCCTGGGACCTGTCCCTCTGGGTACTGAGGTGCCCACAATACTGGCTTCCACCCTCTCCCACCATCTGCAGAAATAGAGCCCCCAAACTTTACAATAATGTATGGCTTATTGTATGGTTTCCCTCCCCCACCAGCTCCCTCCTCCCATGGGAGGCAGGATCCAGAGTCTGTGTTTTAGTGGATCTTTAGTGCAAGGAAAGAACACACAAACCTGGTGATGGCCATGACTTTGGCAGAAGGAAGACAGCAAGGATCCCAGTGGCATAAAAAACCAAAACAAAGGCTCAGAACAATATATGTTACAGAGAGAAATGAGGGTTAGAAAATCTCACTCTCAAATATAACCAGAGGCAGCTCAGGGAAGAGAAAAAAAAAAAAGAAAACTTGTGTGATGGTGCCAACTACGGGAAAATGAAGGAAAGGACTCAAATCCTAACCTGCCACTTAGTTTCAAACGAGCCAGCAGAGAAACACTTCATCAAGAAACACGAAGAGCCTCAGTAATGCTATACCTCAAAAAGAAAAATATAATTCTCCAGAAACCAAATGTAAAGTCATAGTATTCAATCTAACTGATGAAAAAATTCAACAGGTGTCATGAAATATCTCAGTGAGATATGAGAAAACAGAAAGACAGTTTCATGAGTTTAGGAATAAAATTCATGAACAAAAGTTATACTTTACCAAAGAGATTTAAACTCTGAAAAATAATCAAGCCAATTCTGGAGCTAAGAACATAATAAACAGGGTGAAGAATGCATTAGAAAGCATTGGGAATAGAGCAGACTATATGGAAGAGAGAATTGTTGAGCTTGAAGATAGAAATCTAAAAATATAGAAGACATTAAAAAAAAAGGAAATCAGATAAGAATGATATGACTCTTTTAGGAAGGGCAACATTAGGATAATGATATCCCAAATGGAGAAGAGAGGGAGAATGGAGCAGAGATATTCAGTTCAGTTCAGTCGCTCAGTTGTGTCCGACTCTTTGTGACCCCATGAATCGCAGCACGCCAGGCCTCCCTGTCCATCACCAACTCCTGGAGTTCACCCAAACTCTTGTCCATCGAGTTGGTGATGCCATCCATCAATCTCATCCTCTATCGTCCCCTCTCCTCCTGCCCCCAATCTCTCCCAGCATCAGAGTCTTTTCCAATGAGTCAACTCTTTGCATGAGGTGGCCAAAGTACTGGAGTTTCAGCTTTAGCATCATTCCTTCCAAAGAAGGAAGCACAGATATTAAAGCAATGATAACTGAGAACTAACCTAATATGGGGAAGAAACTGGATATACATAGGCATGAAGCTAAGATAACACCTAATTACCTCAATGCAAAAAGACATTCTCCAACATATATAATATTAAAATTGTCAAAAGTCAATGGCAAAGAATTTTAAAGGCAGCCTTGGGGGTGGGGTGGGAAGGGATGGTAATCTACAAGCAACTCCCACTAAGCTATCATTAGATTTCTCAGCATAAACCCTGCCAGCCAGGAAGGAGTAGAACGGCATTCTCAAAATATTGAAAGAGAAAAACTGTCACCCAAGAATACTCTTTCCAGAAAAGTTATCATTCAGATATTAAAGAGAAATAAGGACTTTCCCAGAAAAAGCAAAAACTGAAGGAATTCATCAATAAGTTCATCTTATAAGAAATGTTGAAAGGAGTTCTTTTACCAAAGGAAAATGACAAAAATATGTAAAACTTTTTGTAAGATAATAAATAAATAGAACCATTAAATTGTAACTCCTTATCAGATTAGGTTTTAAGACACATTATTATAGCATAAAGTTTAAAGAGGGAAAATTAGAAACCAGAAATGCAGCTATAGCTGTCCCAGTTGGGTAACAAACTCATAACATTAAAAGAGATCATTTAAGACAACAAAAGCTTAGAAGGGGAAGAAGAAAAGGATGGAACTTATATAAATAAATGAAGATAAGATGCTATTAGCAGGAGAAAGAAAACTATTTTATCTATGAGGTGCTTTATGCAAACTTCAAAATGTAAAGAAAAAAAGAGGAAACCGAGAAAAATGTCATAGAATACCACCAAACCAAAATGTATACCTGTGGCGGATTCATTTCAATATTTGGCAAAACCAATACAATATTGTAAAGTTTAAAAATAAAATAAAATTAAAAAAATAATAATATTTAAAAAAAATGATAGACATGGAAGGGAGTCGCTCAGTCATATCTGACTCCTTGCAACCCCATGGACTATACAGTTTGTGGAATTCTCCAAACCAGAATACTGAAATGGGTAACCATTCCCTTCTCAGGAGATCTTCCCAACCCAGGGATCAAACCCAGGTCTCCTGCATTGCAGGTGGACTCTTTCCCAGTTGAGCCACCAGGGAAGTCCAGAATGATAGAAACACGAGGAAAAAGAAACAATAGAGATACAGAGAGAGCAACAAGAAAATGAAAGATAAAATGGAAGTACAAAGTCCTATTCTATCAAGTCACCTTAAATGTAAGTGTAATTGTATTCATCAGTCAGAAGACACAGAGTGGCTGGATAAATCAAAATCAACACTCAACAGTATGCTGCTTCCAAGAGACACATGTCAGCTCTAAAGAGAAACATAGATTAAAAGTGAAGGGATAGAATATTGTGCAACTAGCAAATAGCAGCCAAAAGAAGGTGTATGCAGCCATATTTATATTAGATAAAATAAACTTTAAACTGAAAAATTTAATAAGAGACAACAATAAATGGTATAGAAAATAAAGAGGACAAGTTATCAAGAAGACCTCACAGTGACTTATATATGTGACCTAACATAGGTGCACCAAAATATATAAAGCAATTATTTAACAGACATAAAGGGATAAATTGACAGCAGCATAATAATAGTAGGGGACTTTAACACCCTACATATGTCAATGGATAGATCAGACAGAAAATAAACAAGGAAACAGTGACCTCAAATGAAATATTACACCACATAAACTTGATAGATTTGTAATGCACATTCAATCCAAATATACAGTAGAATATATATTCATCTCAAGTGACCATGGAACTTTCTCAAAAATAGACTATAAGCAGGGACACAAAACAAGATTTAATTAATTCAAGAAGATTGAAATCATCTCAAGCATGTTTTCCCACCAAAATGGAATGAAACTAGAAATCATTTACAAGAAGAAAACTGGAAAAATCACAGATATGTGGAGACAGAGCAACATGCTACTGAACATGTTGGGCCAACAAGGAAATCAAAAGAGAAATCAGAATTTACCTGAAGACAAATGAAAATAAAAATATGATGTACCAGAATCTATGGGATACAGCAAAAGTGGTTCTAAGGGGATAGTTTATAGAAGTACAGGCCTACCTCAAGAAACAAGAAAAATCTCAAATGCACAGACTAACCTTACATCTTAAAGAACTAGATAAAAAAGACCAAATGAAGCCCAGAGTCAGCATAAACAAGGAGATCATAACAAGTCAGAGCAGAAAGAAATATATAAAGAACTCATACCACTCAACAGCAAAAAAAAAATAACCCCTTTGAAAAAAGGAGCAGGGGGACTGAACAGACAGTTTTCCAAGAAAGACAAATGGATGGCAAACAAGTAAATGAAACAATGTTTACCATCACTAATTAATAAGTAAATGCAAATCAAAATCACATTGAGATATCACCTCAAACCTGTCAGAATGGCTATCATCAAAAAGGCAAGAAATAGTGAATGTTGGCAAGCGTATGGGGAAAAGGAAGCCCTCAGACACCATTGGTGGGAATGTGAAAAGGTGCCGCCACTGGTGGCTCAGAGGGTAAAGCGTCTGCCTACAATGCGGGGGACCCGGGTTCAATCCCTGGGTCGGGAAGATCTCCTGGAGAAGGAAATGGTAACCCACTCCAGTATTCTTGCCTGGAAAATCCCATGGACCAAGAAGCCTGGTAGGCTCCAGGCCATGGGCTCGCAAAGTGTCTGACAGGACTGAGCGACTTCACTTTCACTTTGGAATGATTAATAGCAAAAACAAGTTGCAGATTGATCTAGTAAGATTAATAAGAAAAAAATGCAAAAGAAAGCAGAACTTGATAAAGGACATAATCCAAACATAAAAAGTTTAAAAATTCTATACTATCAGAAACAAATGTTAGTATTTTCAAAACAAAATTGAAATCACTGATAAAATATCAAAATGACACAAGAATAAATAACTTATATAACTAAATACTGCACACTTTTACAGTTCAGTTCAGTCCGGTCCAGTCACTCAGTCGTGTCCGACTCTTTGTGACCACCTGAATCACAGCACGCCATGCCTCCCTGTCCATCACCAACTCCCAGAGTTCACTCAAACTCATGTCCATCCAGTCAGTGATGCCATCCTCTGTCATCCCCTTCTCCTACTGCCCCCAATCCCTCCCAGCATCAGGGTCTTTTCCAACGAGTCAACTCTTCGCATGAGTTGGCGAAAGTATTGGAGTTTCAGCTTTAGCATCAGTCCTTCGAATGAACACCCAAGACTGATCTCCTTTAGGATGGACTGGTTGGATCTCCTTGCAGTCCAAGAGACTCTCAAGAGTCTTCTCCAACACCACAGTTCAAACGCATCAATTCTTTGGAGCTCAGTTTCTTCACAGTCCAACTCTCATATCCATACATGACCACTGGAAAAACCATAGCCTTGACTAGATGGACATGTGTTGGCAAAGTAATGTCTCTGCTTTTTAATATGCTATCTAGGTTGGTCATAAGTTCTACCAAACTTTTAGAGGCTTTAAAATTTTGTTTCAGTCTTATCTAAGTTAGGCTGAAGGATTTTTCAAAAGTATGATCAACTCTCCTCATCATGTGGATTCCAGGACAACTTTTGTGATTACATGGAATATAGCCTGATAGGCTCTACTATCCATGGAATTTCCCAGCAAGAATACTGGAATGGTTTGCCATTTCCTCCCTCAGTCTCATCATATAAGGCTGATGAAATATTGCCTCCAAACAAGAGCAAGCGGGTTGATATGTCTTTTCTATCCAAGTAAAAGTGAGCTCATTGTCAGATTTCTTTTTTTTTTTTTTTTTTTAACACATATAGATTGGCTGAACCTGTCTGGAACAATTTTATTTTAAAGGCATAAAATCTAGAAAGAATATACTACTAACCATGACTTGGAATATGACTTGGAGGGTTATATCCTAAACACCTGAGAGAAACTGACTGGAAAAAGAGCAAAAAAATAATATTTATTCAGGGTCAAATATATACCAAGAATTTTGTATACATTATTGCCTTTTCCATTACCATAATTTTTTTATCATAAATGATAATATCACTAAGCCATTTTACAGGGAGGAAGGAAACTGAGGCTTAGAGAAAGTTACATATCCTACATATTACTATATAGGTCATTAGTTTAATGGATAGGGCTTAAGCCTATGTATAATCTATATATTCTTTTTTCACTCCCTATATAGTTCATGTTGTCATTAGATTTGAAACTTGAAAGGGTCATTCATTCATGTATAAAATCTATTAATCTAATAAGAATTAATAAAGGATTCAGTATCATAGCAGAGAATGGAATTTTCTACTTTAAAACAAACATTTCAGTAAAAACAAGTATTTTTTCAAAGGTACAAATATTGCCACTTTAAGAGCTTTAATATGTGCTGAAAGGACTAAAGTATTCGATTTCTAAGCAATCCATTAGTATTTGCGATTAATTAGCATGAAGAATAATGAGGGGACTGAGACCAGAGTACCCTTGCCTTAATTGATTGCTTAAGTTCCTGGATTAATAAAATCCAATTATTTTCTTATGTAATTGGCACAAAGTTTATTTGTTTCTCCTTTTTAATAAGTTTGCTAATGATATAAGAGCATAAACAAAACAAACATTGTAAATGAATACCAAGTTCAATTAAATCCCCAGGCTTTACCAAATACAAGTTAGTTAAAAATCCTTGTTTATCTGTAAAATGCATACCAAGTTAATGGCCCCTGTTTCCTTGACTTTTGTGTTAAGATGGGAGCAAAAAAGCATTATAGCCTTTTAAATAATAATGAAAGATTATAGCACTCTGGAATTAAAGAAAGGCCAATCAGAGGGAAATCCCCAGTGTTTCAGAGACTGAACTTTAACTAAGACAGAAGAATGGAGTCTTCTTGAGACTGACTTCAAGATGTCTCTCAAGTGACTCTAATGGGGCCTTCTGGAACCATGTGCCAAATCAGTCCCTGCTCCTTCTGTGCCTTGCCTCTCCTTGTCAGATTTGCATATTCCCAGTCCTGCCCCACGGAGAAAGCAATAGCACCCCACTCCAATACTCTTGCCTGGAAAATCCCATGGGCGGAGGAGCCTGGTAGGCTGCAGTCCATGGGGTCACGAAGAGTCGGACACGACTGAGCGACTTCACTTTCACTTTTCACTTTCATGCATTGGAGAAGGAAATGGCAACCCACTCCAGTGTTCTTACCTGGAGAATCTCAGGGATGGGGGAGCCTGGTGGGCTGCTGTCTATGGGGTCGCACAGAGTCGGATACGACTGAAGCAACCTAGCAGCAGCAGCAGTCCTGCCCCAAAATAGGCCATTTTATGCATACTCTAGACTCAAGTTTGACTATTTTCAAACTGCTTAGAGCTGTAGACTCTGACCTTCAAACATATGCCTGGAATCATTTGAATTGGGGTGAGCCTTGGGCATCTCCATGCTCAGTAAGTTAGTTATTCATCAGGTCATCATTATCCTTTCTCAACTCCTCTTATTTCACTTCTGTAATGTTACCGCTCTTAACCTCCATTTCTGCTGTTTTAAGTGAAAGTCACTCAGTCATGTCCTACTCTTTGCAACCTCATGGACTATACAGTTCATGGAATTCTCCAGGCCAGAATACTGGAGTGGGTAGCAGTTCCCTTTTCTGGGGGATCTTCCCAATCAAGGAATCAAACTCAGGTCTCTGGCATTGCAGGCAAATTCTTTTCAGCTGAGCCACCAGGGAAGCCTGTTTTAATAGAAATTCATCCTTAACCCCAAATCCTTTCCTCAAAGCAAAATCATAAATAACTTACAAGCTGTTAAGAACTGTAAGGAAGTATGCTAGATGTTATAGACACTCTGAACCTAGCTGAGTCTTTAAAACAGCTGATGAACAATACATATTTATTTAAATTTAATGGATGAATAGGGTACTGTGGTAAAATTGTTTTTGAAAACCAGGATTTGTGTGGCTGTACCTTTAAACATCATTCATACTGTGACTCATCTATTCATAGCTTCAGCTCATACTTCTCTACTTGAATTTTAGGCTTGTATACACACTAGTAAAGTAATGCTCAAAATTCTCCAAGCCAGGCTTCACCAATATGTGAACCGTGAACTTCCTGATGTTCAAGCTGGTTTTAGAAAAGGAAGAGGAACCAGAGATCAAATTGCCAACATCCGCTGGATCATGGAAAAAGCAAGAGAGTTCCAGAAAAACATCTATTTCTGCTTTATTGACTATGCCAAAGCCTTTGACTGTGTGGATCACAATAAACTGTGAAAAATTCTGAAAGAGATGGGAATACCAGACCACCTGATCTGTCTCTTGAGAAATCTGTATGCAGGTCAGGAAGCAACAGTTAGAACTGGACATGGAACAACAGACTGGTTCCAAATAGGAAAAGGAGTTCGTCAAGGCTGTATATTGTCACCCTGTTTATTTAACTTATATGCAGAGTACATCATGAGAAACGCTGGACTGGAAGAAACACAAACTGGAATCAAGATTGCCAGGAAAAATATCAATAACCTCGGATATGCAGATGACACCACCCTGATGGCAGAAAGTGAAGAGGAACTCAAAAGCCTCTTGATGAAAGTGAAAGTGGAGAGTGAAAAAGTTGGCTTAAAGCTCAACATTCAGAAAACGAAGATCATGGCATCCGGTCCCACCACTTCATGGGAAATAGGTGGGGAGACCATGGAAACAGTGTCAGACTTTATTTTTCTGGGCTTCAAAATCACTACAGATGGTGACTGCAGCCATGAAATTAAAAGACTCTTACTCCTTGGAAGGAAAGTTATGACCAACATAGATAGCATATTCAAAAGCAGAGATATTACTTTGCCAACAAAGGTCCGTCTAGTCAAGGCTATGGTTTTTCCTGTGGTCATGTATGGATGTGAGAGTTGGACTGTGAAGAAGGCTGAGTGCAGAAGGACTGATGCTTTTGAACTGTGGTGTTGGAGAAGACTCTTGAGAGTCCCTTAGACTGCAAGGAGATCCAATCAGACCATCCTAAAAGGGATCAGTCCTGGGTGTTCATTGGAAGGACTGATGCTGAAGCTGAAACTCCAGTACTTAGGCCACCTCATGCGAAGAGTTGACTCATTGGAAAAGAGTCTGATGCTGGGAGGGATTTGGGGCAGGAGGAGAAGGGGACGACAGAGGATGAGATGACTGGATGGCATCACTGACTCGATGGACTTGAGTCTGAGTGAACTCCAGGAGTTGGTGATGGACAGGGAGGCCTGGCGTGCTGGGATTCATGGGGTCACAAAGAGTCTGACACAACTGAGCGACTGATCTGATCTGATACATGACTTCCCAACTGATATCTCCACTTTAATAAACATCCACAGCCATGCTTCTGGTTATCACCAAAAACCTAACCATTTCCACAGTTTTCCAACAATGATAATAGTTGCTTCTACATAGCAGTTGCTCAGATCAAAAATTTTGAAAGCAAATTCTTCCTCCACCCTTCATCCAATCTTTCCTCTACAGACCCTGTCAACTGTCTTTTAGAATAAATCCAGATTTGGGTAGCCTATTACCACCATCACCACTATAGCCCTGGCCTAAGGCTCCAAGTTGCCTTCCTGCCTCATACAAATTATTGCAATAGCCTCTCCACTTCCTCCTCTGCCTGCCTTCTCTTATTCTTAATGAAACAGGAAGAATGAGCCTATTAGAGCTTGCATCTGATTGTGTCACAAAAACTTTGATTATTTATTCTCACTGAGAGTAAAAGTCAAAAGCCTTTGCTTTGGCTTATAAATGTGTACATGATTTTTCCCCATTCACCCTGATATCATATCTTAGTAGTTACTCCTCTTCTTTAAATAACTTGACTTTGTTTTGGGGTCTTTGCATTTACTGCCTTCTTGATTTTCAATACGAGCTGAAATTCTAACTTATCTGTATTCTGTATAGATAGCACCCTTATCTCCTTTAGGTCCTTAGTGAGTTTTCTCTTCCCTCTGTCTTTCTTTTACCTCCATATTTAAAACATTATCACCCTAATGTCCTCATCCCCTTTCTATGCTTTATATTATTTGCTACAAAATTTGTCATGATCTAATAAGAACTTTGTATATTATATATATATATATATATATATATATATATGGCTTCTTCCACAGCCACTCCACAGATCATTATAATTTCTGTTTCCTTCACCTAAAACATTGATTCTATGAGTCTAGAGATTTTTGCATTTTATTTCCAGCTACATTCCCTGCACTTATGTCATTTTACCACATATTAGTTGCTCAATGATCATCTGTGGAGTGAATGACTGGATAGAGCTGTGGTGGACAAGATTACATTATAGTTTTTCATATCTTTCCAGTAACAGGATTAGACACCTATGCATTTCCTCCTGTAGCTTTATAATGTTCTCCTACTTTGGGGATGAGGTAAAGGGACTTTCTGTTCCTTAACTAAGCATTTTCATGTAATTTTCTTTGACCAATGCGTTTTAGCAAGCATAGTACAAATACTGACAGTCATGTACCTGTCTCCAGCACCTTTAACATCACATGAGAACATTCCCTAGGCTAGCCAACCAAACATAACCGAGATCAAAAGAGTGGACCAGCTGAGCCCAACATACATCACCTAACCATAAGAAGCCCCCAGATACAGAAACTAAATTAATGTATATTGTTTAAAATAATAAGCCACTGGGTTTAGAAACATTTGTTACACCATAATAGCAATTTAAACAATGGGCCATAGAACAAATATTTGCAGACTCCAAAAAATGATATAGCAGCTTCCCAATGAATTAACTTGCTATAATAAGTGAAATGATAAAGATTAAACAATATTTTATCTTTTTACATGGTTAGTGGGAAGCTCAAACTATGTCATATCAGTTCAGTTGGTTAGTCGTGACTAACTCTTTGCAACCCCATGGACTGTAGCGTGCCAGGCTTCCATGCCCATGACCAACTCTTGGAGCTTGCTCAAACTTATGTCCATTGAGTCGGTGATGCTATCCAACTATTTCACCCTCTGTTGTCCCCTTCTCCTCCCACCTGCAATCTTTTCCAGCATCAGGATCTTTTCCAATGAGTCAGTTCTTCATATCAGGTGGTCAAAATATTGGAGTTTCAGCTTCAACATCAGTCCTTCTAATGAATATTTAGGACTGATTTCATTTAGGATGGACTGGTTGGATCTCCTTGCAGTCCAAGAGACACTCAGAAATCTTCTCCAATACCACAGTTCAAAAGCATCAGTTCTTCAGTACTCAGCTTTCTTTATAGTCCAACTCTAACATCCATTCATGACAAAAATATGGGAAAACCATGTTTTTGACTAGACAGACCTTTGTTGGCAAAGTAATGTCTCTTTTTAATATGCTGTCTATGTTGGTCATAGCTCTTCTTCCAAGGAGCAAGCATCTTTTAATTTCACGGCTGTAGTCACTGTCTGCTGTGATTTTGGAGCCCCCTCCCCCCACAAAAATAAAGTCTGTCACCGTTTCCATTGTTTCCCCATCTATTTGCCATGAAGTGATGAGACCGGATGTCATGATCTTCGTTTTCTGAATGTTGAGTTTTTTTTTTAAATTTTATTTTATTTTTAAACTTTACATAATTGTATTAGTTTTGCCAAATATCAAAATGAATCCGCCACAGGTATACATGTGTTCCCCATCCTGAACCCTCCTCCCTCCTCCCTCCCCATTCCATCCCTCTTGGTCGTCCCAGTGCACCAGCCCCAAGCATCCAGTATCGTGCATCGAACCTGGACTGGCAACTCGTTTCATACATGATATTTTACATGTTTCAATGCCATTCTCCCAAATCTTCCCACCCTCTCCCTCTCTCACAGAGTCCATAAGACTGTTCTATACATCAGTGTCTCTTTTGCTGTCTCGTACACAGGGTTATTGTTACCATCTTTCTAAATTCCATATATATGCATTAGTATACTGTATTGGTGTTTTTCTTTCTGGCTTACTTCACTCTGTATAATAGGCTCCAGTTTCATCCACCTCATTAGAACGGATTCAAATGTATTCTTTTTAATGGCTGAGTAATACTCCATTGTGTATATGTACCACTGCTTTCTTATCCATTCATCTGCTGATGGACATCTAGGTTGCTTCCATGTCCTGGCTATTATAAACAGTGCTGCGATGAACATTGGGGTACACGTGTCTCTTTCCCTTCTGGTTTCCTCAGTGTGTATGCCCAGCAGTGGGATTGCTGGATCATAAGGCAGGTCTATTTCCAGTTTTTTAAGGAATCTCCACACTGTTCTCCATAGTGGCTGTACTAGTTTGCATTCCCACCAACAGTGTAAGAGGGTTCGCTTTTCTCCACACCCTCTCCAGCATTTATTACTTGTAGACTTTTGGATCACAGCCATTCTGACTGGTGTGAAATGGTACCTCATAGTGGTTTTGATTTGCATTTCTCTGATAATGAGTGATGTTGAGCATCTTTTCATGTGTTTGTTAGCCATCTGTATGTCTTCTTTGGAGAAATGTCTATTTAGTTCTTTGGCCCATTTTTTGATTGGGTCATTTATTTTTCTGGAGTTGAGCTGTAGGAGTTGCTTGTATATTCTCGAGATTAGTTGTTTGTCAGTTGCTTCATTTGCTATTACCTTCTCCCATTCTGAAGGCTGTCTTTTCACCTTGCTAATAGTTTCCTTTGATGTGCAGAAGCTTTTAAGTTTAATTAGGTCCCATTTGTTTATTTTTGCTTTTATTTCCAATATTCTGGGAGGTGGGTCATAGAGGATCCTGCTGTGATGTATGTCAGAGAGTGTTTTGCCTATGTTCTCCTCTAGGAGTTTTATAGTTTCTGGTCTTACGTTTAGATCTTTAATCCATTTTGAGTTTATTTTTGTGTATGGTGTTAGAAAGTGTTCTAGTTTCATTCTTCTACAAGTGGTTGACCAGATTTCCCAGCACCACTTGTTAAAGAGATTGTCTTTAATCCATTGTATATTCTTGCCTCCTTTGTCAAAGATAAGGTGTCCATATGTGCATAGATTTATCTCTGGGCTTTCTATTTTGTTCCATTGATCTATATTTCTGTCTTTGTGCCAGTACCATACTGTCTTGAGAACTGTGGCTTTGTAGTAGAGCCTGAAGTCAGGTAGGTTGATTCCTCCAGTTCCATTCTTCTTTCTCAAGATCGCTTTGGCTATTCGAGGTTTTTTGTATTTCCATACAAATTGTGAAATTATTTGTTCTAGCTCTGTGAAGAATGCTGTTGGTAGCTTGATGGGGATTGCATTGAATCTATAGATTGCTTTGTTTAGTACACTCATTTTCACTACATTCATTCTTCCAATCCATGAACATGGTATATTTCTCCATCTGTTAGTGTCCTCTTTGATTTCTTTCACCAGTGTTTTATAGTTTTCTATATATAGGTCTTTAGTTTCCTTAGGTAGATATATTCCTAAGTATTTTATTCTTTCCGTTGCAATGGTGAATGGAATTGTTTCCTTAATTTCTCTTTCTGTTTTCTCATTATTAGTGTATAGGAATGCAAGTGATTTCTGTGTGTTGATTTTATATCCTGCAACTTTACTATAGTCATTGATTAGTTCTAGTAATTTTCTGGTGGAGTCTTTAGGGTTTTCTATGTAGAGGATCATGTCATCTGCAAACAGTGAGAGCTTTACTTCTTCTTTTCCAATTTGGATTCCTTTTATTTCTTTTTCTGCTCTGATTGCTGTGGCCAAAACTTCCAAAACTATATTGAATAGTAATGGTGAAAGTGGGCACCCTTTTCTTGTTCCTGACTTTAGAGGAAATGCTTTCAATTTTTCACCATTGAGGATAATGTTTGCTGTGGGTTTGTCATATATAGCTTTTATTATGTTGAGGTATGTTCCTTCTATTCCTGCTTTCTGGAGAGTTTTGATCATAAATGGATGTTGCATTTTGTCAAAGGCTTTCTCTGCATCTATTGAGATAATCATATGGTTTTTATTTTTTAATTTGTTAATGTGGTGTATTACATTGATTGATTTGTGGATATTGAAGAATCCTTGCATCCCTGGGATAAAGCCCACTTGGTCATGGTGTATGATCTTTTTAATGTGTTGTTGGATTCTGTTTGCTAGAATTTTGTTAAGGATTTTTGCATCTATGTTCATCAGTGATATTGGTCTGTAGTTTTCTTTTTTTGTGTGAATGTTGAGTTTTAAGCCAACTTTGTCACTCTCCTCTTTCACTTTCATCCAGAGGCTCTTTAGGTCTTCGCTTTCTGCCATAAGGGTAGTATCATCTGCTTATCTGAAGTTATTGATATTTCTCCCACCAATCTGATTCCAGTTTGTGCTTCATCCAGCCTGGTATTTCTCATGAAGTACTCTGCATATAAGTTAAATAAGCAGGGTGACAATATACAGCCTTGATGTACTTCTTTCCCGATTTGGAAACAGTTTGTTATTCCATGTAATGTTCTAACTGTTGCTTCTTGACCTGTATACAGATTTCTCAGGAGGCAAGTAAGGTGCTCTGGTATTCCCATCTCTTTGTTATTATATACTCACTAGTAATTTATTTTATACTGATTTCAGAATATGATCATTCTCTTCTATCATATTTTGTTCATTTGCTACTTGGTTCTTTAAATCTATTTTAAATTGCATTTCCTCCATTTTATTTTAATCCACTTCACTTTTTTTTTTTTTTTACAAATTAGTGTTGTGTGAATTAAGAATAATAACAACTATTATAATAGCATCCTCTGTAGAATTTATATTTTGATGCTGCAATATAATATTTGTTAATTTTTAATCAGTCTTATGGAATCTACATTCTAGTTTATATAATATTAAGAGGTTACATTCTATCATCTATTTTCTGTGTCTTAATAGCTTAGTATTGAGCTGAACTGTAAAAGGCATAGAGGCTCTGAAATGACACTAAATATTTTACATACACTTAAATCATCAGTCTTCTAACTGGTCTCTATGTTATGGTTGTTAAATTAGTTTCTATAACAATTAATATGATAAAACATATTGTCATCTCCTGGAACAGTAAATTCTGACATGTACAGTAAATTATAACAGAATGCTCTAAATCACTTTAAGGTCTATTCTTTTATTTGAAGTGAGTTTCACATTTTCTCTAAAATAACAGGCAGTCAAATATTTCTAAAATGTTATATTAGCCTATAATTTTCACAACTAATTCACAGCAACAATTTTTATTCAAACGGAAATATATCCTACACACAGACACAAACATGCAACTATAAATTAGCTCACCTGAAAATTAGTTCTTGAAATTTTCCTTTTACTTTTTGTGATTATTTACTCCCTATCTTGAATAAATCCTAGGAATGTACACAGAATTATTAGCTGTAAGTATCAATAGATCCATCATCTCATTCATTATATCAGCAGACTGGACTGGTGTAAGTATAATGTAAAATTCAATTCAGGGATAAAAAATGAAGTTAAACCAAACAATTGATGCAAACACAGTGAACTGAATATTAACTTATTATGTTGACTTTTTTTCAGTTCAGTCATAAGTTATTTACTCATTAAAGATTTTAGAAAATTAAATTTACTATTTTTGAGCTTAACATTTTGAATTCAAATAAAGGTTGTAAAATGAAAATAAAGTGTAAAAGTCACTTTGTTTCTAAAGTTTTATCATGTTTAGTCAGATTATTTCAATTTATACTAGTTCATTTTCAGCATAGAGACTAAATTTACTTGAAAATGTATATCACTCTTGTCCTCTGTATGAGTACTGAGATCACATTTGGGAACTTTGGTGCTAGTAGAAATGAGGCTGATAAGGTCAAAGCTAAGAAACCAAACTGGAAATGGAATGAACTACCAACTTATGGTAGCCAGAAATACCACTAGATATATAAATGGAGCAAGTGAATCTATCTAGTTTTCCATAGGTAGACATTAGAGGGACAAGAAATAATATTATGCTAAGGAGGGAACAGATTGTGATAGAATTGACAGGGATTGGTTCATGTCCTTTTTCATTGTTTCCTTTTCATTGTTTTGTCAGTGGCTATTTCATGAACATCATTACTGTACTCAATTCTACAGATTGCATAACTGGCCTACCCTAAGTGTACATCTATTAGGGGGAAAGAAATAGAATGTTATATATACTGATTCATTATATTGGGAGTACTAATAGTATACGATCTCTTCCATGGTGAAGTGGAAACTCATAAAGTACTTTTTACATCCACGGCCAAGGTATGGTAATGGTCTGATTTACTTCAGTGGGTAAATTGCTTAATGCTCTAACCTTGTATTATCCTGTTTATAAAATGGGTAATGATAATAAGTATATTTGTGCATTGAGAGGGATTAGCAGAGTGCTTGGAATAGTTTAATTGGGCAAAGTTTATTGGGATTACTGTTTAATAAGAATTACTAGTATAATTAGCTACAATTGAGCAAAGCTAAGGAAAGAGGAATTAGTGTTCAATAGAAAATGTTTTACATAGCTATATGCAATATCTGGAAGGTAAGAGTTAAAAACTCAAGAGTTTGCTATAATTCATGTGAATCCCTTTAATGCTGAAATGCAAAACTAATATTCTTCATAACCTGATCACAAAAACATCAATAAATGCTTTATCATGGATTTGCATCCTTTATATCTTTATTTAATTCTTGATTGCATGAACTGTGCAAGTTGCCCCAACCTCTTTTTCCTCATGAATAAATTCATTCCCTATTTAACTTTCCTTTGCATGACACAGCATATTACATTTTGGAAATATGAGGTTCCAGAAGTATCACACAAATATAGAGCTCTAATGCTTTCTGATCATTCAAAACCTGTGGTTAAAAAAACAATAATCCTAAATAGAGATGGACTGATAGGATGCTAGAAGATATTACTGCTGCTAAGTTTAATAAAATATGATTGACATGCTTAGATTTATCATGGGAAGGATCACATTTTTATAGCAATCCAAAATGACACAGAGCAAAATTTGCTGCCAGTGGGTGGAATGAGTAGCACAATGCTGTGTGTTCTATGGCAGAATATTAACAAACTAATGCTGGAATAGATGATGCTTGATTGTCATAGGCAACTCACGCTCTCCTCCCTGAGTAAAGCTTCCAGGACCTGCCTCTGTTATCTAACCACCTTCCATTATTGCTTTGCTCCCTGCTTCCTCTCCCTGACTCCAGCTGTTACAGCGCTTGCTTGGAGGACAATTTTTCTTATTCCTAAAACCTTACAACTCAGCAAGTTGATTTTCAGAAAGATTACAGAAGGTTGAAATTCCCAAAGGTTGGAAAACATCTTGATAGAAATTAGTTCAGAGTGGAAAGGCAAGGTTTTCTCTTTCCCCTTTTTAACATTCTTGTTTATCTATAGCCCTATTCTCTGTTTCAATTCTCCATTAACTTCCATTCATCCTCCATTCTCTAAGGAAATGGGAATTTAAAAGGAAAAACTTGAAGCCTTTATAACTACCCTTACTTGTACTTGACCTTTTTCACTGATATAAACAGATCATTATCCCATCATTCTCGTGTGATATTGGAAATCTGACAAGAGCATTATAATAATTTTCACACTATTTGGAGAACTAACTTTGCTAAACTTTGTTGTTTTACTTAGAAATATTGTTTGCTGCCATTAAACACAAAGAAATAGTTTTTAAGTGTAGGAAATATTTCAAGAAGTAGATAGTCTTATCAAACCTATTAATAATTAGAGGTGATTTATTTGTTTTTGTTGTTTAGTCTCTAACTCGTGCCCCACTCTGCTACACCATGGACACACCAGGCTCTTCTACCCTTTACTATCTCCTGGGATTTGCTCAAACTCATGTCCATTGAGTCTGTGATGCCATTCAACCATCTCATCCACTGTCATCCCCTTCTCCTCCTACCCTCAATCTTTCCTAGCCATCAGGGTCTTTTCCAGTGAGTCAGCTTTTCTCATCAGGTGGCCAAAGTGTTGGATCTTCAGCATTAGTCCCTCCTGTGTATATTCATATTGATTTCCTTTAGGATTGACTTCTTTGATCTCCTTGCTGTCCAAGGGACTCTCTAGCATCTTCTCCAGCATCACAATTTGAAGACATCAATTCTTGGTGCCCAACCATCCTTATGGTCCAACTCTCCCATCCATACATGACTATTGGAAAAACCATATCTTTGACTAAACAGATCTTGTTGGCAAAGTGATATCTCTGCTTTTTAATATACTGTCTAGGTTTACTATAGTTTTTCAGAGAAGGCAGTGGCACCCCACTCCAGTACTCTTGCCTAGAAAATCCCACGGATGGAGGAGCCTGGTAGGCTGCAGTCCATGGGGTCGCTAAGATTCGGATATGACTGAGCAACTTCACTTTCACTTTTCACTTTCATGCATTGGAGAAGAAAATGGCAACCCACTCCAGTGTTATTGCCTGGAGAATCCCAGGGACGGGGGAGTCTGGTGGGCTGCCGTCTATGGGGTCGCACAGAGTCAGACACGACTGAAGTGATTTAGCATTACTATAGTTTTTCTTCCAAAAGGTAAATGTCTTTTAATTTCATGGGTGCAGTCACCAACCACAGTGATTTTGGAGACCAAGAAAATAAAATCTGCCACTGTTTCCACTTTTTACCTATCTGTTTGCCATGATGTGATGGGAAAAGATGCCATGACCTTCGTTTTCTGAATGTTGAACTTTAAGCCAGCTTTTTCAGGTGATTGATAAATAAATAAAAATTAGGTCCTTAAGAAATAGACTTTAGGGACAGAAGTGCCTCAGATGGATCATACTTGATTAATTAGTTGTAAGAACTTGAGCAAGTGACTTACTGTTTCTGATCCTATTTTCTTCTTTTCAAAAGACATTGATAATGCATAAAAATTTGAGTAAAGGTTCTCCCAAATAAGCAAAAGATGTACAAATAATCAATAAGCACATGAAAATATGCTTGATTTCATCAGTCATCAGAAATCAAGTAAAATTCAGAATGAGACACCACTTAATATCCATTAATACAGCTTTAATCAATAATATAATAGCAAATTTTGGGGGGATATGAAAAAATTGAAACTTTTATATATTCCTGGTTGAAATGTAAAGTGATACAGCCACTTTAGAAAACAGCATGGATGTTCCTTGAAAGGTTAAACATAGAGTCATTGTAATAACTCAGTAATTCTACTCTTAGGTATATACCCAAGAGAAATGAAACATATGTCCATAAAAAAAACTTGTAGACAGTTGTTCATAAAAGCATTATTTGTTGTAGCCCCAAAGTGGAAAAAACTTATATTACCATCAATGATGAATAAAGTATAGCATATTCAATCCAATGAAATTTTATTGAGCAGTAAAAATAAATGAAGCGCCGATACATGCTACAACATGGATGAAATTTGAAAACTTGGCAATGAAATAAGCTGGTCACAAAGGACCACATATATGATTTGTTTATGTGAAATGTTCCAAATAGGCTAATCTATAGAGATAGAGAATAGATTAGTTATTTCCCAGGGCTGGGGGATGGGAGTGGAATTAAAAAAAAAAAAAAAAAAAAAAAAAGAATGAAGGCTAAAGATTATGAGAGTTGGGAAGAGGAGAGATAATAAAAATGTTCTTAGACTGTTTATGTTGATGGTTGCAGAATTCTATGAATATACTTAAAATCATTGACTTATATACTTTAAATAGTGAATTACATGGTTGCCAGGATCCAGCCCCAGTGGATCCAGGGAACTTGAAGGGGGGGATGGCGTCGGCGAGGATCAGGATACGATAGAATTAAAGATATAAAGATATAAATAAGGATAGCTCAGTAGGAAAATTCAGTGAAGAAAAGAGGCTGAATAACTTGGTTTATGTGGAAAGCCAATAAAATTCCAAGACAAGGAATTTGCGTCACCTACGTAGGCCACAGGTGTTCTCCCGTTCTCCCGAAGGAGAGGAGACACTAAGGTCTCCCCAGTCAGATCTTAGAAGCCCAGGCAATATTAGTAGGCTTGACGAGCCTCCACTCTCCAGATGGGAATTCAGCCAGAAGGTGAGAGAAAGAATGACATGGGGAGACCAAGCTTTGGTGAGCAAGGCCCGCACTTTATTTTCCAAAGTAGTATTTATACCTTAAGTTGTGCATAGAGGATAATGGGGGAAGGTCAGCAGTCCTTGATCCTTATTGAAGCCAGGCTTTCAAACTTATCATATGCAAAAGTTTAGGTGATTTACATCATCTTCTGGCCAGGGGGCCTGTTAACATTTTAAGATCCTTTCTTCAGAAAACTTATTTTTCTCTAAAGGTGATTATTCTAAAGTCAGGTGCCACTCTCCGAAAGCATTAGCTAAAGTTGCATTCCTACAGAGCAAAGGTGTGGTGGGCTATAACAAGAAAAGAATTAACTCAAGCGTTCAAGGTTACGAACATTAAAGCTACTACTTACATTCCTATACACCAATTACATTAATCAATACACTCCCAGGGACACAGTAGGCAAGGGATATGGAAACTTAGCAGCAAACATTGGCCCAACAAGTGAAAACCCTTCACAAATACAATTTCTAATCAATCTTTTAACTGCTCAAAGGGATCTGTATTTAGACAGTTTAGAACATGTCATGCCTCTCACGGTTTGGAGGCTGTGAACAATCACATGTGGCCTGAAGAACCTGTTCAGGCAGGCTAGAGGACTTCCAAAGGAGTTTGTAGGTTGAAATAACTCTTGTCACGCCCAGGAACTTTATTAACTGGAGCTGTAAGTTAACTCTTTTTCAGAGAGAGGTGGAGGGGGACAGCCCCCCATAAAGTCAGAGGTGTAGGTGAGAGCACAAAGCAATAAAGTAGGCAGACTCTGGTTTTGGGGGTAGGTGCTCGAGAATTTCCAGGGGGACTCCTGAGGCTTGATGCCACCTTTGCGTATGCTGAGCCTCCTTCCTCATGACCTTTGCCATGGGCGGAGTTCCTCACGCTGGCTCCTGGCACATGGTAAATTAATTAGGTCTCAATAAAGCTGTTCTTTGAGCTTCCCAACTTCCCTGGTGGCTCATCTGGTAAAGAATCATCCTGAAAAGTGGGAGACCTGGGTTCAGTCCCTGGGTTGGGAAGATCCCCTGGAGAAGGGAATGGCTACCCACTCTAGTATTCTGGCCTGGAGAATCCCATGGACTTTATATTCCATGGGGTTGCAAAGAGTCAGACACGACTGAGCAGCTTTCACTTTCAGGTAGCACTAGTGGTAAATAATCCACTTTCCAATGCTCGAGATGCAAGAGACTGTGTTTGATCCCTGGATCATGAAGCTTCTCTGCAGAAGGGAATAGCAACCCACTCTAGTATTCTCCCCTGTAAAATTCCATGGACAAAGGAGCCTGCTATGCTACAGTCCATGGGGTCCCAAAGAGTCAGGCACAACTGAGCTACTAAGCACATTTTGCACATTTGGCAGAAACAAGGGCATATAAAATGCAACACCATGTCTAACAAATGTGTAACAAATGATAGTATTTTTCACTTCTTTACTACCTAACTTCCTAGCTGTTTCCATGGGCTTCCCAGGTGGTACTAGTGGTGAAGAATCCACCTGCTTACACAAGAGACATTGGATCTCTGGGTCAGGGAGATCCCCTGGAGTAAGAAGTGGCAATTCCCTCTGGTATTCTTGCCTGGGAAATTCCATTGACATAGGAGCCTGGCAAGCTACAGTCCATGGGGTCTCAAAGAGTTGGGCACGACTGCGTGACTAAGGACACACACCCATCTCCATAAAAAACTCTTAAGATTTGAATCAGTACTCTGTGACAACCTAGAGGGGTGGAATGGAGTGGGAGGTGGGAGGGTATTTCAAGAGGGAGGGGGCATATATATAATTATGGCTATTCTGTGTTGTTGTACAGCAGAAACAAACAAAACATTGCAATTATCCTTCAATTGGTGGATTCATGTTGATATATGGTAAAACCAATACAATGTTGTAAAGTTAAAAAATACAATAAAATTTTAAAAAATTAAAAAAATAAATAAAAAATTTAAAAAAGAACTCTGAGATTAAAAAGCAGTGATTACCATCTTTCTAAATTCCATATATAGCCTCCAATTAAAATAAATAAATTTATATAAAAAAAAAGCAGTGGTTATATTTTTTAATGCCTTGTAAACTCAGATGCAAGGATAATGTTGAATTGTGGTGGTGTTTTTTTGTCGCTGAGTTGTGTCTGACTCTTTTGCAACACCATGGACTGTAGCCTTCCAGGCTTCTCTGTCCATGGGACTTCCCAGGCAAGAATAATAGAGTGCATTGCCATTTCCTTCTCCAGAGGATTTTCCTGACCCAGAAATCAAACCCATGTTTCCTGTATTGGCAGGCAGATTCTTTACCACTGAGGCACTAGGGAAGCCTGTTGAATTTTGTAGGGTCATGCAATTAGCGCTTAATAGATATTAGTCTTCAACTACTTTTTCTGATTATGCATTATTTAATTTTTTCTACTATATCACAATAAAGCAAGTTTAACACAATCCATGGTTTTCTTCTCTCTTATGATTTTGTTAAAATCCTACACATTGATTCTTACATTGATAATACTAATGATAACTTAACTTTCCTATGTGCCACATGGCATTTCTGACAATATATACATTGTCTTTTAATTATGCTCCCTTTTTGCCCTAATTAGATTTTATTCAATAAATTAATTATAACTTTTTATCATTTTAATATTTTATTGTCACATATTATTAAAATTCAGATTGTCTAGTAAAGAGGCATTCAGTTTTATTCTGTAGTCTTAAATTGAAACAACAATTTTCTATAGGTACAATGTTGCTTCTTTAAAATATGCTAAATTTGATAAGGCTTAATGGGAGGTGAAGCTCTATGAGACTTCTTAGGGTTGCTTTAGTTTGATTGCATCATTTACTTCCTTCTTTTCTTAAAATCCTTCATTTTCATTCTCTAAACTGTATATTAATGGTAAACATTGTTAATTTTTAAAATAAATATATCTTTAGATATCAAAAAGCAGACAGTACTTTGCCAACAAAGGTCCGTGTAGTCAAGGCTATGGTTTTTCCAGTGGTCACGTATGGATGTGAGAGTTGACTGTGAAGAAAGCTGAGCACTGAAGAATTGATGCTTTTGAACTGTGGTGTTGGAGAAGACTCTTGAGAGTCCCTTGGACTGCAAGGAGATCCAATCAGACCATCCCAAAAGGGATCAGTCCTGGGTGTTCATTGGAAGGACTGACGCTGAAGCTGAAACTCCAGTACTTTGGCCACCTCATGTGAAGAGTTGACTCATTGGAAAAGACTCTGATTCTGGGAGGGATTGGGGGCAGGAGGAGAAGGGGACGACAGAGGATGAGATGGCTGGATGGCATCACTGACTTGATGGACATGAGTTTGGGTGAACTCCAGGAGTTGATGATGGACAGGGAGGCCTGGCGTGCTGCAATTCATGGGGTCACAAAGAGTCGGACATGACTGAGCAACTGAACTGAACTGAACTTAGATATCAATGCTATTGGGCTTAATTACCATGAAACTTTTATTATTTTTTATTTCTATCATTAGAATAATCTTACTTTTGAGACCTATATCAGGCTGTGACAAAAGGGAAACATAAAATTGAAATCATCATAGCGTTCGTAAGTTTAAATAAACTAGTTGCTCAGGAAAAGCACACTTTCTCCTGACACTGTGCCCAGGAAGAAACATCATTTGTGGGCTGTCACAGAGAGGAGAATGTGTAAAAAAACTGAGAACACTTATCAGTAAAATATGGAGCAAAGACTGATTTTTTTAGGTTCTTCTTCAAGATAGATCTCTGGGTTCATGTGTTAATAGATTCAGAACTCATTAAAATTGATTTCTTTAGACTGCAAGAGGACATGATGGCAGGCATTGGTTCATTTAGGGATAGATCCCTCAACATATGCCTTTCTGTATGGTAGTCACTAGGCCTGTGTGGCTATTTAAATGAGTTAAAATTAAGTAAAATGTAAAATCCC
This sequence comes from Bubalus bubalis, assembly GCF_019923935.1. Classification (NCBI taxonomy): domain Eukaryota; kingdom Metazoa; phylum Chordata; class Mammalia; order Artiodactyla; family Bovidae; genus Bubalus; species Bubalus bubalis. Next base: position 15,470,791 of record NC_059172.1, on the reverse strand, counting down.
ATTTCTCAGTAGCCTTAGACACCTTTCAAGTGCTAAGGGATATTGTGCTGAACACAGATATAAAACACTTCCCTCACTGCACACAGTTTTTTGGACAGCATGCCTTGATTATCTAGAATGCTGCTGCTGCTGCTGCTGCTAAGTCGCTTCAGTCATGTCTGACTCTGTGCGACCCCATAGACGGCAGCCCACCAGGCTCCCCCATCCCTAGGATTCTCCAGGCAAGAACACTAGAGTGGGTTGCCATTTCCTTCTCCAATGCATGAAAGTGAAAAGTGAAAGTGAAGTCGCTCAGTCGTGTCCGACTCTTCGTGACCCCATGGACTGCAGCCTACCAGGCTCCTCTGTCCATGGGATTTTCCAGGCAAGAGTACTGGAGTGAGGTGCCATTGCCTTCTCCTGATTATCTAGAGTAGTCATTCTTAATTTTATCTGGATTTGGTGTTCTTTTGAAAATTCAATGAAATTGTATTCAAAAGGATAAATATATTAAAAGCCTACCCTCTTCAGACAATCATCCATAATATAGTTTGCTAAATTGGGTTTGGAAAAGTGTGGAAATTGTTTCAATGTAATTTTTGTTTGAGGATTAGTAGAAGCTCAGCTGTTTCCCTGATGTCTCAGTCAGTTAAGAATCCACCTGCAATGCGGGAAAATTGGGTTTCATCCCTGGGTTGGTATGATCCCTTGGAGGAGGGCATGACAACCCACTCCAGTGTTCTTGCCTGGAAAATCCCCATGGACAGAGGAGCCTAGCATGCTGCAGTCCATGGTGTCACGAAGAGTCAGACTTCACTGAGTGACTAAGTACACCACAGCATAGAAGCTTAATTACACAGTGTTTTCACCTAAAGATAGAGCCATAAATATAAAAAGACCTTAATTTCAGATTTCATGAAGTCCCATCACTTCATGGCAAATAGATGGACAAACAATGGAAACAGTGACAGACTTTATTTTGTGGGGAGCTCCAAAATCTCTGCAGATGGTGACTGCAGCCATGAGATTAAAAGATGCTTGCCACTTGGAAGAAAATCTATGGCCAACCTAAACGGCATATTAAAAAGCAGAGACATTACTTTGCTGACAGGGGTCCATTTAGTCAAACCTATGGTTTTTCCAGTTGTCATGTATGGATGTGAGAGTTGGACTATAAAGAGGGCTGAGTGCCAAAGAATTGATGCTTTTGAACTGTGGTGTTGGAGAAGACTCTTGAGAGTCCCTTGGACTGCAAGGAGATCCAACCAATCCATCCTAAAGGAAATCAGTCCTGTATATTCATTGGAAGGACTGATGTTGAAGCTGAAACTCCAATCCTTTGGCCACCTGATGTGAAGAACTGACTCACTGGAAAAGACCCTAATACTGGGAAAGACTGAAGGCAGGAGGAGAAGGGAATGACAGAGGATGAGATGGTTGGATGGCATCACCAATTTCATGGACATGAGTTTGAGCAAGCTACAAGAATTGGTGTTGGACAGGGAATCCTGGCATGTTGCAGTCCATGGGTCACAAAGAGCTGGACAAGACTGAGTGACTGAACTAATTTCAGATTATAACTGACATCATCCCCTGAAAACTAAAGTATTGTTAATGAAGAATAGAACAGAAGCTTTTTAACCTCTACTAAAGAATTGATGATATTAATCATTATAGCAATAATCACAAAATTGAATATCAAAGTACAAAGTAAAATACTAAACAATTTACATTTATTACCTCATTTTATTCTCAAAAATCCTAATATGTCAGGTACTACTTTTGTATCAGTTTCAGGGAAGAAAGACCCATAAAGAGTTAAAATAAATAGTCCAAGATAATTACAACTAGTAAAAGATGGATCAAAGATTATATTTACTTCTGTTATATTCACTTTACTTTTAAGATCTGTCATACACAGAAAAATTGGTGAGTGTATCTCCACGTATGTCTCAATTACAAAAATTTTACTATTGGAGATGTTAGAACAGATATACATATATGCCCCATTGACCCATTAAAAGAAAAACAAATATTTGCAAATCAGCTTAGAACACTAACTTGAAAATCTTTTCTTCTTAGATTATTTTTTTTAAAGTGTTAACAAATAGCTGAACTACATTCTAAATGAATATCTAGAG